>NC_041386.1:257862568-257878511 GCF_002162155.2 Triticum dicoccoides | reverse complement strand
GCAAACACGTCGACATTCGCCCGCAGGAAAGCAACGAGCGCGCTTTCCTATTTGGGGTCAAGAGTGGCGCTGATGGTGAAGGTACCACCAGTGCCATCCTCCTTAGCGGACACCTTCTTGGTCTCAGGTGGAGCTGCCATTGCTTTCTTACACTTGCCGGTGGAGCTCGATGGTGCGTCCTCGACGGTAGCGCAGCACTGCGAAGAGGTGCGCTTGCCGGAGTAGGCATCAGAGCTCTTGCCGGACTTGGTCTTCTTCTTCCCCCCGGGAGCTTCAGCGGCAAGTGTCCTGCATTCTGCTGCGGCTGCTGCTTCCCGGTAGATCTTGTCGGCACAGATAAGAGCATCCTTCTTGTCGCCAGGGACAGAGATGACACTTATTGGGCCTGGCATTTTCAGTACATTGTACGCATAGTGAGAGGCCGCCATGCACTTGGCGAGTGCCGGACGGCCAAGGATTCCATTATAAGGTAATGGAATGTCGGCAACGTCAAACATGACCCTCTCAGTCCTGAAGTTCAGCTCACTGCCAAATGTTACCGGCAACGTGATCTTTCCCTTTGGCTTGCTCCTTCCCGGGATGATTCCTTGAAATGTGCCGGTCTCTTCGAGCTCGCTGTCAGGGATCTGGAGCTTCTGGAGCACCGCGGAGGAGATCAGATTCAAGCCGGCCCCGCCGTCAACTAGCATCTTAGTGACCTTGAGGTTGCGGATTGTTGGTGAAACCAACATCGGCAAGCACCCGACCGCAGTTATGCGATCCAGGTGGTCCTCAATATCAAAGATGATAGGCGTGCCGGACCATTTCAGAGGCTTGCGTGACTCGACGGGTTGTTCTGCTGCATTAACTTCCCGCACCCACTGCTTGAGCTGGCGGTGTGAGGCATGCAGAGAAGCACCATCGTCAACGCACAGGACCTCTGTGGCTTCCTGGAACTCCTGCTCATCAGTCTCCTCATCATCCATATCTTCATCGTCGCCGTCCTCTTCATCCTTGTCGCGGCCGCGAGGAGGTCTGTCTCCTTGCCGCTGCTTGGCCTTGCCGCGGCGTCCTCCTCGGCCGGGACGTTTCTTGCCGGATCCACCAGCTCCTTCCTGGGCCTTCTCCTTGTCGCGCCGCTCATATTCAGCTTTCTGTTGCTCAACAAGCTGCTCGACCCTCTTACAGTTCTGAAGATCATGGCCCTTGGTGCGGTGAACCTTGCAATACTGCTTGTTGGTGCCGTCTTGCTTGTTGGTGACCGCCACCTCCGCGGCAACCTCCTTGCCGGGTCACCAGCTCTGGCTTCCTTGGCGCTACCACCGTTGCCGGACTGCTCGACAACTAGCACTTCTTTGCCTTTCCTCCTTCTGCTGTTCCGCCGCCGGTTTTTCCTTGTCGGGGCAGCATCTTCGCTGTCAGATCCTCCCGCTCCTATATTTTCTCCGGGGAGTCTCCTCCCTTCCTCAGCACGCGCACACTTGTCGGCCAGTGCATATAATTCACTGACGTCCCTGATCTTGCACATCACCATTTCCTCCCGCATCCTGCGGTTCCGCACGTTCTGATGGAACGCGCTGATCACCACGGCAGGGTGGACGTCTGGGATGTTGTGCTACACGCTACTGAACTCTGAATGTACTTGCGTAGGGGCTCTCCTTCCTTCTGGGCGAGCAGATGAAGATCACTCTCCTGGCCATGAGGCTTGTGTCCGCCGGTAAAGGCGCCGACAAACTGATGGCACAGATCAGCCCAAGAGGATATGAAGTTGTCCGGCAAGTGCATGAGCCAGGATCTGACGTTGGGCTTGAGCACCAGCGGGAAGTAGTTGGCAAGGATCTTGTCATCTCGTCCCCCGGCAGCTTGTACCGCAATGGTGTAGATGCTGAGGAACTCTGACGGATGCGTCTTGCCGTCGTACTTCTCCGGTACGTCTGGCTTGAAGTTCTTTGTACTGGGCCACTGGACTTGCCGCAACTCATGAGTGAACGCAGGACAACCTACCGCGTACGGCAGATCGCCTGGTTCCCCTGGCGCATGCATGTCAACAGAGGGCCCAGCGCGCTTGTCGGATTGACGTCGCGCTTCTCTTCGGCGCTCGATGCGGGTTCGAGCGTCTTCTTGTTGTCGATCATGAAGAACTTGGCGCTGATCGCGACGAGCTCGTGGATCCGACGATGCAGTGGAGTCGCTGTCGAGGTGGATCCGGCGAGTCGGCGATCTTGGCCTTCGGGGAGGTGATTGCATGGTAGTTGCACCTCCGCCCGTTTCGTCGCCACCGGCTCGCGACCGGCGGTCCTGCCGCGGCGGCGACGCGCTCGGCTGCCGTGGAGCGTCGCCGTTGGCGTAGCCGATGAGACTCTGAATGGTAGCCCTCCATTCGTCGATCTTGTCCGACGTCGGAGGGTAATCTAGGAGAAGTTGAGCTCGCGCCAAAGCTTCTGCTGGAGTGGTGGGTGGCAGTGGCAGACGGCGCGAGGAGCGGGACGTGCTCGAACTTCTAACTATGTTAGAAGGAGCAGTATCCCGTCCAGGCGACCGTGCCCCGCTCGTGCCAGCACGCTGGCGTGCATGCTGGTCTTGAGCGCTCCGAGATCCACCAGCTTGGTCTTGGGCTATCATGCGTATGGCATTACTAGTGCCATGACGCTGTTGATCTTGCGCCTCCTGAGAGTGGCGTGGAACATGTATAGTCGCCGAGGTTTGTGCAGCCTTGTTCTTGGACCTGGCGGCATCATGAGCTTCCTCGTCGACGTCCTTTCTTCCGCCGGCGTCCATCCCACCACTCGTTTTCTCCAACGGTGGCGGAAGTGACGTGGATGGAGCGGCTGCTGCCGAAGTCTTCTTCTTCGGCGGCATGTTGATGAAGGGAATAAAGATCTAGCTCGTGTGAACGCCGGATCTGGTTCACACAATCTCAACACCCCCTACCTGGCGCGCCAAAGATGTCGGGGTGAACTGATCCACGAACACCTATGGGGCCGGCGGACCGGGCCCCTTTCGGTTCGGCGGGGGGCGGAGGTCGCACGAAGAGCAGATCGAGGCAAGGCACACGAGCAGTTTACCCAGCTTCGGAGCTCTCCGGAGAGATAACACTCCTACTGCTGCTTGTCTGGTTGTATTATCTGGTGTTCTTGCTCTCCAAAGCGAGAGTGTGATGTTTTCTGGGCTACGAATGAATCCAAGCCGACTGTCCGAGGCTCCGAACTGAACCCCCTCTACGTTGCGCAGGGGCCTCCTTTTATACGCTAAAGGGGTCACCGACAGGTGGCAACGCAGAGGAGGGTAAAAACGTAAAAAGCGAGGTAGTTGATACAGTTGCTTGTACAGTGCACCCTACCTAACCCTGACGGCAGGGGACAAGGGCATTAAATGCCCGTCTGAGTCGCCCGAACAGTGCAGAAAAGGACCGTTAGGGGCGCCACCGTTCGCCACAATGGTGATCTTGTCAGCTTCGCATGCCACTGCGCACTGCTGGCTGCACAGCCTCCCGCCACGCGCGCCCGGAGAGGCCCCCAGAGCGACACGTTGGTGGATGCGCTGGAGCATGGACGCAGAGTGGCCGCCTGCCGCGGCAAGCGCCTTGCTGCTGTCGTTATCTTCGCTGGGCCCAGAAGCTCGTCGCTCACCGGGCCTCGGTGTACCTTGTTTAGTCTTCCCGGCAAGCTCCTCTTGCCGGGGCCTTGCTGCCTTGCCGGAGCGCGTGGCGCGTCGCGGCAAGTTCCTTAGAGCGCCTTGGTTGGCCTTCCCGGCAAGCTCCTCTTGCCGGGGTCTTGTCTCCTTAGCTTAAATACTTTGTTCTTGGATGGCTCCAAGGGAACCTTGGGGGATCTTGGCGTTCGCCCGGCAAGCCTTTGCCGCGGGGTGCTGCAACTGCCCGTGCACAAGTTCGGGGTACTAGGGTACCCCTATTCTAGTACACCGACACCAATCGACTGATATGTACACAGCCAACGCTACGTATGCTTCGATCGGGTGGGTCCCAGCTGTCAGGGAGGATAAGGACGTACTTCCTTGCGTGCGAAGATATAGCTAGTGGGTCCTAGGTGTCAGGGGGAAGAATAATTGTTTTGGCCGTAATAAGGACGCACTTCCTTCCATGCGAAGATGTAGCTGGTGAGTCCCAGCTGTGAGGGGGAGAAAACATTATTTTTAGGGTAAAATGGATGCTGTTGCATGCATGCGTCCATGGGCGTCGTGTGTCCCCACTGTTAGCCTCTCCACTTACAGTCATCTTCTGATGACTCTCATTTGTTGACCATGTTGACCACACTGGGCAGAGCGCACCAAGCTGGTGGACAACGGCGAGGCCCAAGACAGGAACACCCTGAAGATGCGGAAGACGCAGCAGTGGAGTCCCAGACGGAGAGGAGTGGCAACCTTGACTGGTTCGGGTGCGGGGTGGGCCTACACTTGGCAGAGAATAGTAGTACGTGTGGATGAGTGGAGGGATGTCCTGGCCGTCGGTAGGGTAGCGTTTCGCTATGAGGCACGCAAAACAGTGCCGCTGGACACCGGAGCCTGGAGCAGGTGGTCCCGGCAGCGCTAGGGGAGGAAGTCGAGAGATTGAAGAAGAATGTCGGACGTTGGATGTAAATCCAACGCCTTGCTTAGGCTTCGACCTTTGTATTTTTATTTTTGCGAAAGTGCTTAGGCTTCGACCTACTGGCCCACATGTCAGCCAATCCATTTGGTTTTTTAGTCCATTTGGTGGGCTTGGTGAAACAATGATGTAGCGTCTATGCAACCCGTTTATATATTATGGCAGAATTAAAGCCCATTTGCATTTTTCTTGAAATCCGTGGACTTGCTGGGCTGGGTGAAAATATCAAGTTGGGTTGGACAAAGAAATTTTATGAAAGCATAAACACATGATTGCACGTCTTTTACTGCATTGGTTAGTAAAATCTTTGCAAGCTTATGTACGCAATCACCAGGAGTTAACTTGCCAAGTTGTATATAAACAATTACTATTATTATTTTGCAAGAACTTCCGATTTATGAAATAAAATATCATTTCAATTTGATGAGTTAATAGGACATGGGGTACTATTATTTTTTAGGCTAGACGTGGGACAGTTGAGTTGGTTCTAGGGAAAAGTACTGGGAAAAACTCAGATTACATCAAAAAAGAAAGTGGGAGACAATTCAGATATAGGATTAATGAAAACGAAAAATAAAGGAAGTGGGAAGGTCTATAAAATGGTTGGATGAATGACAGGTTTAACGGAACCTTATATTGTTTCTATTAAATATATATGTAATAAAATAAGATATAAATATAAATATATATACTATTCTAGAAGGGAAAACATAGGTTGAGTTTTGCATTCTTATAAAAAATAGAACTCAGTTATGCGTCTTCTTGAAAAAACAAACATAAATTGGGCTGCTGATGCTATAGACAAGCTAGGCTGGGAGGCCCAGAGACCGCTGGATACCTGATGGATCCAAGAAAAGTTGAAACATCTCGTGGGCTACGCATGTTAAACAACAAAACCTAGGCCCGAGACTGTCAGCCTCTCCATGAATAGTCGTCTCCCGATTCCTCTTGTTTTGCTGACCATGTTGAGACCTCGGACCAAATGAACCAGAGCCGGGGAAGACGTGGGTGAAGGGGAGTACGAGGGTTGACTTGTTCGGGTGCAGGGTGGGCCGGTGGAGCTGCTACCGCCGGACAATGTGTGGGAGTAGAGGGATGGCCTGGCCAACTCCATAGGATATGATAGGTAACCGAGGCATGCGCGGTAGCACCGCCAGCCGTTGTATAGGAAGAGGACGAAAGATTGAACAAAATAAAGAAATACAAATCGTTATGTGGTTGGTTCCAGATGTTTGTGTAGGAGACCTGCTGGGTCCATTTGAGAAGGGGAATATGTTGGGAAGAAGGAGATTCAAAGCACGGCAACCCAGTGAACTAGTTACATACATAAGCAAATAGCCACTAAAAAAACAAACAGGTTAATGGGTTCTTCAACGAAATATTTCAGACAAAACAAATAATTATGACACATAGGCTAATGCATGAAACACTTAGATGATAAAGGTGTTTAAACAGATAAAGTATGTCATCTAGACCTTCCTAGAACGCTAGATCAGGAATCTGCGGCTGTCGATGTACTGGTCGGTTACGGGAAGCAGACATGCCCTCATGTCCAAGATCCGCATGTACATGTCGTAGCATGCTTATGCATCCTTTGCCACGTAGGCCATGTAGGCTACATTCAGAGGTACCTCCCACGTGTTCAGGTCCTTGGTATCGTCGTCTTCTTTCATGTTGGCATAGCAGGGGTCGATGATGGTCTCGGCGAGGTCAACCACGGAGTCCTTCTCCTGCCCGTTGCCGAATGGCTGAATCGTCACATTCTTCCTCCTCTCCACCGTAGCGAAGGTGTAGTTGGCACTGCTGATGAAACAGGCGAATGCTCCAAAACCTCTGATGGACTTACAATAGTGGTAGATGAGAACCTCATCCCGCACGCATATCTGGGCCACGGCGATCCATTGGTTCCTGTCAGGAGACAAATGGATGTGCTTTCTCATCCTGTACGTACTTCTTGAACTCGGTGAGGTAGAGCTTCACCGAGTCCGGATCGTTGGTGTACATCACATTCAACTTGGTGTAGCCATGGGTCTGAACGGCGAACTCAAAGGTAAACTCCTTGCTGAAGTCCATATCCAGTAGGCTCACCCCTCGGATCGCCATTGGAGTCTCTTCAAGTGAACAAGTGGATAGGCGGCGGCAATAGTTTGTTTTTCAGCTCTTGGGGAACTAGATTCAACAGTAAATTGAGTGTGTACAGGCGACAACAGTTACTACCCCTCCCTCGCCCGCTGCATGCCCGGCAGAACATGACCCTCGGCGCATTCAAATGATGTCGGCATCTTGGGAACGGGGGTACCCTGACTTGCCTGCCTGCGGCCCAGGGCGTGGCTCCACCAACGGCCTAGTATGGCCCATCTTCATCAGCAACCACTCAAGACCCTCACGAGGGGCCAAGCCTCGCAAGGTGGACGACACCAATACCTCCTCTATGGTGGCCCCACCAGGCTGGCTCCCCGAGGAGCGGAGATATCTATGCAAGGGGCACCTCACAAGGTCTGCATGACGTGAGCCATGACGACCAAGGCCAGGCGGGTGCCAGCGGGTGCAGAGTACCTGTTTCCTCTTTGGTGCTAAAGGGGCAAGCGCGGGCGAGAAGTCCCAAGGCATCAGACAAAGGTTTCCATATTGGTGCAACAAGAGCAAGACCAGCAGGATGGCAGGATGGAGGTCACCGTGGAGCCCACAGCGGCATCACCACCAGAGCCTTTGGCAGGTGAAGACCACCTTTTGTCAGGATAACTTGTACTAGTTGTCTCCCTTCAAAACTAGCCGTTGTGATATCCCTTCCCACATAACATTTGGGAAGAGGACCTGGGCCTCTATAATAGGGCAAGCCACCTCCATAGCAAGGGGAGAACACATTCGGACCATCCTCAAGCACACCAGCTCATCGAGCTCAAGAACACCTCTCCTCAGGAGGCTGTTCATCCACTGTACTAGTTCATCCCTAGCCCACGAGGCAGTCCACCACACCACACGTGAGTAGGGTATTACACCACAATGGTGGCCCCAACCAGTATAAACCCTCGTGTATCTTGTTCCTTGGGTTCGGCGAGCTAGGCCTTGAGATCGTCGCGAGAGTGAGGGAGAGAGAGATCTTCTTGCGCACCCCAGAGTTCGAACCTCAAGGGTTTGACAGAACCCACCATCCGACATTTGGTGCGCCAGGTAGGGGTGCACTAAAGCCTTTCTTCCCTTGATCCATGCTCCACTGCTCCACCCCACCCATGGCTCACGCTCGCCGAGGCCGTGCTAAGCGCCGGGCCAGCCTCGCCGCCTGCATCACTCAGACGGCGCCCGTTGGCGGACCTCCCCGCCGTTCTCCATCACCCGCTGCCAATGCCACCACCGGCCTAGGAGCGAATGAGAAGCAAGCTTCATCAGTGCGTCCCTCCGTGCGGCAGGACAGACGCACCGCCACACCGTCGTTGGCTCCGGCCGGCTCGTCGTCCCACGCTCGTCGCGCGCCCACGGACCCGCAGGCCGCGCTGCTCATGGCACACGAGCTCCTGCGTTACCGCCCGGTCGACGACCTCTACGAGGACTAGCTAGACCACATCGCCGAACTCGTCAGCGCCGGTAGGGGCTCTCTTGCACCATCCCTCTCGCTGCCTTGCCCACGTCTAGCTGAGGACGACATGTCTCACGGAGCGCCTCTGCCGCCTCCACATCAAAACGGCGCCCTCGCACCAAGACACACAGTCCTGTGGCATGGCCCGCCATGTCGGGCACCCGCGCACGAAGAGGGAAGCTGCCAAGAAGTCCCGAGGCCACAAGAAAACGCTCTGGCGCTCCCAGCACCACCGCGTCAAGACCGCGTACTGCTTGCAGCGGCGGCTCGTGGATACCAGGACCGGGCTCCACCTTCGCGATGGGCTCCGATGACCAGAGCAGGCTGCCGCGCCTTCACTCCTGAGCTGCGCAGCATCATCTGGCCGGGCAAGTTCAATCCAGACCTGCCTCCGTGATGGCACCCTGACCTCGCGGAGTTCTTGCAGCTCTACGAGCTGATCATCGAGGCAGCCAACGGAGACGCAATGGTGATGGCGAACTGGTTTCCCATGGCCCTCAAGGATGGCGCACGCTCGTGGCTCCTGAACTTGCCCGCAGGATCGATCTCCTCCTAGGGCGAGATGCGCGAGCGCTTCGTCGCCAACTTCCAGGGCACTCGCGACCGCCTGCCGGCCACAGGCGACCTACGACGCATCAAGCAGCAACCTGCAGCGCATCAAACTCTGCAGAAGTACATCCAGCGCTTCAACAACGTCCGCCTCAAGATCCCCAAGGTGATAGACAAGACCATCATCTCCGGGTTCTCCGATGGCGTCCGCGACGTGAAGATGAAGGAGGAGCTCGCCATCCACGAGGAGTTATGCACGGCCCTAGAGATGTTTAATATGGTGACCAAGTGCGCAAGGGCAGAGGAAGGGCGCCTTTCCCTCCTTGAGCCCCCAGCTGTTGACCAGGACGACGAGAAGGCAAAGATAAATTATGTGAAGCACAAGGGGGCTGTCGTGCTCATGGCAGAGCCAGAGATGAAGCGCGGTTGTCGGTGTCAAAACCGGCGGATCTTGGGTAGGGGGTCCCGAACTATGCGTCTAAGGTCAATGGTAACAGGAGACAGGGGACACGATGTTTACCCAGGTTCGGGCCCTCTCTATGGAGGTAATACCCTACGTCCTGCTTGATTGATATTGATGAATACGAGTATTTCAAGAGTTGATCTACCTCGAGATCGTAACGGCTAAACCCTAGAGGTCTAGCTTGTATGGCCATGGTAATGAGTGTCTCCCCTTCCGGACTAAGTCCTCTGGTTTATATAGACACCGGGGAGATCTAGGGTTACTGATGCGGAGCATCCCACCTTCATCCCCATGTACACTCCGACTACTCTCCAAGACCCAAGGATACATAAGATGAGACCTCGACTATACACCATTGGACACAAGGTGAACTTGCTCCTCTTCGAACTATCACTTTCCATACGTGAGACATGGCTACTACCTCAAACATGTGTGCTATGCATGACCAGGAACCAAGAGGAATCCCATGGACAAGAAGGCGAGGACACCAAGCACGAGGAACAAGAAGAAGAGTTGCGGAAGAAGATCCAGCCACCGGATGACCGGTCGGGTCCGGACGTCCGGCGCCTAAAGACCCACCGCACGACCGGCCCGGACCGGACGACTGGCGATCCCGCACCCGAGCCAAATGAGCGGACGTCCGATGCCAGCGGATGACTGGCCACCTCCGGAAATCCGTCACTCCAGCGTCCGAGCCAGATCGAGCGGACATCCGACGTCTACCGGACGTCCGGCCGCCCGTGAGCCACCGGACGACCGGTCCTCAGTAGACGTCTGGTACCTGTCTGCGCACAGTGTTCGGGCCCGAGGCCCATGTATCCCTCTCCCACTTACCCCTTCATGGACCTAGACTATATATACTCCTCCACCTCCTCCTAGTTAGGGTTAGCAAAGGATTAGCTCATATTTCGTGTGAGAGCTTTGCTCATCCACTTGGTTACCTTCTCCTCGGAGATTGCGCCTCCTACGGAGAAGATCCCCCAAGCGGATTCAAGACCCCTTATGGGAAGAACCTCAAGACCTCCTTTCGGAGAAGACCGGTGACCTTTGTATCGTCCCTAGTTGATCGTGGATCTTGTATATTCCTTTGTGTTCATGGATCTAGCGCATGTGTGATCATACTTGTTGGTTTGAGTGTTCTATTGTGTTTTCCACGTCTTTTCCCTCGTGTTCTTCGCGTTCATCGCGGGATCCGCTCCTTTCGTGAAAAATCGGCCGGTTAGGGTTCCTACCCTACATCATGTTGGTATCATGAGCCACGTTGATCATGATTTTGGAGCCCCCCCGTTGTGTTTTAGCCTAATTTTGGTGTGTTCTTCCCCACATTCGAAAATCCCCACCAAAAATTGACCCAATTTTTTTGTGATTTGTTGGTTTGACGAAGTTTTGTTGGATTTGGTCCATAGATTTGCTTGGTTTCAAGTGGATCTAGCATCTCCCCAAGTTTCCACATCTTTCATCCACGAAATCCCCTCTATTTTGACCCCAAAATCCCCAAATTCCGCCCAAAATCGCGTCCCGGAACTCGCATCTCGCGTTGACCCAGACCCACCGGACGATTGTCACTTTACCGGATGTCCGGACACCCAGGAAGCACCGAACGTCCAACCTAACGGGACGACCGGAACCTCTAACCTGAGCTTAAATTAGCGGATTTCCGACCCGACCGGACGTCCGGTGACCGGACATCCGTCCATTTCCGGACGTCCGCTACCTGTAGATATCAACTTCGGCTGAATTTTGTTGCGGCCATAACTAATTCATCCGAACTCCGATTTTGACGTTCTTTAGCTCGTTGAATATCTATTGAAATCCTACTTCCCACAAAAATACCACCAACATCATTTGACTCCATCAAAGTTGTAACGCCCCGAGACCGACGTGCCAGGTGTCGTTCAGTTATTCGCTGGTGTTGCCTTGTCATTGCTTGCGTGTCATGCATTGCATATCATGTCATCATGTGCATTCCATTCGCATACGTGTTCGTCTCATGGCCCGAGCATTTTCCCCGTTGTCCGTTTTGCAATCCGGCGTTCCGTTCTCCTCCGGTGGTCATTTCTACCTTTCTTTCTTGTGTGGGGATTAAACATTTCTGGATTGGACCGAGACTTGTCAAGCGGCCTTGGTTACTACCGGTAGACCGCCTGTCAAGTTTCGTATCATTTGGACTTCGTTTGTTACTCCAACAGTTAACCGAGGGACCGAGAAGGCCTCGTGTGTGTTGCAGCCCAACACCCTTCCATTTTGGCCCAAAACCCACCTAACTCTGCTCCATCATCTCGGTCGTTCGATCACGATCGCGTGGCCGAAAACCGCACCTCATTTGGAGCTTCCTAGCTCCCTCTACCTCTATAAATAGACCCCTTCATTTTCGTTTTCGGATCTTTTCCCTGAAACCCTAAAACTCCTCCCTCAGCGCCGCCGGACATGTCCACTCCGCCGCCGGACGCGTCTGCCGCCTCCCGCCACGTCGCTCCGGCCAATAGCAGGCCGCCACATCATCACATCGCCGCCCTCACCCAATCAGCGCCCGCCACCTCAGTCTGCGCGCCGCCCCACTTCGCCGCGGCCCGCCGAGACCATCTAAGACCCGCGCAGGCCCGGATCCCCGCCACCGCGCTCGCTTCAGATTCTGCTCGAGGGCAGGAGCCCCTCGATGATGCAGCTCGTCGCCAGGGCCCGCTGTGTCGCCGCCGCTGATCTCTCAGGCGAGAGCCTCGCCGTCTGGCCTTCTTCCCGTCCTCCCCGTGCTCTCTCTCATGTCCTCTCTCTCTCTTCTTTGCAGGGCAACCCTGCCATGTAGCCTCGGGTCGCCTAGTACACCGTCCTCCGCCGCCGAGGGCCGGATCCACCAGTTCCCGGCCTGATCTGCCCGTTCCATCGTCCCTGACCTCCACCCTCGCCGGCCCTGTCATGCGCCGCCGCCATGACCGCTCGGGAGCGAGCAGAGGAGCCGCTCGCTCCCCTTGCCCGTTGACCTCACCCCCGCGCGGGCCAGCGCCCCGCCTTCTGCCCAGCTCCAGCCGGCCTCCCTCGGCCTGCCTCTCCCTCCCTTCCTGGGCCGAGCCCATTTGGGTGAGGCCACCGCCCCCTCCTTTTTTTCTCTCTCTCGTTGGGCCGGCCAGTTTCGGCCCAGCTCTATATTCGTTTTCTGCCAGAACGTTTTTCCTATTTATCCAGGGATCGCCAGTTTTGCAGAATAGTCCCCCTAGTTCATGCATTTAATAACTCACTAACCATGCATCGGATTAAAATGTTTTACATATGAAACTTGCTCAGAATTTTGTGTAGATTAATAATATCCAACTTTCATCTATGTTTGAAATGTTAAAAAAATGTTGTTTGCATTAATTTGCTCCTATGCCATGTTAAAATGATTTAATTCATAACTAAATAATCGTAACTCCGATTTTAATAATCTTTATATGTAATTGGGGTAGAAAAATGCCTAGTTTAACATGGTGCACTCATCTTGCATGTTTAACAACTCTGAAATAATGTTTAGGGCAGAACAGTACCAAACCTAATATATGCATATGAGGAGTTTCCAGAATTGTTGTTCGTTGCTTCCGGCCTCATTTAACCTTGACTAGATAGGTAGTTTACATTTGCTTCACCCTCTTGCCATGTTAATCAACATTTAATATTGTTGGGGTACATAAATGAGAGAGAACTAAATAATTGATGTGGTGTTTTGTCAATATGCATCCCGATGCATATTGAGCTCCACTTAATTTGTAGGATTGTTTGTGCACTTTGCCATGCCATGCATACTTAAACCGGACATGCATCATACTTGATTGTGCATCCTGCCATGTTCATGTCGTGGTTGTTTACTATGTTGTTTGCTTCTTTCTGGTGTTGCTTCTTCGGGTTGGTTCCGTTAACGTCGAGTTTGTGAGGATCCGTTCGTCTACGTCCGTTTGTCTTCTTCATGGACTCGTTCTTCTTCCTTGCGGGATCTCAGGCAAGATGATCATACCCTCGAAATCACTACTATCTTTGCTATGCTAGTTTGCTCGCTCTTTTGCTATGCCCATGCTACGATGCCTACCGTTTGCTTGTCAGCCTCCCAAATTGCCATGTCAAACCCTTAACCCCCCATGTCCTAGCAAACCGTTGATTGGCTATGTTACCGCTTTGCTCAGCCCCTCTTATAGCGTTACTAGTTGTAGGTGAAGATTGGAGGCGTTCCTTGTTGGGACATTTATTTACTTGTTGGGATATCACAATATATCTTATTTAATTAATGCATCTATATACTTGGTAAAGGGTGGAAGGCTCGGCCTTATGCCTGGTGTTTTGTTCCACTCTTGCCGCCCTAGTTTCCGTCATATCGGTGTTATGTTCCCGGATTTTGCGTCCCTTACGCGGTTGGGCTATAATGGGAACCCCTTGACAGTTCGCCTTAAGTAAAGCTTCTCCAGCAATGCCCAACATTGGTTTTACCATTTTCCACCTAGCCTTTTTCTTTTCCCTTGGGGGTCGCGCGCCCAAGAGTCATCATTATTTTACCCCCCCATGCCAGTGCTCCTCTGAGTGTTGGTCCAACCTGTCAGCTGCCGGTGGCCACCAGGGGCAACTCTGGGCTGGCTTGCCCGTACCTAGGACAATCTAAGTGTGCCCTGAGAAAGAGATATGTGCAGCTCCTATCGGGATTTGTCGGCACATTCGGGCGGTGTTGCTGGTTTAGTTTTACCCTGTCGAAATGTCTTGTTGTACCGGGATACCGAGTCTGATCGGAATGTCTCGGGTGGAGGTCTATTCCTTCGTTGACCGTGAGAGCTTGTGATGGGCTAAGTTGGGACACCCCTGCAGGGATTTGAACTTTCGAAAGTCGTGCCTGCGGTTATGGGCATATGGGAATTTGTTAATGTCCGGTTGTAGAAAACCTGAAGTTGACCTTAATTAAAATGAATCAACCGCGTGCGTAACCGTGATGGTCTCTTTCCGGTGGAGTCCGGGAACTGAACACGGTTGTTGGAGTTATGCTCGACGTAGGTAGTCCAGGATCACTTCTTGATCATACTTTTATCGACCGTGCTTTGCCTTCTCTTCTCGCTCTCATTTGCGTATGTTAGCCACCATATATGCTAGTCGCTTGCTGCAGCTCTACCTCATACCTTTACCTTACCCATAAGCTTAAATAGTCTTGATCGCGAGGGTGCGAGATTGCTGAGTCCCCGTGGCTCATAGATACTTCCAAAACCAGCTTGCAGGTGCCGATGAGTCCGTGCAGATGACGCAACCAAGCTCAGGAGGAGCTCAATGAAGATCTTGTCCTTTGTGTTGTTTCATTCTAGTTGTTCAGTAGTGGAGCCCAGTTGGGGTCGATCGGGGACCTTTGTCTCATTTGGGGTTCTTCTTTTATTTTGGCTCCGTAGTCGGGCCTTGATTGTATTTGGATGATGTAATGCTTTATTCATGTAATTGTGTGAAGTGGCGATTGTAAGCCAACTATGTATCTCTTTCCCTTATGTATTACATGGGTTGTGTGAAGATTACCTCACTTGCGACATATGCCTTCAATGCGATTATGTCTCTAAGTCGTGCCTCGACACGTGGGAGCTATAGTCGCATCGAGGGTGTTACAAGTTGGTATCAGAGCCTTCCCCGACCTTAGGAGCCCCGTTGCTTGATCGTTATTAGCGGCTGAGTTGTGTATAGAAAAATGTTTTGAGTCATTTAGGAATTATATATCGGAGAGTTTAGGAATTCTTTTTTACTTCCCAGTCTCCTCAACGCTCTGGTAAGGCATCCTGACGTAGAGTTTTGACTCTTCTCTTCTCAAATTTCACTAATTTTTTTAGGATCACGCGGGATCTTGGAATCGTTCCGATGGTTTTATGATGAGAACATTGTCTTGGTGCCTCCTGTCAGGGGTTTTGTGGAAGTGTCCCGGGGAGTTGAGCTCTGAGGTGTTGTCGTCATAATTTTATCGTTGTAGTTCTGGAATACCTGAGTTTAGTACGCCGACATCGAAAATCTCTTTTATGCAGTTCATTGGTGAGATAACCTCGACGCCACCCAGTACTGGGGCGGGAGTTCGGGAGTATCACCATAACTTGTATAATGGATGCTTTTCGAAGGTTGAGGTAGATGATTTCCGAAGGTTTCTTGGTTATGTGTTGAAGGATGGATACTGCTGGATGTAGGATTTGCTAGTTTGGGTGAGATATTATGCTTCCCCTGTATCCCCAACACCTGATTGCATAACCGGAAAATTTCGGGAGTTTCATAGGTGGGAATTCAAGTAGCTCTTAGGATATCTTTCCGACAAATTTATGATATGAAATTGGGGTTCGACGTCTAGTGGTCCGCCTATTCACGGTCGGTTTTACAGTGGTCTCGTTGTGTCTTAAAGAGTCCTTGGCTATGCCGACTCGGGGACGCTTCGTATGTCATGTGCACTGCCTTGTACATGATGGTGTTGTACGATCGAGCCCGTGTAGGCCCCACCACGAAAACTTCGGGCGAAATCTCTATCATATGTTTGTTCTGGCTGATTCTGCAAGCCAATCCTTTGTTTTGTTTTGAGTTGTGGTATTCGAGTTGCTTCGAAGTCAAATGTTGATTCCATACCTTTTCCAAGTGGTGTTCTCATACTTCTATGTGAATACTAATCCGTCATGATAATCGAGATTGTCATGTCAATCCTTTTCACCGATGTGCTTCTCCTCAAGTGGATCCGTTCACTTCAACATTCACAAGTTCAAGTATCTGTTCTTCTCAACGGTGTTCGTTTCATCCATCTCAAGTTGCATTTGTTTTTCCC
>NC_041386.1:257860852-257861421 GCF_002162155.2 Triticum dicoccoides | reverse complement strand
GAAGTTTGACGTAAGAATGAGTTATCATCAGTCAAATGCCATCTCCTAGATCGTTCAAATTATTTTCATCGTGGACTCAATCTCTTCGCTTTTGATTCTTCCGGAGTGCCTAAATAAGTCATGATGGCATTTCTCGTCGTCATTCTCAGTTTGGAAGACCGAAGAAGATTCTTCTTTCAACCTTGCTCCATTCTCTTCAAGTTTCCTCATTCGAAATTGTTGCAATCCTCTCATAATTGTTTTCGATTGTCAGAATTCTTTCTCACCCATCCGGAGTAATTCAAGAGTCTTCTCAGTTTGATTATCCGGAGTTCATCAAATAAGATTTATCCATTCCAGTTTTCACTTATCTTTCTCCAAATCTTACTGGCGCATCATTCAAGTATTCTCTTATCAGCTCGTGATCGCTTCGTTCTCATATATCTAAATTCTCTCAAGCACCTTCGTTCATTTGCTAATTCTTACCGGTGATGCACCCCTACTTCGATCATTTTCAATTCTTACGGTGGGTTCGTTCAAGATTTCTTCTTCTTTCTTATCATATCAATTTATTCGTTGTTTCTATCCTA
>NC_041386.1:257854074-257857071 GCF_002162155.2 Triticum dicoccoides | reverse complement strand
CCTTAAGTAAAGCTTCTCCAGCAATGCCCAACATTGGTTTTACCATTTGCCACCTAGCCTTTTTCTTTTCCCTTGGGGGTCGCGCGCCCAAGGGTCATCATTATTTTACCCCCCCGGGCCAGTGCTCCTCTGAGTGTTGGTCCAACCTGTCAGCTGCCGGTGGCCACCAGGGGCAACTCTGGGCTGGCTTGCCCGTACCTAGGACAATCTGAGTGTGCCTTGAGAAAGAGATATGTGCAGCTCCTATCGGGATTTGTCGGCACATTCGGGCGGTGTTGCTTGTTTAGTTTTACCCTGTCGAAATGTCTTGTTGTACCGGGATACCGAGTCTGATCGGAATGTCTCGGGTGGAGGTTTATTCCTTCGTTGATCGTGAGAGCTTGTGATGGGCTAAGTTGGGACACCCCTGCAGGGATTTGAACTTTCGAAAGCCATGCCCGCGGTTATGGGCTGATGGGAATTTGTTAATGTCCGATTGTAGAAAACCTGAAGTTGACCTTAATTAAAATGAATCAACCGCGTGCGTAACCGTGATGGTCTCTTTCCAGCGGAGTCCGGGAAGTGAACACGGTTGTTGGAGTTATGCTTGACGTAGGTAGTCCAGGATCACTTCTTGATCATACTTTTATCGACCGTGCTTTGCCTTCTCTTCTCGCTCTCATTTGCGTATGTTAGCCACCATATATGCTAGTCGCTTGCTGCAGCTCCACCTCATACCTTTACCTTACCCATAAGCTTAAATAGTCTTGATCGCGAGGGTGCGAGATTGCTGAGTCCCCGTGGCTCACAGATACTTCCAAAACCAGCTTGCAGGTGCCGATGAGTCCGTGCAGATGACGCAACCAAGCTCAGGAGGAGCTCGATGAAGATCTTGTCCTTTGTGTTGTTTCGTTCTAGTTGTTCAGTAGTGGAGCCCAGTTGGGGTCGATCGGGGACCTTTGTCGCATTTGGGGTTCTTCTTTTATTTTGGCTCCGTAGTCGGGCCTTGATTGTATTTGGATGATGTAATGCTTTATTCATGTAATTGTGTGAAGTGGCGATTGTAAGCCAACTATGTATCTCTTTCCCTTTTGTATTACATGGGTTGTGTGAAGATTACCTCACTTGCGACATATGCCTTCAATGCGATTATGTCTCTAAGTCGTGCCTCGACACGTGGGAGCTATAGTCGCATCGAGGGTGTTACAAAAGTTTTGCAATTTTGGCATCTTTGCCTAGGGGCTTACACCACATCATCCGCTACACCACCACCGACTTCTGCAACATAACCAATTTTGTTCCCCATCGCATTAGTGGTTGTTTGAGGAGTGATTTGATTCTCCTAAGGTGTTTAGTCTACTTAGGGACGGTTGCTTCTTCATGAACCACCACCACCACCATAACTTCCGCATAATTTTGCCCACCTCACACTCCCGCCACACTAACTTAACCAAATTTTGTTTGTGTTGTGAGTTGTGTCTCCTAAGGTGTTTCGGCTACTTAGGGACCGTGCTTCCAACTCCGACACCGTGTATAGTGCACGACCTTACACTCCATTTTCGCATTGCGTCTCAAAACCCATCAATGCATTTCCGCAATCCCATTGAGCTTCCGCAACCACCACCGCATTCCCTCTACCACCATTTGACATTTGCCTTTGAGATTTTGAGTTCGCGGTTTTTCCGTTTCCTATGGTGTTTCGGCTACTTAGGGATGAGTCTCCATCATCTTGGTATCTCCATCAAGATCACCGCCACTCATCATCGCCATGGACGGTAACCTCCATATCACCCCGGTATCATGGTATCCCTCCATTGTATATTCCCTTGCCATTGCATTGATAACCCCTAGCCCATTTTGTGTCACTTGCCTATCGGGACTAGCCATTTGAGTATTGCCGGCAATGTTACTTGTGCACATTAGTGATCTACACCATAAATTGCATACATACCATACCATATCAGTATCATCTTGGTATCATATCATCCATTGTGCCACAAGCTTGTTCCCGCATATATACAATTGCTATCTTGGTTTGTGCATTGTGCAAAAGTGGCCATACAAAAAAAGCTTTTAAGCAAAAGATAAAGAGCAAAGAAGCTTGTAAGCAATAGCCATAGCATCATACCACATTGTCATATCCGATCATCTTACATACATAGCATACTTGGGATAGAAAGTTCATACATTTTGCATCTTATAGGTTGTGCACAAGTGTCGTATCCGCCTATTGAGCAATTGTGCTAGCGTCTCTCTTGAGTTGTGCAACACGAGCGTTTTCCGTGGATTCCACATTTTGTGCTCATCCTTGGTTGCACTACCCCATTTATCTATCCGTGTGTGTGTTTCCGTGTGCCACATATTTGCTATTGGTCTACTTGTTTCACTTCCGAATTTGTGAATC
The DNA here is from genome assembly GCF_002162155.2 of Triticum dicoccoides. Taxonomy (NCBI): domain Eukaryota; kingdom Viridiplantae; phylum Streptophyta; class Magnoliopsida; order Poales; family Poaceae; genus Triticum; species Triticum dicoccoides. Next base: position 257,854,688 of record NC_041386.1, on the reverse strand, counting down.
TTTTTCAACATTATTGACTCTTGCTAACATTTTGCATCACATTTTTTGTGCCACAATCCTCACCGAGCTCCACCATAAGCCTTACTTGTGTAGGTGTGAGAAACCGACAAGAATTGGTACCAATTGCGCTATTTCTCCCTGATAGATTGTATTTCCTTGTTGCAATCCGTGTTAAATTCTCCCCATGCTTATAGTCAAAATATAGCTTTTACCAAACATATCGTTGATGCTTTGATGCAATCTTATGAAGAAAAACTTGAGTTGGAAGTTTCTATACCTAGAAAACTTTATGATGAGTGGAACCAACTATTAAAATTAAAATTAAAAATCATGAATGCTATGCTTTGTGTGATTTGGGTGCTAGTGTTTCCACGATTCCAAAAACTTCGTGTGATTTGTTAGGTTTCCGTGATTTTGATGATTGCTCTCTAAACTTGCACTTTGCGGATTCCACTATTAAGAAACCTATGGGAAGAATTAATTATGTTCTTATTGTTGCAAATAGGAATTATGTGCCCGTAGATTTTATCGTTCTTCATATAGATTGCAATCCTTCATGTCCTATTATTCTTGGTGGACCTTTTCTTAGAATGATTGGTGCAATTATTGATATG
>NC_041386.1:257850742-257853575 GCF_002162155.2 Triticum dicoccoides | reverse complement strand
GGAAGTAGCCTAATGTGGAGTATCAAATACTAGTATCATCCATATGATACTAGTATATGATACCACCTTTGTAATGCACACATAGTATCATAAGTTATTATCATGTAGTATTTTATTTATTCTCATGCATGACACATAGTAGCATAGCATTTATTATGATACGACATCATGACATGATACTTAACCCTCTCTTTCTTCATTTAATTCTATGACAGCTCATCAAAATTGCCTAGTTGGCATGCATGATACTAGCTATGATATTCCCACTACGATCAGCCTAGCAAAGAAGGTGTACAAATCATTTGTCCGTCGCTTTGTGAGATTTCATCCGTTTGTTCGAGAAGCGGGGAGAAGTTTCAAACATTTCAGCTGCGAGGTGCGGCCACTGGCATAGGCCTAGTTGGTATTTTAGTCATACGTAATTTAGATGGAGTACGGACATCATCAAAATCGATGTGTGCCCGTGGAGTGCTCTCACGCCCCCGTGGGAAAAAATTGGTAAAGTTTGGCACAAGTTTTGATGATCGCTCCTTCCAAACTGGAGCATCTCACATGAAGGATCATGGTTTCCAAAAGGAGACGTGTCAATTCAAACTCCAGTGGCCGGTGACTTCATCGTTTGACCTCATAAAAATTTCCATGGTACGTAGTCACCATTATACCAAGGGTTTGATTTTTGGCGCATTTATGGTATCGTTAGCTACATTTAAGACATTTCTTGAGGTTAACGTGCATTTTGTGCATAAAATAAAATTACAACCGGAACTGCATGTGTTGTCGAAAGGGATGAGGATCGTTGTTTGATCTGGGAGCATCCAACGGGGCAGATGTACGATCCATGGGGTTTGGGTTCTGGCCAATCAAAATGCACGACTCAGATCACGGGCGGGGTTTGGTCAGCACAAGAGTGTCGTCAACGAACCGTGTGCTTCGCAAACCAGATTGCATATTTTTGTTCACACATACTATAGTGAGATCAATTGAGTGTGCTACCTCTATGATATAATAATATTAAAATAACAAAAACAGTTCATATTCATTGCCTGAGCAGATAGAATATCAAGGTCAACATATTAACGGTTCTTACATCAATAGAAAACCGGGCATAACTCACAAATTCAGTACACGGGACAGTTCTAAATTGAATGAATTAAGTTGCAGGGCAGGCATAAAGACTAGTCTTACGGCTTAATTCCCATGTACACGGGGGAACCGGGATCATTATGTTGACCCTGAATGAACTTGGGTTTTCTGATGATTTACGCTGCTCTGTTACACTGGTGTGTGATGCTTGGCTAGCAACTCAGCAAATTCACCGTACTCGTCCTCATTGGCAACATCCTCGACACCCAGTACCCTCCCCTTCCCATGCATCACTACATGACAGTTCTTATGCAAGGGATCTTCTACAAAGAAAATCTAGGTAGCATCGCTGGCAAGAATGAATGGGTCCGCATGATATGCCATCGTTGTCTTGTTAACACAGGTCTTCCTGTAATCACCAACCTCTACATGACCAAGAGGGATCCACGCGCACCTGAATAATGCCACCTTAACTTTCACATAATCAAGCTCCCAAATCTCTTTGATGGTTCCATAGTATACCCTTTTATCAGCTTTATCTACAGTCATGCATTCTGTTCGAACATCACTCGAAGGGATACATGTTGTGAAGAAGCACTTCAGTATTCCCAAGAACCACTCGAAGGGATACATTTTACGAAGAAACACAGGACCACAATACTTTATCTCGTCGACAAGGTGCACATTGAGATGGACCATGACATCAAAGAATGACGATGGGAAAACATCTCTAGGGTGGACAATATTCTTGCAGTACCATCTTGCATATGATCCAACTCTTCAGCATCTACAATTTTCTGCGATAGTTGGTTGAAGAAAGCATAGAGCTCAATGAGTATGTTTCTTATATCTTTGTCCATCAGATTCCTGATGGCCACCGGGAGGATTTGTGTCAACATTACGTGGCAATCATGTGACTTCTTGTGTCCCAACTTCATTTTACCTGAGCTCACATCCACGAGACTTCTGATGTTTACAGAGTAGGAAGAGGGTGTCTTAACTGACATCAAATAAGTGAAGAACTATGTTGCTTCTTTTGTACTAAAGTTGTAACTCTGGCAAGCTTTGATGAATTTGTCATCGCTTCAGTCTTGTGTTTTGATTGATCAGCAAGCATACCGAGTTGTGAACCTTCACCATCCTTTCTTTTACCTTTAATGTTGAGTAGAGTACCAAGGATGCTTTCACATACGTTCTTCTCTATGTGCATGACATCAATGCAGTGACGTACACATAGAATTTCCCAGTAAGGTAATTTCCAGAACACTGATTTCTTCTTAAACACTTGACCTTGGGTGTTTGTTTCACCGTCAAAGGGTGGTTCTTTCCAAGCACAACATTAATTTGTTTAGCCATGTTGTGGACCAGCTCCCCATCATAGGGTCTTGGGCCCACACCTACCTCTGCGGTACCATCAAATTCAGCTTTCATCTTTCGGTACAGGTGATTTTTTCGTAAGAACCTACGATGATGCAAATACGGTTTTGTGCGAGTTGGGAAGTCTTATGCTAGCTGTCCTATCCATGCATGTGACACACCCTACATCTCCCTTTGTTTTCTGCCCCGATGTGTTGTCTAATGCCGGCATATCTTGAATGGTGTACACCAGCATCGCATGTAGATCGAAAATCTCCTTTCTATAAGCATGATAACATTTTACAGCAGGCGCATCTATCCACACTGTCAGTAGTTCTTCTACTAGTAGCTGAAAGCAAAAGTCGATGTCATTTCCAGGTTGCTTCATTCCTTC
>NC_041386.1:257847571-257850359 GCF_002162155.2 Triticum dicoccoides | reverse complement strand
TCCTTGTACCCAATCATATCCTTTTTGGGCCCTCAAAATCTGCAATCATAGTAGAAAAATCTGGCATATCAAGATCGTCGTCATCTGCGTCGACATCTTTGTTTTCAAGTGGGCGTTTCGGCTTTCCGGTGTTCCATTGGTAGCTTGACGCCTCTTCCCCGATGTTAGATTCAACATCCATGTGACACTGATCGGGGTTTGGCATCTCGCAGCCCTGGGTATCTCCATCCACGACCTCCTCTTCACCGTGTCTGGTCCAACATGTATATCCATCCATGAATCCCCGAGAGACTAAGTGCCACTGGACATCTCCAACTTCATGTGACTCTATATTGGCACAATCAGTACATGGACGCATGATGTAATCCGCGTCACCAATTCTCCTCTTTGTACTTTCAACCAAATTCATGAACTCTTTCACGCCACTGATAAATTCTGCGGTTGTCCAATTCTTTATCCATCGAGGTCGTTCCATCCGCACCACACGAATAGTAATTAGAAACAAAATAACAACATTAATACATGGGTTAACTGTTGCCCAAATATGCATGCATAAATCACAAGGTTCTATTTTCATAATTACTAAGGGCGCTCCATATTGTTATCTAGACATGAAATGACAAAAATTAATGGCCAGCCAATTTACACGCAGAGTACTAGTACAACACAACCCTTAAGAATTGAATACCTTACTTAAGCCACTCACGAAAATAATACCTTAATTAATTAGCTGTGCGGCGACCTCCACCCAGCAGACAGAGAAGCGTGATGCGGCGGCCCGCCGAGACAGCATGGTCGAGGAGCAAAGCTTAGTGTGACTGCAGCCTGAAGTTCGACATCCACTATCCCGCCATCGACCGCGATGGATGTGCTCGAATCACGTCGTCGCCGACCTTGATGGTTGAGCTCTTCCTATCCCCTGTCGTAGACCAAGAATTGACCTCCGATGACGCCGCAACCACCCACCGACCGAGGATTGACCTCTTCTCCGGTAGCGCGTACCTAGGCCGTTGCCGCCATCTTTATATGCAGAGCAACTGTTTTTTACGGATATCCGCAAAGCGGCTATTTACACGGTATCACTGTAACTCAATTATATGTATAGGGTAGTACATCACATACAGTTATGTAACGGCAACCGTGCCTCACCCATGTTGTCTTCCCGGTTTGGTGCGGAAATCGTGTGTGATGTTGTAATACCTAACACAAACAACATGTATAAACAGTGTGCCATATACAACATATAGTGCCATAGGTAGTTCCCGACCGTTAGCTTATCCCCATAGTTTACCTGTTTCCCCCAAATCCCTACATAGCCTAAAAATTCCCTCATGTGGCGCTGACATTGGGGATTGTGAACGAGTGGTGCTAATGCTTTCGGTGCGCTGATCCTACTCGTATTCCCGCCACGAAGGCGGTCCCTGCCGAGCACTTGCCTAAGGTAATCAGAAGGTAGGTGTACTACGGATCCCAATCGTCCTATCATGTTCCAATCTATCCCGATATTTTTGAGCATGTGCAAAGTAGCTTCTTGCTGAATCCGTCCTGAATGAACCCCCCCAGGAAAGCGATCTTTCGCCGGATCCGGAGCATGACTCCAGACTCTCGCAACATGAGTTTGACTCCGAGTTTTGTTCCACTGAGAAGTACCAAAAGCTGCGTTCTGTGCACGGGCACACACCCACTCGACGTGTATGCACGGAGGGATTCGACATTGGCATGCGGTTTCTCAGTTGCCCCTTAGAGGTTATTGCTAAGTTCATCATTTTACTTGAGTTAATGCCACCACTCATCGTGAATACTATTTCACATTGGCAGGGATATGAGGCATGTGCCTTTGTTAACTGGCTAGATGAAGAATGGCATGGCAGGGCTCCGAGTGTTATCACCAAGCTCGCAAAAGATAATGTAAAGCTGAAGAAGAAACTGGCTGATCTGGAATGTATATCAATACGATGAAGGAAGAAAGAATCAATCATAGGCAACAAATGAAAAGCAAGAGACAAGAAGGAACTAGCATGTGTAGTTGTGATTGTTGCATTACCCATGTTCTATGCACTGTTTACAATGATTATTAGGGGTTTCGTTTGATAGTATTGGTAAAGCACATCTAGATGTGCTCTAAGTATTGCACATCTAGGTCCTATGCCATTGATGTTACGCGAAGATTCGGGCAGATATTTTCCTTTGTGTTTTTTCTTTTCCTTTGTAGTTTGGTTATTACTGGCTTTATCAATAAGAAGAGCTCAGTGTATTTCTTGCCAACTATCCTACTACATTCGTACCGGTAACGGTGCATAATCCTAAAACACATTCCTTGTTTTTGTCTTGAAAAAAGAAACCAGCCAAACCAGCCAAATCAACCCTGGGAATTTGGAGCTACCGGGTACAAATAATTGCGATTGATTATATCAGTGGTTAGATAATACGTCAACCCCCGCTTGAATTGGCATTTCCTCTTCTCTACATACCCCGCTTAAGTGTCCACCATCTTCATCGTCCCCGGCAGGCCGCGCTACACACTGTCACACACTCTGCAGCCATGTCGAGCGACATCGATGACGACAGTTCGGCCAATAGTCTAGCACCCTAAGATAGTTCAACATTGGAATCATCCCGCTCATCTTCCATGAGTCCGGAGTCGAGCCCAGACCTCGATTATATCCGGATCATGGAAGGGACGCCACCTCCGGAGTCGTCAGACGACAACCAGATGGACGAGGAGCCGTCAGAGGACGAAGAAGAGGACGATGATGATGAGGAGGAGGAATGGTCGAACAAGGAGGAC
>NC_041386.1:257810961-257846871 GCF_002162155.2 Triticum dicoccoides | reverse complement strand
ACCTTGATCTGGCTACCCGTTTTTGTTGTTCTGTCTAATCGCAAATAGATCGTATGGATCAACCATATGCCTAGCATCTCACATGCAACTAAAATTTGAACCGTGTTTGATGTATCATTCATCATAAACGTTTTGCATCTTTTCTGACGGGTTTTTTACATCACCGTTTGCGATTAATGCACCATACACAGTTTCGTCAAAGGGACTCCGATCGTAATGTCGCACTAGTAGCATCCTGCAGTAGTGTTAGTTAGATGCGTACACTTGGTGTGGTAGGATCTTTATTTAGTTTGATGCATACACTTGTTCTTTTTTGGTAGCCCTTTTGTAATGATGGCTGATGTTTGGGTTGGAATAAAGTGTTGCGTCTTTACTCTTCTGGCTTGCTTACTGCTTCTGTTGCACCCCCAGCCCTGGGGGCCGCTACTGTTGTTTTCAATGTACAATCGATAGTGTATTTCATCTGGTGGTTCAATAAATGTGTTGTTAGCCCTGTTCAAGAATTCATCCGATTAACCAGTTAACTTGCCGATTAAGTGTCACCGAGTAGCCGATAAACTGATAAATCGTCCGATTAATTGATTAAATGGTCGATTAACTTGCCGATTAGCCTATTAATCCCCTACTCGCCAGCCAACCGAGCAGTTACCAGTTAACGATTTCCTCAACAATGGTTGTTAGAATGACAAACACAATATTTTGGAAGTCGTTGCACGGTCGGATCCTTTAGTTCCTCATACGTAACGCATACTGTTTTTTGGTAGGGAACACATTTTCCACTTGGCAATAACATGCAGTCCAGTGATGAAGGCATGATATCTACTATGCAACCTTCTTCTTGTACACTCATGTTGGGCCTCCAACCGCAGAGTTTTGTAGGGCAGTAGAAAATTTCCGTCAAGTGGATGACCTTAGGTTTATCAATCCATGCGAGGTGTAGGATGAAGATGGTCTCTCTCAAACAACCCTGCAACCAAATAACAAAGAGTCTCTTGTGTCCCCAACACACCCAATACAATGGTAAATTGTATAGGTGCACTAGTTCGGCGAATAGATGGTGATACAAGTGCAATATGGATGGTAGATATTGGTTTTTTTGTAATCTGAAAATATAAAAACAGCAAGGTAACTAGTGACATAAGTGAGCAAAAACGGTATTGCGATGCTTGGAAAAAGGCCTAGGGTTCATACTTTCACTAGTGCAAGTTCTATCAACAATGATAACATAATTGGATCATATGGCAATCCCTCAACATGCGACAAAGAGTCAATCCAAAGTTCCTATCATGGAGAACATAAGATGAAATTGCTTGTAGGGTATGAAACCACCTCAAAGTTATTATTTCCGATCAATCGATTGAGCTATTCATATAAGTGTCACAAACAGCCCTAGAGTTCGTAGTAAAATAATACCATATGACACACATCAATCAACCCTAATGTCACTGATACGTCTCCAACATATCTATAATTTTTGATTGTTCCATGCTGTTATATTATCAATCGTGGATGTTTTATAATCATTTTATATCATTTTTTGTACTAACCTATTGACATAGTGCCAAGTGCCAGTTGCTGTTTTCTGCATGTTTTTTCCATCGCAGGAAATCAACATCAAACGGAGTCCAAACGTAGCGAAACTTTATTGGATTTTTTTAGTCCAGAAGGAACATAATGGGCCCTCGCTGCGCCTAGGGGTGCTCCGAGGAGAGCACAACCCACCAGGGCGCTCCAGGAGGCCCAGGCGCGCCCTGGTCGGTTGTTCCCACCTCGCCCCCCGGACCGCCTCTTTGCTCTATAAATACCCCAATATTCCAAAAACCCTAGGTGAGTCGACGAAATATTGATCCAGCCACCGCAGAGTCCAGAACCCCAAAATCCAATCTAAACACCATCTCGGATGGGGTTCACCACCTCCATTGGTGCCTCTCTGATGATGCATGAGTAGTTCTTTGTAGACCTTTGGGTCCTTAGTTTGTAGCTACATGGCTCTCTCTCTCTCTCTCTCTCTCTCTCTCTCTCGCTCTCTTGATTCTCAATACAATAGTCTCTTGGAGATCCATATGATGTAACTCTTTTGCGGTGTGTTTGTTGGGATCGATGAACTTTGAGTTTATGATCAGATCTATCTTTTTATATCCATGAAAGTATTTGAGTTTGTTTGATATCTTTTATGCATGATTGCTTATAGCCTCGTATTTCTTCTCTGATATTTGGGTTTTATTTGGCCAACTTGATCTATTTATCTTTCAGTGGGAAGAGATTTGTAGTGGGTTCGATCTTACGGTGCTTGATCCTGGTGACAAAAGGCGAAACGACACATATGTATCGTTGCTACTAAGGATAAAACGATGGGGTCTATCTCTACATAGATAGATCTTGTCTACATCATGCCATCGTTCTTATTGCATTACTCTGTTTCTCCATGAACATAATACACTAGATGCATGCTGGATAGCGGTCAATGTGTGGAGTAATAGTAGTAGATGCAGGTAGGAGTCGGTCTACTAATCTTGGACGTGATGCCTATATAATGATCACTGCCTGGATATCTTCATGAGTATTTGAAGTTCTATCAATTGCCCAATAGTAATTTGTTCACCCACCGTTTTCTATTTTTCTCGAGAGAAGCCACTAGTGAAACCTATGGCCCCCGGGTCTCTTTCTCATATATTTGCCTTCGCGATCTACTTTCCTTTGCATTTATTTTCAGATCTATTAAACCAAAAATACAAAATACTTTGCTGCACTCTATTTTATTGCGATCTATTTATTCAATCTATTAGAATTTTCTCCCGTCCACACACCAATTTCTGGCGCCTTTACCCGAAAGGGATTGACAACCCCTTTAACACGTCAGGTTGCGAGTATTTGTTATTTGTTTGCAGGGGTTGTTTATGTTGTGTTGCTTGGTTCTCCTACTGGTTAGATAACCTTGGTTTCATATCTGATGGAAAGACCTACCGCCATTGTCCTGCATCAAAAATACAAAAATACTTTGCCGCACTCTATTTTATTGCGATCTGTTTATTCAATCTATTAGAACTTTCTCCCATCCACACACCAATTTCTGGCGCCTTTACTCGAAAGGGATTGACAACCCCTTTAACACGTCAGGTTGCGAGTATTTGTTATTTGTATGCAGGGGCTGTTTACGTTGTGTTGCTTGGTTCTCCTACTGGTTAGATAACCTTGGTTTCATATCTGAGGGAAAGACCTACCGCCATTGTGCTGCATCATCCCTTCCTCTTTGGGGAAATACCAACATAGCTTCAAGCGACATCAAAAGGAATTTACGGTGCCGTTGCCGGGAAGGATCTTCAACATATACCAAGTTCCTAATCACAAATCTCATCTCCTCACAATTTACATTATTTGCCATTTTCCTCTCCCCCACTTCACAAAAATTTGTCATTTTATTCGCCCCTCTTTTCCCGTTCGCCGTTTTCTTGCCGGACCTGTTTTCAGTGCAATCTTGTTGTGCGGTCATCATGGCTCAAGAGAACACCAAGTTATGTGATTTATCAAATACCAACAACAATGATTTTATCGGCACTCTGATTGCTCCTCCTGCCACTAGTGCAGAGTCTTGTGATATTAATACTGCTTTGTTGAATCTTGTTACGAAAGATCAATTTTCCGGCACTCCTAACGAGGATGATGCATCCCATCTTAATACCTTCTGGAATTATGCGATATGTAAAAGAAAAAAGATGTGGACTATGATGTCGTGAAGATGAAATTATTTCTGTTTTCTTTGCGTGATTCTGCAAAACATTGGTTCTCTTCTCTGCCTCGCAATAGTATCGATTCTAGGAAGAATTGCAAAGATGCTTTTATCACTAAGTATTTTCCGCCCGCAAAAATTATTTCCCTTAGAACCCAGATCATGAATTTCAAGAAACTTGAGCATGAGCATGTTGCACAATCTTTGGAAAGGATGAAAATGATGCTAAGGAATTTCCCAACACATGGGTTAAATCTTTGGATGATCATACAAAAATTTTATGCGAGTTTGAATTTTGTTTCTCGTAATATTTTAGATTCCACCGCGGGTGGTACTTTTATTGAAATTACTTTGGGTGAAGCCACCAAATTTGTTGGTAATATTATGGCAAATTATTCGCAATGGCATACGGAAAGAGCTCCTACTAGTAAAAAAGTTAATTCGGTTGAAGAAATTTCTTCTTTGAGTGAAAAAGTCGATGCTCTTGTGAAATTGGTTACTAGTAGAAGTGCTCCTATTGATTTTAATGATATGCGTTTTTCTACTTTGATTGAGTAAAATAGTGATGCCATAGATGTGAGTTTTATTTCTCGAAATAATTTCAACAACAATGATTATAGAAGTAATTTTAATCCTAGTCCTTTTCCTAATAATTCCTCTAATAATTATGGTAATTCCTATGGAAATCAATCTTATAATAATAATAGGAACACCTCTGATCTTGGGAACAATATTAAAGAATTCTTCAATACGCAAAAAGTTTTCAACACTTTCATAGAAGAAAAGTTGAGTAAGATTGATGATTTGTCTAGAAGTGTTGACATAATTGCTCATGATGTGGAAAGCCTCAAGATGAAAATTTTTGTGCCTAAAGTAGATGAATCAATTAAAGCTCTTTATGTTTCTATGGATGAAAGTAATAAAAGAACCGCTATGCTTAGAGCTAAAAGAGAATTTTTAGAAAAAAAGTGTTTTCTAGTGATTTCTTTCGCAAAAGTGATGAAGATCTTAAAATGATTGGTGTTTCTTCTATTGATTCCTTGTTTAGTGAAGTTAAGATTGATGAAGAAGGGACTGGAGAAAAGTCAACTTTAGCTAGAAGGTGTCCCGATATTTCGGAGGGTGAAAATCTTGTTGAGAAAATTGATAAAAGTGGGTTTGAAGAGGTCAAAACTTTAGCTAGTGATGTGCTCACTCTTTTGGATTACAAAGAATTTAATTATGATAGTTTCTCTTTGATTGACTGTATTTCTTTGTCGCAATCCATGATAAATTCACACATGCTTATGAACAAAATAAAGCTTTTACTAAACATATTGTTGATGCTATGATGAAAGTTTTTGAAGAAAAATTGGAATTAGAAATTTCAATTCCTAGAAAATTACATGATGAATGGGAACCTACTATCAAAGTCAAGATTAAAAATTATGAATGTTTTGCTTTGTGTGACTTGGGTCTTAGTGTTTCTACAATTCTGAAATCTTTATGTGATGTGCTTGGTCTTGTCGATCTTCAAGAATGTTCTTTAAATTTGCACTTGGCGGATTCTACTATTAAAAAGCCTATGGGAAGAATTAATGATGTTCTTATTCTTGCAAATAGAAATTATGTGCCCATTATTGTTATTCATATTGATTGCAATCCGTCTTGTCCAATTATTCTTGCTAGACCGTTTCTACGCACTATCAGTGACGTGATTGATATGAAAGAAGACAATACCAAGTTTCAATATCCTTTGAGGAAGGGTATCCAACACTTCCCTGGAACAAGAATTAGTCCACAATTTTAATCAATCATGAGGGAATCTTATGGATCTCGAACCAAAGATGACAAAACTTAGATCCTTGCTTTATGCCTAGCTAAGGGCGTAAAACTATAGCGCTTGTTGGGAGGCAACCCAATGAGTAAAATTTATTTTTGCTTTTTGCTTCATGTTATTGAGTGTTAGCACAATTATGCTACTATTATGATTGTGTTTTTTATGTTTTAATTAGTGTTTGTTCCAAGTAAAGCCTTTAGGATCTTCTTGGGTGATAGTTGTTTGATCTTGCTGAAAAAACAGAAAATTTTGCGCCCGCAAAAATAATTCTCATTTTCAACCACAAAGCGATAAAATACCATTCTACTTGCAGTAGATCAATATACCGATTGCTCAGGTCGTCCTAATTTTTTAGAATTTTTGGAGTTACAGATGTATTTGAAATAGTCAGATTACTATAGACTGTTATGTTTTGACAGATTCTGTTTTCTTTGTGTTGTGTGCTTGTTTTGAAGGCTCTATGGTTTTCTTTGATGTGTTTTTCCCATAAAAAAGTTGGAATAAAGTAGATATAATTCAAGAACAAAATATGAATTGGTTTGATACAACACTTATAGTAGTGATTTATTTTCTTATACTAACGGATCTCATGAAGGTTTTGTTGAATTTTGTGTGATTGATGTTTTCAAGTTTTGGGTTATCTTACGATGGATGAAGGAATAAGGAGTAGAAGAGCCTACGCTTGGGGATGCCCCGGCATCCCAAGCTATTATCCAAAAATGAGGAACCAACTAAGCTTGGGGATGCCTCCGAGTGGCATCCCCTCTTTCTTGTAACGACCATCGGTATTTTAGTCGAAGCTATATTTTTGTTCATCACATACTATGTGTTTTTCTTGGAGCGTCTTGTATAATACGAGTTTTTGATTGTTTTATTTTGTGTTTTAGGTCATGATTCCCTGCTGGACACACCTATTTGAGAGAGCCAAAATTATGTCATGACTCGTTAGGATTGCTCTCTTTGCTTCACTTAAATCTTTTATGAGCTATGGACTTGCTCTAGTGCTTCACTTATATCTTTTGGAGCATGGTGTGTGTAAGTGCATCTAGTGCCACCCCTAGTTGGTTTTGGAGTATTGACGACAAACCTAGTTGAGGGACTAATGTGTTTGTGAGAATTGCAGGATAATACAGGTAGAAGTCCCTCATTGATTCGGTTTTACTACCAGAGATGACCCCTAAAAATGTATGAAGACATTGAAGACAAAGGTGGTACATGAAGATATTCACTCTAAAGACTATGACAAAAGAAGACACGTTATGAAGCATATGGATCTCGAAGACTTAGATCTTTCGTAGTTCTTTTTTTGTATTGAGTCATAGGAACCACCGTACTGTTAAGTGGGGTCCAGGAGAACCAGTCAGAATGACTGAAGTGATGCCTAAACCAAAAACCTATGTCTTCGAGTGAAGACAATGAGAGCGAATCTTGTCCAGAGCCGGACAAGTCAGCTTTGCTTGTAGCCCAAGTAAAGTTGCCATGAGAGTTTGAAATCTGACCGTTGAGACACGTGTCAGTTCCTTAGTGACCCAGGGTCATTTCGGACAAATCAGGTCGGGTTGCCAAGTGGCTATAAATAGCCCACCCCCACAACCATAAACGGTTGGCTGCTCAGATTTCAGTGCACGGCTTTTGTCGTTTGAGAGCAACCCACCTTGAAGCCTTTGAGAGAAAATTTCTAGTGAGGAGAAAAGCCCTAACCACCCAGAGCCAGAGTAAATTGGGCATCACTTAAGTCTTCTTGTCTGTGTGATCTAAAGACTTATTACACTTGAGGACTGTGAATCCTCCAGACGGTTAGGCGTCGCGTTCAGAGCATCCAAGAGACATTGTGGATTGCCAGTGAACGAAGTTTGTGAAGGTTTGGGAGTCTACCTTGAAGACTTACCAGAGTGATTGGGCGAGGACTAAGTGACCTTAGCTCAAGGAGAATACGGTGAGGACTTGGTGTCCTGAACTGTGTGTTCAAGACTGGGTGTCCGGGACTGTGTGTCCTAAGGTTTAAATACCTAGCCGCTCCAACCAGACGTACAGTTGTCACAGCAACTGGAACTGGTCCAACATATCATTGTCTTCAACGAGTCACTGGTTTCATCTTCACTTCCTTTTCTTACTGTTACTCATTGTGAAGACATTGCATGCTTGCTTTATCTTTTGTCTTCACAACATGAATGTATGATCTGTGGCTTCATAACTTCTTCCTACCTGATCCTTATTACACTGCAGCTACTTGTCATTGTGCTTTCACTCTGTTGAATACTTGACCATGGCTTGCCTAGTGTAATCTAACTTCCACTGCATAGTGATAGGCATATCTCTACTGTTTGTTTCATAACTTCCACGTTTTGAAGACTTTCATAAAAATCGCCTATTCACCCCCCTCTAGTCGATATAACGCACTTTCAATTGGTATCAGAGCAAGGTGCTCCCTTGTTCTGTGTGATTCGGTTTAACCACCTGGAGTTTTAGCTATGTCGACTGCAGGGATAATCAAAGTCTCCGCTGCTTGCCCCGTCTTCGATGGAAGTGAATATCCCTACTGGAAAAATAAGTTGCGCATGCATCTTGAAGCCATTGACGTCGACCTATGGTATGTCGTCGAGAACGGCGTTCCCAAGGCTGGAGAAGGTGTCACTGCTGCTGATGTCAAGAAGTTCACTCAACTGGACTCTACTGCCAAAAATATCATCTGTGGTCATCTGACAAAAGGACAGTATGGCCGTGTGAGTGCCTTGAAGACATCCAAGCTGGTCTGGGACTGGCTCTCCAAGGTCAATGAAGGCGTCTCAACCCAGAGAGATCAAAGAATCAGTGTTCTTCACAACCTCTTCAACCGCTTCAAGCGAAAAGACAATGAGAATGTCCAGCACACATTTGACCGGCTCACTGACATCACAAATGAGCTTCAAGCCCTCGGCGCCACTGAGATCACCAAACATGAAATCGTCAAGACGCTGCTGAGATCACTTGATAGTTCGTTTGACATCCTGGCACTGATGATTCAAGAACGTCCTGATTTCAAGACACTCGATCCGTCTGACATACTTGAGAGGCTCAACACACATGAGTTTCAGCTTTCTGAGAAAAGAGATATCTACGGTCCAAACTATGGGCGAACTCGTGCCTTGAAGGCAAAAGCTGTTTCCTCATCTGAAGAAGAATCTGACAGCAGTTCTGATGATCCTGAAGACATTGGAAGAGAACTTGCAATGCTAGTGAAGAAGTTCCAAAAATTCACCAAGAAGAAAGGCTTCAGAAAATCTTCACGATCAAGCTCAAGGAATGATGAAGCTTCTGCTCATGACTACAAGAAGAAAACATGTCACAAGTGCAAGAAAACTGGACAGTTCATCTCTGAGTGTCCACAGTGGGACAATGAGAACAGAAGGAAGAAGAAGAGCAAGGAATATGATTCTGACGACAAAAAGAAGAAGAAATACTCAAAGTCTTCTTCCAAGTCTTCCTCAAAGTCTTCATCACACAAGAAGAGCTCATCTATCAAGGCACGTGCGTTTGTTGGCAAGGAAATAGATTCAGAGGAGGAGTCCGCTTCTGAGGAGGCGGAGGTGGAATCTGAGGAGGAGTCTGATTCTAGCATTGCGAGTCTGGCTACAGCATACGTCGCCAAGTCCATCTTCAACACTGAAGACAATGACTGCATCACCGACACCAATGCAAATGACAAGAATGACTCCACTCCTACCTACTGCTTCATGGCACACGGTGCCAAGGTAAACACACGCACTACTCGCTATCAAACATCTAGTGACGATGACTCTGACTGTGATTCAAAACCCAGCTACAAAACACTTGCTAAAATTGCAACTGAACAACAGAAAGCTATGGAACATATTCAAAAACTGTTAGACAGAAGCGATGATCTGTTGGGTGCTGAAATGACTCGATCTGAATCCTTAATTGAAGACATAAAAAATCTTCATGTTAAGTATCAGGAACTTGAAGATCGTCTTGATACTCTCTCAACAACTCATGAAAAGCTTTCCTATGATTATCTTCAAAGGAAGCAAGAGCTTGAGAAATTGAGAGAGGCTCATGAAGATCTTCAAAAGGAAAACGAGTCACTTCGCTTCGAACAGATCAGTTCTGCTCAGGAAGGATTTGAACCACCATGTCTTAAATGCATTGAGCGTGATAATGCTACTTCTATTGCTGAATGTTCCACTGCTACTGCTATTGCAATATCTTCAACTGTTGATGTGATAACTAACCCTCTGCTGAGGATACCACTGCTATTGCTGATGAGAATGCTAGGTTGAAGACATTGCTTGAAACAGGGATGTACAAAAGTCTTAAAGGACATCAGACATTATGTGATGTCCTCAAGAAGCAGATTCTGAACCGAAACCCCAGGAAAGAGGGTGTTGGGTTCGTAAGGAAAATAAATGCAGATGGCTCTTACTGGAAACCTGAGCAGTACCCCAAAACCACATGGGTCGCTGCAAAGGAACTTTCAGAAGATCCATCCAATTTATCTGGCTTCACCTGTGCTAACCCCATTATCATTGATGAATCCTTTGATGCAAACTATAAACTGTTTAAGAATCAGAATGGTGAAGTGTTTGCCAGGTACATTGGTACTAACTGCGGGAATGGACCTCCTATGAAGAAGATTTGGGTTCCGAAAAAGTGTCTGGAAAATCTTCCTGTGAGAGTCTTCATGACACCTCACTTGAAGAAGACAAACCTCAGACCAAAGGCTTCATACGGTCCAAAGGCTTCATACAAACAGAGGACTCACCTGAGTCACACTAACGCAAATGTTTTGCAGGGAAACCATACTCAGGCATATGAATATGAGAGCGGTTCATCGAACCGTCATGTTCATATGACCAAAAATTATTCTTCTTATTCCTATGAGTATTATTGTCCACCTACAAGACTGTTTGCTAAGGCTTCAAAGCCAAAATTCTCAGATGCTGCACTTAGACTTATTGCTTCTAAGCCACCCTTGAAGATGTGGGTGGTTAAGAAAGCTTAACTCTCTTTTGCAGGGAAAGGTCTCCAGCAGAAAAACAAAATCTTCTGACGCTATTGCTGGGGACCTTAAAAATCTTGTAGGGCGCAAGATAAAATGCCCAAATGGCATCATTATGTACTTCGTTCCTGAATCGCATGCTACTCTCCCTATTAGTCCTAACCTGGACCTAAGTTTTCATAACCCACTGGTTCGTCAAATGTTTTTGCTTCACAATTCTCTTCGTGAAGCCTATCCCCCTAACTGCACTGTAGGTACGACACCAGCGACTTCAAAGTCTTCAGAATGGATTATTGACAGTGGGTGTACAAATCACATGACTGGCAAAAGAAGCCTTCTTATGGACTCAACCTTACGTCCATTCGACAAGAGTCACATCACATTTGCTGACGGTGGTAAAAGTAAGGTATTGGGTCTAGGCAGAGTTGCAATCTCAAAGGATCAACACATGGATAAAGTCATGTTTGTTGAATCCCTTGGCTTCAACTTAATGTCTGTCTCAATGCTTTGTGATTTGAACATGATCGTAATGTTTGGAAAATATTGTTGCCTGGTACTAATGGAATCTGACAAGTCTCTAGTGTTTGAAGGGTATCGGAAAGATGATTTGTACGTGGTAGATTTCTCAGTAGGGCCACAACTGGCAGTATGTCTTCTTGCAAAAGCTTTAGAATGTTGGCTTTGGCATCGGAGGCTTGGGCATGCTGGCATGAGGAACCTCCACACCCTTGCGAAGAAGAAGCATGTCATAGGCATCGAGGGCGTCAAGTTCAAGAAAGATCACTTATGCGGTGCCTGTGAAGCAGGGAAAATGACAAGGGCAAAACATCCTTCGAAGACAATCATGACTACTAAACAACCCTTCGAACTACTCCACATGGATCTTTTCGGTCCCACTCACTACTCAACTTTTACTACTACTGCTTGCCTCTATGGCTTCGTCATTGTTGATGATTACTCTAGATATACTTGGGTGCACATAATCCTTTACAAGACTGAAGTGCAGGATGTCTTCAGACGCTTCGCCAATCGTGCTATGAACAATTTTGGCGCCAAGATAAAGCACATCAGAAGTGACAATGGCACTGAATTCAAGAACACTGGCCTTGATACATATCTTGATAACTTGGGCATCACACATGAATTCTCAGCTCCGTACACGCCACAGTAGAATGGCATCGTCGAACGCAAGAACAGAACACTCATTGAGATGGCCAAAATGATGCTAGATGAATACAAGACTCCAAGAAAATTCTGGACTGAAGCCATTGACACTGCATGCCATACAATCAATTGCGTTTATCTTCACAAGCTTCTGAACAAGACATCTTATGAACTCCTAACTGGCAAGAAGCCAAATGTCAGTTACTTCAGAGTATTTGGAGCAAGGTGCTGGATCAAGGACCCACACCACACCTCAAAGTTTGCACCAAAAGCACATGAGGGTTTTCTGCTTGGCTATGGAAAGGACTCGCACTCCTACAGAGTATTCAATCTCTTTCATTACAAAGTGGTTGAAACAGTGGATGTGCAGTTCGATGAGACAAATGGTTCACAAAGAGAGCAACTGCCAAATGTGCTAGATGAAATTCCAGCTAGTGAATCAATCAAGCTAATGGGAACTGGAGAGATTATACCTTCTGAAGCTCATCCTGAAGAAGAACTTATCATCTCAGCACCTGATCAACATGAAGACAATGCTCAGCCTGAAGACATTCCTCTCAACAACAACACAGATCAGCAAGAGCAAAGTCTTCGCCCTGTACATCCTCGTGTTGCCAATGAAGTGCAGATTGACAGAATAATTGACAGCATCAATGCACCTGGTCCACTCACTTGTTCAAGGGCAACTCAACTGGCAAATTTCTATGGGCACTTCGCATTCGTCTCAATCTCAGAACCCAAGAAAGTTGAAGAAGCCTTTATGGAACCTGAATGGATTCAAGCTATGCAAGAAGAGCTTCAACAGTTTGAGCTGAATAATGTATGGGAACTGGTTAAGCGTCCTGATCCACGGAAGCACAACGTAATAGGCACCAAATGGATATACCGCAACAAGCAAGATGAGCATGGTCAAGTTGTCAGAAACAAAGCTCGTCTCGTTGCTCAAGGATATACTCAAGTGGAAGGCATTGACTTCGATGAAATGTTTGCTCCTGTGGCTAGGCTTGAAGCCATACGCATACTGCTGGCCTATGCAAATCATCATAACATACTTCTATATCAAATGGACGTGAAGAGTGCCTTTCTAAATGGCAAGATTGAAGAAGAAGTGTATGTTGCACAACCACCTGGCTTTGAAAATCCAAAACATCCTGACATGGTATACAAGCTCAACAAGGCATTGTATGGCCTCAAACAAGCCCCTAGGGCCTGGTATGACACACTCAAATACTTCCTGAAGAGCAAAGGCTTCATACCTGGTTCCCTGGATCCCACTCTCTTCACGAAGACATATGATGGTGAACTGTTTGTGTGCCAAATATATGTGGATGACATTATCTTCGGCTGCACCAATCAGAAGTACAGTGAAGAGTTTGGATATATGATGCAAGAGCAATATCAGATGTCCATGATGGGGGAGCTGAAGTTCTTCCTTGGTCTTCAAGTACGACAACAACGCAATGGCATCTTCATATCTCAAGAGAAGTATCTCAAAGATTTCCTGAATAAGTTCGGTATGCAAGACTGCAAAGGCTTCACAACACCAATGCCAGCCAAACATCATCTAGGTCCTGACGACAATGGTAAAGAGTTCGATCAAAAGGTATACCGCTCCATGATTGGTTCTTTGCTTTATTTATGTGCATCTAGGCCAGATATTATGCTTAGTGTTTGCATGTGTGCTCAATTTCAAGCGGCACCAAAGGAGTCGCATCACTTAGCTGTGAAGCGAATTCTTCGATATTTGGCTCACACCCCAACTCTAGGATTATGGTATCCAAAGGGCTCAGAGTTTGATTTGGTCGGATTTTCGGATGCTGATTATGCTGGTGACAAGGTTGATCGCAAGTCTACATCAGGCACATGTCACTTTCTGGGATGATCACTTGTATGTTGGTCTTCAAAGAAGCAGAACTGTGTATCTCTCTCCACTGCTGAATCTGAATACATTGCTGCTGGATCTTGCTGCGCTCAGCTTCTATGGATGAAGCAAACACTCAAGGACTATGGCATTCATCTGAAGCAAGTGCCACTCTACTGCGACAACGAAAGCGCCATCAAGATTGCCAACAGCCCAGTTCAGCACTCGAAGACAAAGCACATTGAAATTCGTCATCACTTTCTCAGAGATCATGTTATGAAGGAAGACATTGATATCATACACGTCAACACTGAAGAGCAATTGGCAGATATCTTCACCAAGCCCTTGGATGAGAAGAAGTTTTGCAAGTTACGGTGTGAGCTAAATATCTTGGAATCCTCAAATGTCCTGTGATCAGGCACACATCCTAACACTTATGCATATTGACGACTTAGATGTGCAACACACAAAGTAAAGTATATCTTCAATCAATGAAGACATACATTCTAAGTGTGAATACATTAATGTGGAATTTGACTTCGGAGCGCCACGATAATTGTGCGCCGTGTCTGGGTCTAATACTTCCTATACGGTGGGTAACGCCACCACCAAACGTTCTCTTTGAAGTGTTTCTCTCATGGCGTTACCTTGCAATGTCTTCACATTTGGTTGTCTTCACATTTGGTTTGGCTTCGAACATGTCTTCATGATTATCTTCACTACTTTGATTGTATAGATATATATATATACGCTAGTGTTCTGTCCTCTACAGCATTCACTTATAGCTATGTCTTCGTGTTGAATCTTTTGAACTAAGTGAATGTGATCGGACCCCAAACTTCTCTATGCTTTGTATCTCAAACTCTATCTCTCTAAGTCATATGCATTCTATTGAAACTGTCGAATGTCTTCACTACGTCCTTGTCAGCAGAAGATATAGAGACAACCATAAAGTCCGTTTTCAATGCTCATTCCTCCACATAAAATCCGGAGAAGCAGGAATGACCGCCCGACAACTCAGGCGTGCGTGGGACGTGGAACAAACCCCCGCAAACTGGCCACGCGTTCCTCAGATGCGAACCGCCAGGGGCACCTGTGTAATAGCACAGTGCCTCCCTTGAGCCTATAAATTCACACTTACCGCGGTCATTATCTCCTTATTCCACCCTCGCACGAACCCTAGCGCCACCGCTAGCACTCGATGACACCGGCGACGAAGCGCTTCGCTGCCGCAACTTTTCCGACGCCGTCCTCACGCCGACTGCGGACATCGTCCTCTCTGCCATCGCCGTAGGTGTCTTCCATCGCCAAGTTAGGGCACGGAGGACTGAACTGCTCGGCATCATCTCCCATTTCCGTCTAGCAGTTCCAAGTGTGGCAAATAAAACTTCTTTTTACAACCCCTTTTGATCTCATGGTTCTGTCACTTTCTACCATAAGAAGTTTATCTTCACACAAGTTAGATATCTCAATCTGCATCTCATAACCTGCCTAGTATATTCACTTGTGCTTCATGAAGTAGTTAGATTCCTCATTTGTACTGATCTGTGGGTTCGTACAAATCTGGAACCAACTTCTTGTCTATGAGTGAATGTCTTCACACGATGAGGTCAATGTCTTGTAAACTGATTAATCTTCAAAACCTTCTGAGAATGCATATGACCTCTTCCCCTTCCCTTGCACCTTAATGCTGTCACAGGTACATGTCCGTGGGAGAATCCTTCGGTTCTCATAGTTTGCATTCATTTGCAGAATTCCTACAGCATCACATAAACTCTCCTGAAGCCAGTTCCTGTTGGTCCAGAAAAAGAAAGCCCTTGAAGCCTTTGAAAGTTTTGAAGCCTTTCAAGTTAAAGTTTATGGCTTCAGAAGCAGCAGCAAGGAAGGGGGGCAGACAGAGACGTGAGGGAACTTCCAAAGATCTGCCTGAAGACTTGGCAGAAATGTACAAAACAGATTCAGAAGAGAGCTATGGGCAGCGCAAGACCCGAATCCAATGGATTCGACGCTATTGGGCTGAACAATGGTTCAAATACCGCTTCACAACCCAAGAGTATGCTGAGAAAAGTGCCATCAAAAGACCGTGGGGAGACATCTTATACAAAAACCTTGTACCCAGGTCCAGAGATGAAGCTATTGCCCAAAGCTTCTATTCATGCATGGTTCGTGGGCCACAGCCTGATGATGCACATCCGTCGTCACTACTCTGGTGTCGTGACGACAATCTATTCAAGCACAACTTCCAGTTTGCCCAACAATCAGCAAAGCAGAACAAGAAGAAGTTGGGGTTAGACTTCAACCCTGGTCCCTCAACACCAAGGGCAGATGGCACACGCTACACCGAACCCAATGTCATCGGTCTGTTTGCCAATCTTGAGGGCCTGATCACCCACATCTTAGTCCAAGGGACTGCCGTAAATGACCCTCCAGCTGACTCTGAGTCTGAAGAAGCTCCTGCTGTGCCGAAGCCAAAGCAGACGAAGAAACCAAAAGCTTCAAAGCCGGCCCCTGCCTCAAAAATCTCAAGGGCGAAGCCATTGAAAATTGCACCTCCTGAAGTTAGTCTGCAGTCTGAAGACGTATGCCGTGTCTCCAAGCCCCAGAAGGAAAAGGAGCCCCAGCAACAAACAGGCAAAGAGCTCACTGCTGCTGCCATTCTGCGCAGCGAAGCCATTGATCTATCAAGCGATGAAGATCTGGGAGATGACGCTCTAGAGCAGCTTATCAAAAGCAAAGAAGAAGCTAAAATCTTCAACAATTTGCCTCTCTTTGATGTCGCCATCATCCACAACTTCATCGATGAATGGTTTGCCTCACCAGACATCAGCTTCGAAGATCTGCAGCTGCCCGTTGGCTTCAGCGTCGCCTTCCAAGGCGCAATTGCTTCAGAACTTGCCATTGCTCAGCGCATAGTTGAGCTGAAGCAGAAAATTGATCATGAAAAGGCTCAGTTCAAGAAGCACATGGCCAGACTCAGCGTGCAGGAAGTGAAGAGCTTCAAAACCATGTTGCATGAGCTCAAGGAAAATTTCCTGAAGAAGCGTGCTGAAGCTCAGGGCTCGCGTGAGCGGATGAAGTCTCTGGCAGAACGATGTGTGCAGGCCTACAATGAGGCCGAGAAGCGCAAGGCACTTGGGCGTCCTGGCATCGACCCCAAGATGGCCGCGAAGAAGAAGAAGCAGCCTGCTATGAATGAACCAGAGGCACCAAGACAAGAAGCTATTCCGATTGTCTTCCCAACCGCCACGACTGGCTCGAAGCCAAAGAGCCGGTCAACCGCTTCAGAGCTTAAGAAGACACGGAATGCAGAGGCTGAAGCTAGGAAGAGGAAACACTCTGAAGCCTCTCCTTCTGACCCCACCAAGAAGAAGCGCAAGATCAAGAAAGCTCGGGCTGCTCCCACAGAGCCCTTGATGGTTGAACCCCTCTCTGTCATTCACCCCAATGCAGAAAGACGACTAACAGTTCATGAGCCTGCTCCCACAGAGGCTCCTGAAGCTGAAGATATTCCAGCAACCGACCCCATAGCTGCTGAAGACATTGGTCACCAAGACAATGTACAAGATGATGCAGCCCTTCCTCAGCTTGAAACAAGCGAACTCATCGGTATTGGTCGTCCTTTGACGCCAATGGCACAAGATGAGTCATGGGCGGATCACCCTCAGGAGGAAGAAGACTTTGAGGCCCAGCCCACTCCAACCCCACAAGCATCGTCTGCATTCCGTAGGCTTCGCAAAGGTCCAAGGCCTCAAGTCCATACTGAAGAAATTCCGGCTGCATCAGCCGAAGACAATGAAGAAGCACCACCAGAACCCACTCCCCCGCTAGATCAAGATGCAGTTCTCCAGGAGAACGTGCCTGAGGTTGTCCCTCCAACTACACAAGCGGAGGAAGAAAATGTTGAGGCTGCCACCACAAACACTGAAGACAATGTGGAGCCCGCCCCACCAAATGCTTCAGTAGACAGCAAAGCTACTGAGCCAGACACTTCTGTTCCTGAGTCTGCTGCAGGTCCACAGTTTGATTATCATATTGAGCACAAGCCTCATGTCCAGAAGCTAGTCCCAAGGCTTCCAAGGTTCCCAGGTCCTGCATCAGCACCTGGCTCCTTTGATATTAACAGCTTCAAGGCAGACAATACATTTTTCAACAGCTCCAAGAACCCCTATTCAAGGGAAAGGATTGTATCAGATAGGTTCTGGAGCTATCCTCAGCGCAGCTACTACTCAAGCATCCTATACAACCAAGGTCGCATCTTCCCGCACAAGCGCCTTGAGGTTGAAGCCATTGCTGGTCTGCCATGTCTTGAGGAAGCCTTGGATTGCTTCAAGCAAGTGGGTCTGCTGCCGTTTGTCACAGATGAAGAGCACTGGAATGAAGAGCTTCTACTTCAGTTTTATGCCACCCTCCACATTAAAGGATACAATAGAGATCCGAAGACTTGGGTCCTGGAGTGGATGACCGGCAATATCCATCATGAAGCCAATGCATTTGATATCATTGAGCTCACCGGCCTGCCCACTCCTGGCGAATTCTACGAGGAAGGCTGTCAACTACATGCTGAAGCTATTGAGAGCATATTCCAGAGGCCTGAACCAAATATGAGTCAGATGCTCTCAATGATGAAGCCATTGCCCCACGATGCTCCTTATCCAACAGAGTTCTTCGTTGAAGACTTTGAGTTCCTGCCCAGGACCATATATCACATCATCCGGTGGACTCTCTGGCCTATTAAAGGGCACTCTCCAAATGCCAAGATTGAAGGTGCAATGAAGACTATGATATTCTGTATCCTTCATGGAAAATGGTTCAACGCACAAGATCTCTTCATACGCCAACTTGCAGCGTCAGGCTCAGAATTATTTGGTTTGAAGTTCTATGCTCCTTGGGTGATGAGGCTGATCAAACTGCACTCTGCGATCTCATATCAGCCCTCTGCCCGAAACCATCGGATCTTCTTGCCAGATGTGGATACCTCTGCTGAAGCAATATATCCTGAGCCTGCCACGCAATCGATAAGTCTTCAGAATGCAGAACACCAGAGCTTCATGTAGAATGTTGAAGGTGTTGAAGCCATATCCAGGGTATATCCGTTGGCTGGCACTACACGTGCACCAGCATCTACTGAAGCCACAGACAGCACAAATGCTCCAAGACCCAAGAAGCGTGCTCGTGTCCTCAATGACCGAGAGCTTCTTGTGGCCCTTCACCAAAAGCAAGATAGGCATCACGACTGGCTAAAGCGTCAGATGAAGAGCCTCTTGGTGGATGTCAATCGTCTTCGAAACCTAGCCACCAAGAATGCTTTCGTTACACATGAAACATGCCGTCGTACATGGAAAGGGCTCTCAATGATATGCACTGAAGCTGAACTTGAAGAGGATGGCTTCACAGAGCGCTTCAAGTTTGACACCACACCTCCCAGAAGGGTTGTGATGCGCAACACACCATCACTTGAAGACTCTGAGTTTTCTTCATCTGCTGCCACAGTCACTGCCAGAATCATTGATGAAGACGACGATGCTACATCACCGCCACCTGCTTCAGCACCTCCAAGCTCTGCACCGCCAAACAACTCCACCGACCCTGCTGCGCCTGGGAACGCGTAGAAAACTCTATGTCTTCAAACCTTTTTGGTCATTACTGACAAAAGGGGGAGAAGCATATGATGTTTATAGTCTTCAAGCGGGTCAATATGGGCGGGTGCCTTATGTTCTGTTATATTTTGCTTCGTGTTTACAACTCTTGTCTTTGCTTCATTTGGTTCTTTGAGTTGTAAACACTAAAACTAGATGGTCGTCTGCTACTTGTTTGCCACTCTGTTTGCGAAGATAAATTCCGCATGTGCGACGATAAATTCCGCACTTATCTCATTCTGCAGACGTCCATTTTCCATTATGCATGTCATTATCTTCATATACTTTCACATGCATAGTGGATTGTCATCATAAGCTGAAGTGGATCTCCACAAGTACAACCTGCCATGTGCATTTGCATTCCAAAAGCAAATTAACTTATATGCACATCTTCGGGGGGAGCCCTTGCAACTTATGAAGAAAATTCCTTTACAATTTCACAGACTATATTCCCCGTTGAAAACTTCAACTAGTTTGTCATCAATCACCAAAAAGGGGGAGATTGTAAGTGCATCTAGTGCCACCCCTAGTTGGTTTTGGAGTATTGACGACAAACCTAGTTGAGGGACTAATGTGTTTGTGAGAATTGCAGGATAATACAGGTAGAAGTCCCTCATTGATTCAGTTTTACTACCAGAGATGACCCCTAAAAATGTATGAAGACATTGAAGACAAAGGTGGTACATGAAGATATTCACTCTGAAGACTATGACAAAAGAAGACACGTTATGAAGCATATGGAGCTCGAAGACTTAGATCTTTCGTAGTTCTTTTTTTGTGTTGAGTCATAGGAACCACCGTACTGTTAAGTGGGGTCCAGGAGAACCAGTCAGAATGACTGAAGTGATGCCTAAACCAAAAACCTATGTCTTTGAGTGAAGACAATGAGAGCGAATCTTGTCCAGAGCCGGACAAGTCAGCTTTGCTTGTAGCCCAAGTAAAGTTGCCATGAGAGTTTGAAATCTGACCGTTGAGACACGTGTCAGTTCCTTAGTGACCCAGGGTCATTTCGGACAAATCAGGTCGGGTTGCCAAGTGGCTATAAATAGCCCACCCCCACAACCATAAACGGTTGGCTGCTCAGATTTCAGTGCACGGCTTTTGTCGTTTGAGAGCAACCCACCTTGAAGCCTTTGAGAGAAAATTTCTAGTGAGGAGAAAAGCCCTAACCACCCAGAGCCAGAGTAAATTGGGCATCACTTAAGTCTTCTTGTCTGTGTGATCTAAAGACTTATTACACTTGAGGACTGTGAATCCTCCAGACGGTTAGGCGTCGCGTTCAGAGCATCCAAGAGACATTGTGGATTGCCAGTGAACGAAGTTTGTGAAGGTTTGGGAGTCTACCTTGAAGACTTACCAGAGTGATTGGGCGAGGACTAAGTGACCTTAGCTCAAGGAGAATACGGTGAGGACTTGGTGTCCTGAACTGTGTGTTCAAGACTAGGTGTCCGGGACTGTGTGTCCTAAGGTTTAAATACCTAGCCGCTCCAACCAGACGTACAGTTGTCACAGCAACTGGAACTGGTCCAACATATCATTGTCTTCAATGAGTCACTGGTTTCATCTTCACTTCCTTTTCTTACTGTTACTCATTGTGAAGACATTGCATGCTTGCTTTATCTTTTGTCTTCACAACATGAATGTATGATCTATGGCTTCATAACTTCTTCCTACCTGATCCTTATTACACTGCAGCTACTTGTCATTGTGCTTTCACTCTGTTGAATACTTGACCATGGCTTGCCTAGTGTAATCTAACTTCCGCTGCATAGTGATAGGCATATCTCTACTGTTTGTCTTCATAACTTCCACGTTTTGAAGACTTCCATAAAAATTGCCTATTCACCCCCCCTCTAGTCGATATAACGCACTTTCAGTGTGCTTTAGTATTTTTTAAGAAATGCTCTCTTCCTTCACTTAGATTTATTTGAGAGTTAGTAAAATTTTCAAGAAATTCTCTCTTGCTTCACTTAAATTCATTTGAGAGAAAGAAAGAAATATTATGCTCATGATCTTCACTTATATTTGTTTGAGCTCATGAAACACAACACATGAAAATTAGTCCCAAAGTGGTAGATATCCAAGAAGGATATAATAAAAACTTTCATGAAGATCATTGGACAAAATAAACTTGATTCTTAATAATAGTTTTGAGGTATGATGATGTGATATGTGTGTTATGTCGATGAGTAATTATGCTTTAGTAAGAATATTGGTCTTAAGGTTTGTGATTCCCTATTCAAGCACGAAAGTCAATAGTCATCCAATGAAATTATATCCTACTTGTGGTGCATTATTTGGTGTTAATTATACTTAATGCTTGCTTATGACATAATCCGTTTCTTGGTTGGTCGCTGATCAATCTTTTGCTAGCCTTCATTTTGCACTAAGTATGATCTCTACTTGTACATCGATGCACTATATCTACCTGTATGCGGTATTCTTTTGCCATTCTAAGCAAATTTACATGTTCCATCTCTAATTTTCAAAATAAACTTCCCTTTTGTGTGTTCCTTCCGCTCGCGGAGCGGTGAGGGTAGCTAATATTTCCCATGCTAGATGTGTTATTCTCACGATGAGTGTTTATTCACTTGTCATTGCACGAGAGTAAGGCAAAGGTATTAGGGATGCTCAGTCCCGAAATGAGAAAATGAATTTACTTTATGTTGTCAAATAATAAATTCCTTGGAAAATGTTGGTATGGAAGGCACCCGTGGATACAGTTAGCCATGGAAAGTGAAATAATGGTGGAAAAAGGAATAAACTTTATTTTCTGTTTGGGAACCGCCTATGATATATCTAGCATGGAAACTGTTGGGAACTCAAAGTCGTTTTAGTTGGTGGGATGTATACACCACCCAAAATGTTTTTATCTCTATGTTTTTCGCTTTGAGCTCTGGTGTCTCTACAAATCCCTACTTCCCTCAGCGAAGGTCCTTTCTTTTACATTATGCAATTTTTATTTTTTAATTTGAGTCTCCATTTCTTTTATAAAAGCACCAGCTAGGAGGCAATATGATCATACTTGAGTATTGGGTGTAGCTAATATGCGAGTGTGTTTCATGAATGGATCAATGATTGAGCATGATGGGCTAGCGATAGCTTATTTTAGCATTCATATTTTGAAAGACATGGTTGCTTGTTGATATGCTTGAGTATTTAAATTATCATGTCTAAACTAGACTATCTCTTTGAATCACATAAAAGTCCAAATGTCCATGCTATAAAGAAAGAATATGATATGACATGTTAGGCGGCATTCCACATCAAAAGTTCTGTTTTTATCAGTTCCCTACTCGAGGACGAGTAGGAGTTAAGCTAGGGGATGTTGATACGTCTCCAACGTATCTATAATTTTTGAATGTTCCATGCTGTTATATTATCAATCTTGGATGTTTTATAATCATTTTATATCATTTTTTGGTACTAACCTATTGAAATAGTGCCAAGTGCCAGTTGCTGTTTTCTGCAAGTTTTTTACATCGCAGGAAATCAATATCAAACGGAGTCCAAACGCAACGAAACTTTATGGAGATTTTTTTTGGACCAAAAGGAACATAATGGGCCCTGGCTGCACTTGGGGGTGCTCTAAGTGGAGCACAACCTACCAGGGCATGCACCTCGGGTGCCCCCCAGATCGCCTCTTTGCTATATAAATACCCAAATATTCCTGAAACCCTAGGGGAGTCGACGAAATATTGATCCAGCCACTGCAGAGTCCAGAACCACCAGATCCAATCTAGACACCATCTCGGATAGGGTTCACCACCTCCATTGGCGCCTCTCCGATGATGCATGAGTAGTTCTTTGTAGACCTTCGGGTCCGTAGTTAGTAGCTATACGGTTCTCTCTCTCTCTCTCTCTCTCTCTCTCTATCTATCTCTCTCTCTTGATTCTCCATACAATGGTCTCTTGGAGATCCATATGATGTAACTCTTTTGCGGTGTGTTTGTTGGGATCGATGAACTTTGAGTTTACGATCAGATCTATCTTTTTATATCCATGAAAGTATTTGAGTTTCTTTGATCTATTTTATGCATGACTGCTTATAGCCTCGTATTTCTTCCCCGATATTTGGGTTTTGTTTGGCCAACTTGATCTATTTATCTTGCAATGGGAAGAGGTGCTTTGTAGTGGGTTCGATATTATGGTGCTTGATCCGAGTGACAGAAGGGGAACCGACACGTATGTATCATTGCTACTAAGGATAAAATGATGGGGTCTATCTCTACATAGATAGATCTTGTCTACATCATGTCATCGTTCTTATTGCATTACTCCGTTTCTCCATGAACTTAATACACTAGATGCATGCCGGATAGCGGTCGATGTGTGGGTTAATAGTAGTAGATGCAGGCAGGAGTCAGTCTATTAATCATGGATGTGATGCCTATATACTGATCATTGCCTGGATATCGTCATGAGTATTTGAAGTTCTATCAATTTCCCAACAGTAATTTGTTCACCCACATTTTGCTATTTTTCTCGAGAGAAGCCACTAGTGAAACCTACGGCCCCCGGGTCTCTTTCTCATATATTTTCCTTTGCGATCTATTTTCCATTGCATTTATTTTCAGATCTATTAAACGAAAAATACAAAAATACTTTGTTGCACTCTATTTTATTGTGATCTATTTATTCAATCTTTTACAACTTTCTCCCGTCCACGCACCAATTTTTGGCGCTGTTACCCGAAAGGGATTGACAACTCCTTTAGCACGTCAGCTTGCGAGTATTTGTCATTTGTGTGCAGGGGTTGTTTACATTGTGTTGCTTGGTTCTCCTACTAGTTCGATAACCTTGGTTTCATATCTGAGGGAAATACCTACCGCCGCTGTGCTGCATCATCCCTTCCTCTTTGGGGAAATATTGACCTAGCTTCAACCGACATCAGTCACCTAGATACTCCAATGTCACCACAAGTATCCATGGTCAATCATACGATGTGCATCAAACAACTTCAGATTCAAAATATTCAATCCAGCATACAGAACCTCAAAGAGTGCCCAAAGATTCCTACCAGAGAAACAAGGACGAAAATGTGCATCAACCCCTATGCATAGATTACTCCAAGGTCACCTCGGGAATTCCTGAGTTGAGTGCCAAAACATACATCAAGTGAATCAATAGAATACCCTATTGTCACCAAGGGTATCCCACACAAGACATACATCAAGTGTTCCCAAATCCATAAAAGTATTCAATCCGATAATAGTGAAACATCAAAGGCGGAACTCCTGATCAAGGCTTCTTTCTGGGGGTTTCGGGATTTATAGAAATTTTTGCCGTCGGTCTCGTGTCAGGAGGACGCTCGAGGGGCTCACATGCCCGGGGCACACACTAGGGGGGCGCCCCTAGGCTTGTGGACTCCTCGTCCACCTCCTGGACTGGTTCCGATCCTCCGGGGTTCTCTTTTGGTCCATAAAAAATCACCGTAAATTTTCAGCCCATTTCGAGAACTTTTATTTCTGCACAAAAAACGACACCACGGTAATTCTGCTAAAAATAGCATTAGTGCGGTTTAGTTCTAATAAAATCATTCCAAAACCACATAAAATTGTTGCAAGCATGGCATGAATACTTCAAATTATAGATATGTTGGAGACGTATCAAGGCCCATTAGAGGAGCCCGTAATTAACTGGAAGGGACGCACTCACATGAATTCGGCCGAGGTACATGCTTATGGTCCCCTAAACATAAATAAGTAAATAAATAAAGCTAAATGCTCGTGCACCAGTTCTTTAAATTTACGATTTGAAAAGTTAAATTTTACCATGAGGATATTATTTCCTATAAGAGTGTCATTACATTCAGGCGATATTATTCTTAGGCAAAGATCATGACCAGTCTTTTTTCTCCCACCATTTTCTTCCTGCAACCAGCGGACCCATGCAAATCGTAGTCAACATCGTAAATAGTTCCAGTCCATTATTATTTTTTGATTCGATAAGAATGCCCAACCCAGCCCAACACATTAGCGACACCACTTTATCCCAGGACTCCTGAGTATGCTCGGCTTCACACCTCAATCAGAAAATTGTCTCATAAAAAACCTTAAGAAGAAAAAGGTGCTCCGCAACATTTTACAATAAGTTTTAGCCATATAAAATTAATTATTATAATCCAGCAGAATGAATTTCTGGGTCTGACTGGTCCAGCCACCAAAACCAAACATGTGCCGGCGGGAGCGCCTGTTCCCGCCTTCTACGGCTGGTTGCGTTGCCGTGCATGCATCGCTGCCCTGTTGTACCCTGAAATGCTGCAAGACCATCCCTTTACTCCCCCCGATATCCTATGCTTCTTGGGCGACGACAGCCTACCCGCACCAGAACCAGTGAACCCTCGTACTCCTCTCTGCCTACTGCTGCATGTTCCCTGGATCCTATTCATTCCCGCCTGAGGCCTCGCCATCGTTCTCCGCCTTGGTGCGCTCGCAGTGGCACCGCTGTCCGGCCTTATCAACATAGTGAATCAGGAGAGGACTGTAGTTGTGAGTATGATAGTATGGACCCACCAGGTCCACTCCCGTACACAAGCAAGTGCCTCTTTACTACTCAGATGTACCCCTTGTTTTTTAACTCTAATCCACCCTGCTGATATCTGGGACCCACATCATTGTCAACGTAGAGTCAATTAACGACAGAATTGTAGAATGCTTTTTTGAGGATCTGTTCAGAGGAGCAGGCTATAAACTGGGTTGTGCAATCTCGGTGGCCCGTCTAACAACATGACCAGCCCAGCAATATTTTCTTTGGGTAAAAAAGGTAGCCCACTATTTCTTTTTGAAGAATACCCAAGCTAGGCCTATTTGTTTTCTCTGACTTACTGGGCTGCAAATCTTTCAAGACGAGGAGGGATCCATTCCGGCCTGGCCAGTGAGTATGGTCAGTAAATCTTAAAAGTAATATGAAAGGGGTTTCAAATTCCAAAAAATATATAGCAAATGGGCAATTAGTTTCTTTTTTGTTTTTGTTGTTCACTGATATTTTATATTTCATTGGATTTTAACATAACATAGTACAACTTTATTTTTAATTTTTTTAGTATGGCTACTAATTTTTGGATTAAAAATATTTTGTTCCCCAGCAAACATATGCGGATTTTAAATTTTTGCATATTTTTTAGTTCAAATTTTTAACCCTGGTACTGACCAGAAAATGGGCAGCAATTCTAAAAATGGAAAATGGGTTGCAATAAATTCCATATGAATTAGCAAATGGGCTGTAAATTATAAAAAATAATAGCAAATGGGTTGTACGCCACAGATTTTGAGGCTGACTTGTTTAAGCAAGGCTTTGTCAACTTATAGTCAACACACAATTCTAGCAGCAGTGACTATTGGATGTCCATCCAACGGCCGACGTGCTTCTTCAATCTCTGATCTTCCTGCTCTAGCAGCCTAAACCAGCGCCGGCAGGACTGCCTGCTCGCTCCTCTTGTGGCCGGCTGTGATGCCGCGCATGCTTCACTGACCCACCCTACTACCCCTGCTGGTCTGGCCATCCCTCTACCCACCCTCACCTCTTGTTGTTCTCCGATGATGGCAGCGTCATGCCACAGCTGAACCAGTCAACAGTCATACTCTCCTCAACATGAGCATCCGCTGTTGTGTCTTCGCCGGCTCTGGGTCGTTCCATTCCTAGGCCTCACTGTCGTCCACCACGTTGGTGCTCTAGGCGCGACGTCCTCAACGTGGTCAACATTCAACAAAGGACAGCCATCGGAATAGGGATGTACATGGAGAGGCTGACAGTAGGAACCCCCCATGGTCCATGGCCACACGCAAGCAACTGCCTCCTTATTACGCGGAAAAAATGATTCCTCCCACTGACATCTTGGACACACCGGTTCGGAGGCTGACCAGTGGGCCTACTAAGTTGACGCGTACGCAGGGCTTTGTCAACTTAGTCAACAAACAATTCTAGCAGCAGTGACCGTTGGATTTTAATTGAATGGTCTTGTCGCTTCTTCAATCTCTGATCTTGTTGCACCAACCGTCCATACCAGCACCGGCGGGACCGCCTGCTCATGCCCTAGTGGCCGGCTGAGCTGCCGCGCAGGCCTCACCGCCCCACCCTACTCCCACCGCTGGCCAGGCCATCCC
Organism: Triticum dicoccoides; assembly: GCF_002162155.2. Classification (NCBI taxonomy): domain Eukaryota; kingdom Viridiplantae; phylum Streptophyta; class Magnoliopsida; order Poales; family Poaceae; genus Triticum; species Triticum dicoccoides. The sequence continues at coordinate 257,819,563 of NC_041386.1, read as the reverse complement.
TCTACTCACAAACACCCCATGTTATTCTGCGGTGATGGCAGCCTCACACCATAGCTGAACCGGTCAACCCTCGTACTACCCTCCGTGTGTTCCCATGCTCCGCGTTGTTCCTTGCCTCACCATTGTCCACCGCCCGGGTGCTGTCCGTGCGACATGGGTAACATGGTCAAAGAACGATAGCCATTAGAAGAGGACTGTACGTGGAGAGGCTGACAGCTGGGTCCATGGCCGCACGCAAGGAAGTGCCTCCTTATTACGCGCAAATAATGATTCCTTCACCTGACAGCTCGGACCCACCGGAAGGGCCTCTATATTTCGTGAAAAAATATATTCCCCCATGACAGCTGGGACCCACTGGCTTTACCTTCGCACGGAAGGAAGTGCCTTCTTACCCCCTGATAGCTAGGACCCACCAGGTTGAAGCGAAGGTAGCGTTATCTGTCTTGCTGTGAACATGCACGTACATAGAGGTCGATCGGTCTCTCTATAGCGACGTACCGTGGCCGAGTAAGGAGCGGCACATGTTGAAGTAGAGGCGCCGACATACCATGTCACGCAGTCATGTCTATATCGTGTACACGTACGTAATGCCACGCTACAAGATAGTAAATATGGCTACGTACGTACATATGGTCAGGGTCTCTAATGTGTATAGTGATGGTGTCCTATTCATCGGCAGCTAACTGGCTGGGTCGGAACGGAGTAAAAAGCATCACGTGTTCATCGGGGCCAACCGGCTTGGATAGAACAGCCGAAACAAGCTCTGGCGTACTGCAGAATGGAGGAAATGGCCTTCTATTCAACCGTGTACGGTCGAAACGGACTTGTGTTCGAGTGCCTATGGTGGAAATGGGGTGCTATTGATCTGGAGGGGTGTGACATACCGCAAAATGGGACTCCATGGGCTACTGTTCATCCACCATCTACTGCCTTGCTCGAACCTCCATGGGCTTCTGTCCATCCACCGACTACTACCTCGCTCCAGCCTCCACGGGCTACTATCCATCCATCGTCGACTCCCTCCAGCCTCCACCTTCTACTGTTCATCCACCATCGACTTACTCTAGCCTCTACTAGCTACTGTTGATCCACGGCTCCTGTTCATCCAGCCTCCACTAGCTACTATTCAACCAGCACTCCACGGGCGGCTAGTGTTCATGGAGCCTACACGGGGTCTTGTTCATCCACCCTCCACCGGCCTCCTCGATCGTGGTCTTGTTCATTCAACCCCCACCGAGAACTATTCATCCAACCCCTGACAACGGTCACTATTCATCAAGAGGAAGTAGGTTTGACCGGCTTCAGTTAGCAGCAGTAGCGAATGAATCGCTCGGGTTCAGTTAACAGCCAGGGATTTATCGCTCGGGTTCAGTAACGTAGCTACTACAATCGCACGGGTTCAGTAAGCGAACGCCTCGCTTGAGTTCAGTTATAGCCCAATGCCTCACACACACGCGCGTACGCGTATGAGGGAAACATTCAATCCCTCCGTGCATCGCTCGGCCCTGACCACCCACCGTAACCGGGAACACCCCAAAAATTTCCTCGCCCTCGCTTCTACCACAATTTTTTCGGTCATGGACGGCCTAAAGAATGTCATGCAGGTGCGTCTCCGGCCCGCCCAGGATGAAAAGCCCATTTTCTGTCATGATTTTTTTCATAGAAGTAGGAGCCCACCACATCTATGATGATGTCGGGTTTTGTCAGAATTATCGTCATAGAAGTGTCATAAGCATGACATATTTTTTTGTTTTGGCCAAAATGTCACGGGTTTTTATGATTGTCTTCCTTATGAGTGGCGGTCGGGGACGAGCGATGGTCTTTTCCTACCTATCTATCCCCCTAGGAGCATGCCTGTGGTACTTTGTCTCGATAGCTAATAGATTTTTGCAATAAGTATGTGAGTTCTATATGACTAATGTTGAGTCCATGGATTATACACACTCTCACCCTTCCACCATTGCTAGCCTATTCGGTACTGTGCATTGCCCTTTCTCACCTCGAGAGTCGGTGCAAACTTCGCCGGTGCATCCAAACCCCGTGATATGATACGTCTATCACACATAAGCTTTATTATAACTTCCTCAAAACAGCCACCATATCTACCTATTATTACCTTTCCATAGCCATTCGAGATATATTGCCATGCAACTTCCATCTCTTTCATTTTAATGACTTGAGAATTCATTGTCATATTGCTTTGCATGATCGTAAGATAGCTAGCATGATATTTCCATGGCTTGTCCCTTTTTTGATATCTCTGCTCTGCTAGATCGTTGCACATCCTGGTACACTGTTAGAGGCATTCATATAGAGTCATACTTTGTTCTAGGTATCGAGTTGTAATTTTTATTTCTTTTGAGTTGTAAGTAAATAGAAGTGTGATGATCATCATTATTCATTATTAGATCATGTCACAGTGAGGAAAGGATGATGGACACTATGATTCCCCCACAAGTCGGGATGAGGCTCCGAACATATATAAAAAAATTAAAAAAATGAGGCCAAAAAGAGCCCAAGAAAATAGAAAAAAAGAAAAGAAAAAATGAGATAAAAAGAGAGAAGGGGCATGCAAATACCACACTTGTGCTTCAAAGAAACACCATGTTTTTCATATAGAGAGTCTCCTATATTGTCACTTTCATATACTAGTGGGAATTTTTCATTATAGAGTTAGATGCACACCCACTTAGTTTTCACATTGAGCTTTCATACACTTATAGCTCTTAGTGCATTCGTTGCATGGCGATCCCTACTGCTAGCATTGATATCAATTGATGGGCATCTCCATAGCCCGTTGGTCAGCTGCGTCGATGTGAGGCTTCCTTACTTTCTGTCTTCTCTATATTTACCCCTATTATCACACTCTATTCCACACGTAGTGCTATATCCATGGCTCACGCTCATGTATTGTGTGGGGGTTGAAAAAGCTGAAGCGCATTAAAAAGTATGAACCAATTGCTTGACTGACATCGGGGTTGTGCGTGATAAATACTTTGTGTCAAGAAGATAGAGCATGACAAGACTATATGATTCTGTAAGGATAGCTTTCTTTAGCATTGATATTTTGAAAGACACGATTCTTGATGGGATCCCTGAGTATTGATGTCTTTATGTCAAATTACAGACTATTGCTTTGAATCATTCGTGTCTTAATATTCAGGATATATGATCAAGATTATGCTAGGTAGCATTCCACATCAAAAATTATCTTTTTTATCATTTGCCTACTCAAGGACAAGTAGGAATTAAGCTTGGGGATGTTGATACGTCTCTGTCGTATCTATAATTTTTTATTGTTTCATGCCAATATTATGCAACTTTTACATACTTTTGGCAACAATTTATGATTTATTGGACTAATCTATTGATCCAGTGCCCGGTGCCATTTCCTGTTTGTTGCATGTTTTTTGTGTCACATAATATCCATATCAAACGAAGTCCAAACGCGATAAAAAATTACGGGGAATTATTTTGGAATATTTATGATTTTTGGGAGGTGGAATCAACGCAAACGAAGGCCCACAGCCTCCACAACCCATCAGGGCATTCCGGGCACCCCCTAGCGCGCCCAGGTATCTTGTGCCCTCCCCATAAGTTGGTTGAGGCCCTTCTTCGAGCGCAAGAAAGATAATTTATGGAAAAAATTGTGTAAAAATTTTCAGCGCAATCGGAGTTACGGATCTCCGGGAATTTAAGAAATGGTGAAGGGCGTGAAAACAGAAACGCGAAACGGAAGAGAACAAAGAGGGGGATACAATCTTGGAGGGGATCCTGCCCCTCCGCCACCCATGGAGGCCATGTACTAGAGGGGAAACTCTCCTCCCATCTAGGGGGAGGCCAAGGAAGAAGAAGAAGGAGGAGGCTCTCTCCCCTCTCTCCTGGTGGCGCCGGAACGCCGCCGGGGCAATCATCGTGTGATGGCGATCTACTCCAACAACTCTGTCATCTTCACCAACATCTTCATCACCTTCCCCCATCTATATGCAGTGGTCCACTCTCCCGCAACCCACTGTACCCTCTACTTGAACATGGTGCTTTATGCTTCATATTGTTATCCAATGATATGTTGCCATCCTATGATGTGTGAGTAGATTTTTGTCGTCCTATCGATAATTGGTGAATTGTTATGGTTGTTTTAATTTGCTTGTGGTTATGTTGCTATCCTTTGGTGCCCATCATATGCGCGCGTGTGTGGATCACACCATAGTGTTAGTTGTATGTTGATAGGACTATGCATTGGCGGGCAAGGGTGACAACAGCTTGAGCCTAAACATAGAAATTGATACTTAGGAGATTGAAGGGGGGCCAATATATCTTAATGTTATGGTTGGGTTTTACCTTAATGAACGTTAGTAGTTGCGGATGCTTGCTAACAGTTCCAATCATAAGTGCATAGAATACCAAGTAAGGGAAGACATGCTAGCAGTGGCCTCTCCCACATAAAAACTTGCTATTGGTCCACTATCATAGTCTATTGCAAAGGGATAATTCCGCAAATCCTACCACCACTAATCCACACTCGATTTACTAAACTTAATTGTTTATTTATTTAAACAAGACCTAACTTTTATTTTCACGTTCTTTATTATCTTGCAAACCTATCCACACCTATAAAGGACTTCTAGTTTTATTCTTGTTTTGGGTAAAGAAAATGTTAGGCGTGCGTAGAGTTGTATCGGTGGTCGATAGAACTTGTGGGAATATTTGTTCTACCTTTAGCTCTTCAGTGGGTTCGCCAATCGTATTTATCGAAAATGGCTAAAAATGATCCCCTATACTTGTGGGTTATCATGACCTGCTCTCTTTTCTTGATGCCTACTCTCGTTATCATCAGATCTTCATCGCCAAGGAAGATGAGGACCAGACGACATTTGTTACTCCATGTGGTACGTACTGTTTTGTATGCATGCCTTTCAAATTAAAGAGTGCTAGAGCGACATTTGCATGGGTTGTGCAAATTGGTTTTGGTTCTCAGCTACATAGAAATGTGGAAGCCTATATGGATGATATAGTGGTAAAAACCAGGCACAAGGATTCACTGATCCAAGACCTAGAAGAGACATTTGCAAACTTGTGCAAGATCAACTTGAAGATCAACCTTGAGAAGTGTGTGTTTGGCATCCCGCCTGTCAAGCTTCTCGGGTTCTTTGTATCTCAACGTGGAGTTGAAGCCAACCCCGACAAGATCAAGGAGCTGATGGAGGCACCTAAGCACATCAAGGACGTGATGCGTCTTGTTGGTTGCGTGGCAGCTCTAAGTAGGTTCATCTTCAAGTCAGCTGAGTGGACCTTGCCATTTTTCAAAATCTTGAAAAAGGCAGGTCCAATGTAATGGACCCCTGAAGCAGGTGTTGCGCTCCAAGACTTGAAGGAGTACCTCTCCTCTCTGCTAGTACTATTTGCACCAATACCACGAGAGTCGTTGCTGATATACTTAGTGGCAACCAATCAAGTGGTCAGCGCTGCACTAGTGGCCGAGAGGGAAGCACCAGACAAAGAGATGGCAATTGTGGAGCCTCAAGCCGACAAGCCAGAAGCTTTTCCTGCAAGGTCAAATGCCGACAACCCAAGTTCAGCGTAGGCAAATGGGACAAAACAAGAAGTTTTGAAGAAGAATAAGGTTTAGCACCCGATTTACTTTGTTAGTTGCCTTCTCTAGGGGGCTAGATTAAGGTACTCTGGTGTGAAAAAGTTGCCCCATTACTTCCAGGCACATCACATCATCATCGTCACTCGCTTTTCGCTGCAACGCATCTTGAGAAATACAGAAGCCACCATCAAGATAGTGGAGTGGGCATTGGAGTTGACAAGCTTTGATTTGAAGTTTGAAAGTACATCAACAATCCAGAGCAGAGCCTTGGTAGAGTTAATTACAGAATGGACACCAACTCCAGACGAAGAAATATCAGAGACCTCACTTCCTCGCAAGGAAGCACCCCAAGATTGGATCATGTACTTTGATGGTGCATTTTCACTCTAGGGCGCCGATGTTGGAGTGTTGCTTGTCGCACCCACATGAGAGCATCTCTAGTATGTGGTTCAAATGAAGTTTCCCTGGGAGAAGGCCGCCAACAATACTACTGAGTATGAAGGATTGGTTGCCGGACTCCGCATTGCAATCAACCTTGGTATATTAGAAAGTTGACTTTTAGAGGCGACTCGCAGTTAGTGGTGATGCAAGTGAACAGGGATTACCAGAGCCTGTTGATGGAGGCATACGTGGATGAAGTGAGGAAGTTGGAAGAGCACTTTGATGGTCTGCAAGCAGAGCATGTTCCTCGTGCCGAGAATAGCATTTCCCACAACCTGTCGAAGTTTGTTGCCAAGAAATTACCTGTGGAACCTGGTACCTTTGTGCTACTTCTAAACCAACCCTCAGTTACACCATCGACGAGGCCCAGCAAGAGAAGAAAGTTGAATTCTGGCGAGTACTTTCTGGCAGAGCTTCCCACAGCTACTAGAAAAGAGGTTGCCAGAAAACTCGACGATTTCCAGTGAGCAGCAGGCTTCGGCAGGGCCTGAGGTCCTTCCCATCAAGATAGGAGCTCCTATAGCGGAGGAGATGCCACTAGTATAGCGAGGTGCTATACAAATGGTTTTAAAGCCTTTCCACAACGGCATTTTAAACCATCGCCTAGTGAGCGTGTGTGGTAGGGGGGTACTTCCTGCACGACCCAGAAACCGTTGGGGATAGGTAGCCATGATGCATATAGTTGTCCCTATAAAACTGTTTCTGATATCTCAAAATCGCAAACGCTCCATGTAGCGACCCGACCTCAAACGGTCAAGTCTCTGTGCTTAAGTGTCATCACTGGATCGGTATTGCTAACACACATAGTACTTGAGGATTTATAACAGAGTTCAATCACACACATATTACACCGAATGTCTGAAAAGAGAACTTATTACAATAATATGGCTGAAGGCCATCTAAATAAGATAACAGCGGAAGCTTTGAAGTAGAAGAGTCCATCCAACTCCACGGCAAAACTGAGTGCATGACAATGACCTAGCGCACCTTACTCTTCGTCTGAAAACTCTGCAACATAATACGTTGCAGCCTGTGTAGGTCAGCACATGGAATATGCTGGCAAGATAACACTATAGAGCAATGAACAAATAACAACTATCACTATATGCATATATGGCTGGTGGAGGCTCTATGGTTATCATTTTGCATAAAAGCTAGTTTTTCCCTTGAGTGATGAGATCAACATAATAATTCAAGTACCAGATACTCAGGATGTCCATAGTGGGGGACACGGCTAATCATGATTAGTTTGTACACTCTGCAGAGGTTTGCGCACTTTTCCCCACAAGACTCGATCTCCTTCGTTGGATTTCTCGCACTACATGATGTTTGAGAAACGGATGATCGAGACACAGTCTTTCAGAAGCGTTAGCACGTTACGACGGGTAGACAGTACCACCTACATCCCCTACATATGCTAGTCTACCACCGTAAGAGGTCACACAACATACACAACTATGCCAGAGCCCATAATGGCTTGTGGCTGCACACGGAAGTTTCCAGCATGAATAACATAATGATCCCTTTGAGCCTAGGTGGCGAACCATAGGAAAATCACACGGATACCCCCGGATCTCCTTGGACAACACTGGATTCCTCAGGTGCCCACAAACCAATCCACCCAGATGTGTATTAAAGTAGCCACCTTAAGTTAAACCTTAATTAACAATAATCTCTCACATCTTTCATGAATTCTCTCAACCAAAACACGTCTATAAGCATAGCATAGCAGTATAAGCACAACGTAGTAAATACCCAGGGTTTGATATAGGACAATAGGTACTACCTCATTAAATACTTCCCAATACCCACATGTTAATCAAATCCTACTCAAGCAGTGTTTGATGGTTGAAAATAATGCATAAAAACTGGATAATAAAGGGATATGATCAAGAGAAAATTCCTTATATAACACAGTTTTAAATTTTGTTTCCTTATTTGACACTGAAATTATTTTTCTTCCCTATCTAATACAGTGTTTAATTTTTTGCCTTTTATGACACTTTCGTCCATTTTAAGTCTTAACGGTGTTAAATGACATCTGAAAAGACCTATTTGCCCCTCATATGGTATGTGACAAAAAAATTGTGTGGGAGTTTAGCATTAGTATAGGACTCTGTCCGGATGGCAAACCCGGTATATCTACTCTATTTGCCCCTGGGAACAGCCTGTTTTTTTGTCTTTTTTACCGGCGGGAGCAGCCTGTTTGTTGATGGGAGGGCATATGGTGGTCAACGGTGTACATCAATTGTACATGGTACACTACATACTCGATCGTATACAACATTAGTACATGGTACACGCACCTAGCAAAATGTAGGAAATAAACAAGACATCATTTTCGTGTAGAATTCCTATCCATCACCGTATAGGGCAGGAATTGCTAGGTGGCTGGTATATAACTATGTATGTACTGTATGTACCCAGCCCCTTTGTAACAGCAGTGAGTTGAGATTGAAAAAAATAAAATAAACAGGACTGACATGGTCCTGTCACCATCAATCGCCTCGTGTGTTCATATGTCGCCGATCGAGATAATATTGCTAGCTTGGTTAGCTAGCCAGCCAA
>NC_041386.1:257809769-257810393 GCF_002162155.2 Triticum dicoccoides | reverse complement strand
GCAGAATCGGTCATGCGAGAGATTGGTTGCTAGCTAGCGTCTAGTACTACATGCTTGTTTCTTGGTGTGTACGTGTACATCGCCGTCTATGTCTACCCATTAGCTTCGAAAGTACTTTAGCCTCCTATATGCCTGTACGCCGAAAAGCACTCGGGCTCGCTCCCAAGGTCGGGACAAAGGCCAATACGAATCGAGTCAGCCGGATACACATATACACGTAAAATTTTGGTCACATACCACACAAGGGGTAAATAGGTCTTTTCAGGTGTCATTTATCACCGTTAAGATCTAAAATAGGCGAAAGTGTTATAAAAGGCATAAAATTTAGACTGGGTGTTAAATAAGGAAGAAGAAGAAATTCAGTGTCAAATAAGGCAACAAATTTTAAAAAAGTGTTAAATAAGGAATTCTCTCTATGATCAAAGTGTTACTTGCCTTGCTCACGTTTGGAAAACCCTAGAGATTCTTAGTAGCAGGCCTCGCACTCCGGAAACTCTATCGTGAACAAACAATAGCATACATGAGCACTCAAGCATAAGAAGCAAAGGTAAATCCCCAAAAGAAAAGATCTGAACAGAAAATTCAAGAGAAGATCTTCAATTTGCAAAAAGAATCAAACGTATC
>NC_041386.1:257793548-257808115 GCF_002162155.2 Triticum dicoccoides | reverse complement strand
CTGACACCACACAGTACATCGAGGCTTTACAGCAGAGTTGCAATCACACACTTATTACATCGATGGCTCAAAAAGAGGGTTTACAGCAGAGTTGCGTGAAATCTCCAACTCTCTCCGAGGGTCCTTGAGTTGCGTGAAATTTCTAGGATCGACCAAAATGCAAGAAAAATATGATATGCATGATGATCTATGTATAACATTCCAAATTGAAAATTTGGGATGTTACAAACCTACCCCCCTTAAGATGAATCTCGCCCTCGAGATTCGGGTTGGCTAGAAAATAGGTGAGGGTGGTCCTTGAGCAAATCTTCTTCTCTTTCCCAGGTGGCTTCATCCTCTGAGTGGTGGTTCCACTGAACTTTGCAAAACTTGATAACCTTGCTGCGAGTAACTCTGCTGGCATAATCGAGAATCTTGACTGGTTTCTCCTCATACGTTAAGTCGTCCTTCAACTGAATCGCTTCGAGTGGCACGGTATCTCTTAGTGGGATATCCGCCATCTCGGCGTGACATTTCTTCAGCTGAGAAACATGGAATACATCGTGAACTCCTGACAGTCCCTCTGGTAATTCCAACTTATAAGCGACTTCTCCCATACGTTTCAACATCTTAAACGGTACAACGAAACGCGGTGCTAATTTTCCCTTAACTCCGAAGCGCTTAACTCCTCGAAGTGGGGATACTCGGAGATAAACTCTGTCTCCGATTTCGTAACTGTCTCCTTGCGTTTTGAATCTGCGTAGCTCTTCTGCCTGGACTGGGCTACCTTGAGCCTATCGCGAATCAACTTAACTTTCCGTTCAGACTCCTTAATCAAATCTGGTCCAAAGAATTGACGATCTCCAACTTCGTTCCATGACAACGGTGTCCTGCACCTCCTTCCGTATAAAGCTTCGAAAGGTGCCATCTTCAAACTGGTTTGATAGCTGTTGTTATAAGAAAACTCCGCATACGGCAAGTTATCGTCCCAGCTAGATCCATAATCTAGTGCACAAGCTCTCAACATATCCTCCAAAATCTGATTGACTCTCTCGGTCTGTCCATCTGTCTGCGGGTGAAAAGCTGTGCTGAACTCTAGTCTGGTTCCTAAAGTTTCATGCAACTGATTCCAAAACTTTGAGGTAAATTGGGTTCCTCTATCTGATACGATACTCCTCAGAACTCCATGCAAACAAATGATTCTAGTCATGTATATCTTTGCCAACTTAGCACTGGTGTAAGTGGTCTTAACTGGAATAAAATGTGCTACCTTCGTCAAACGATCAACTACTACCCATATCGAGTCATAGCCTGCTTTCGTCCTGGGTAGTCCTATGATAAAATCCATGCCTATCTTATCCCACTTCCATTCGGGTATCGGCAATGGTTGTAACAATCCTGCTGGCTTCTGATGCTCTGCCTTTACTCTCTGGCATACGTCACAAACTGATACATATGCTGCAATATCCTTCTTCATTCCGGTCCACCAGAATGTTTCCTTCAAATCCAAATACATCTTGGTATTCCCTGGGTGAATCGAATACGGTGAATCATGTGCCTCTTGCAAAATCAACTTCCTGATCTCCGGGTCATTGGGCACATAGACACGGTCTTCAAACCATAAGGTATCGTGCTCATCCTCACGAAATCCTTTTGCTTTTCCTTCACTCAATTTCTCTTTTATAGCCGCAATCTCCTTGTCAGATTTCTGAGCTTCTCTGATTCTATCCATCAATGTTGACTGAATCTCCAATGCTGCTACATAGCCTCTCGGAACTATTTCCAAACATAGCTCACGAAGGTTTTCTGCTAACTCCTTTGGTACTTCTCTCGTCATTAACGTATTGACATGGCTCTTACGGCTCAATGCGTCAGCTACTACATTAGCTTTTCCGGGATGGTAATGCAATCTCATGTCATAATCCTTGATGAGCTCCAACCATCTCCTTTGTCTAAGGTTCAACTCCTTCTGCGTGAAAATGTACTTCAAACTCTTGTGATCCGTGTACACCTCACAATGATTTCCAATGAGGAAATGTCTCCACGTTTTCAATGCATGCACTACGGCTGCTAACTCCAAATCATGCGTGGCATAATTCAACTCATGGGGTTTCAGTTGCCGTGAAGCATACGAAACAACTCTTCCTTCCTGCATAAGCACTGCTCCAAGTCCTCGACGTGAAGCGTTGCAATACACCTCATAATCCTTGGTCTGATCTGGCAAAATTAATACTGGTGAGGTGACCAAACGTTTCTTCAACTCCTGGAAACTAGCCTCACACTCCTCAGTCCCATTGAACTTAGTATCCTTCTTCAACAATTCAGTCATAGGCTTTGCAATCTTTGAAAAGTTCTCAATGAATCTCCGGTAGTATCCTGCGAGTCCAAGAAAACTCCGGATCTCTCCAACTGTCGTTGGTGATTCCCATTCGGTTACGGTCTCAACCTTAGTGGGGTCAACTGCTATACCTTCTCCGGATATAACGTGTTCGAGGAATCCAACTTCCTTCAACCAAAACTCACATTTGCTGAATTTGGCGTATAACTGATGTTCTCTTAGTTTCTCCAAAACCAAACGCAAATGTTCCTTATGCTCCTCTTCATCCTTTGAATAAACTAGGATGTCATCAATGAACACTACGACGAACTTATCCAAAAACTCCATAAACACTTTGTTCATCAGGTTCATAAAATAGGTTGGTGTGTTAGTCAATGACATAACGGTATACTCATACAGTCCATATCTTGTGGTGAATGCTGTCTTAGGTATGTCCTGCTCTCGAATCTTCAATTGATGACCTGATCGCAAATCGATCTTGGAAAACACTTTAGCTCCTTGCAACCGATCAAACAGATCATTGATCATTGGCAGTGGGTACTTGTTCTTGATGGTTACTTCATTCAATCCACGGTAATCAACAACCATCCTTAATGATCCATCCTTCTTTTCCACTAGAAGTACGGGTGATCCCCAAGGCGAAGAACTTGGGCGAATATAACCTTTCTCCAATAACTCCTTAATCTGATTCTTAATTTCCACCAAATCCTTTGATGGCATCCTATATGGTCTCTTCGATATTGGCCCAGTGCCTGGGAATAACTCAATCAAAAACTCAATGTCTCTATCCGGTGGCATGCCTGGTAATTCCTCAGGAAATACATCAGGAAAATCCTTTACCACTGGTACTTCCTCCTGCACGACTCCTGTTAGGCAATTCACTTGTGTCCTTTTTGGTACATGCCGGGATACATACTTGATCCTTCTTCCTTCTGGTGTGGTAAGCAAAATTGACTTACTAGCACACTCAATATTCCCTTCATACTTCAACAGTCAATCCATTCCAAGAATCACATCCAGACCTTGGGACTCCAGAATAATTAAATCCATTTGGGAAAACATGCCTTCCTATACTTAATGGCACTTGGAAACATCCTTGTTTGGCCATGTACTCTGCTCCTGGTGAGCTTACTAGTATTGGTGTCCTAAGAGCTTGGGTTGGAGGCATCTGAGGGTTTAGAAGAGACGAGATTTAAGAATAGAGGGGGTCTAAAGGGAAAACACTACCCATATGCACATGAGGCAAAAGCACACAAAATCACTTCAATCAATCAAACAAGGGCTTACAACGATCTAAATCTATCGCAAAAGTGCTCGACTATTGTGTTTACATGGGGGAATACTACTACTATCTGGTGGTCATCTAGAAATTTGAACCGGTGGAAGACTCCATAATATCTGCTCCAGCTTCGTCTTCAAAGTCGGGTTCACTTGGATCCAAATCGGTGTCGTCGATGATGATGTAGTCGTCCGGACATGCGACGTACTCGTCGTCCTCCTGGGATGCTAACTTCCTCTTGAGTTCTTCAATCTGCTTAAGATCGTTATTGTGCCTCGCTAGAGCTACGATCTCATCCATGTAGTCCTTGCGTGTAGACTTCAGTTCTCCTTCTAGCTCGATGATCCTTGCCTTCGCATTCTTCAACTCTATCATGTCATTGCACATCTGGTTCTCGTGGCGTCGAATGTGCTGGTTTAACTCCTGGATGAAAGATGCAATGGATCTATCCTTCTTGGTGCTGACTAACTCCCATTGTTCATCTCGGCGTCCGCAAATCTGGTAGATAGTGTCCTTGAGGTCTTCTTGATAAACTTCTCTAATGCGTCCTATGGTGATATGAGCTGCCATGCTCTTTCCTAGACTCCAGGTTGGTGCATTGAAAACACTATCTATAGGCTTCGTGATTGGCGCGAATGTCCTTCCCGGAACGTGAGTTTGAATCTTCCAGCGCTCCTCTTCAGGTAGAGTGGCGTTGAAGGTTCCCGTGAAGCTTGGTAATCCAATGTTCAGGTACTTGGTGACTTCTGGATTTCGCTTGAAGGAAGTCTAAAAGGTGTGCCTTCATCCGGTTGAGCGTACTTAATCTTCGTGTTCGTCATCCTAATAGGGTAGAAAAAATGAGGAGTTAGAAAATGAGAAGAGAGTGATGTTCTATGGCTTTAACTTAGTGGACGTGTCCTACAGTCAACGTGTGCTCTGATACCATCTCTGTAGCGACCTGACCCGAATGGATCACGTCTACTGTGCTACGGTGTCATCCCTGGATCAGTAATGCTGACACCACACAGTACATCGAGGCTTTACAGCAGAGTTGCAATCACACACTTATTACATCGATGGCTCAAAAAGAACTTATTACAATAAATATGGCTTAAGGCCATATTATAAAGATAACAGCGGAAGACTTGGAAGATAAATGGGTCCATCAACTCCAGCGGCATCACTGAGTATAGAACCACGACCTAAAAACACCTCAATCGTCATTTGAAAAGTCTGCAACCTTAACGTTGCAGCCCGAAAACGGGTCAGCACATGGAATATGCTGGCAATGTAACACATAGAGAGTAATGGAATGAAACAGCTATACTATATGCATGTTTGGCTGGTGGAAAGCTCTATGGTTACAGTTTTGCGTAAAGCCAATTTTTCCCTACTGGAAAGGAATAAATTTATTTAACTATCATGGTGGTTGTGAAACATTGAGAATGGTTGACAGCATTCTCAATCCCAATTAAAAATAATTAAAACCCAACAATATTAATTAGAAGTAACATGTTGAGATTCACAATGATATTCAAGTACTAGATACTCAAGTTGTCCATAACTGGGGACACGGCTAATCATGATTAGTTTGTACACTCTGCACAGGTTTGCGCACTTTTCCCACAAGACTCGATCGCCTCCATTGGATTTCTCGCACTACATGGTGTTTGAGAAGCGGATGACCGAGACACGGTCTTTCAGAAGCGCTAGCACCTTACATGTGGGGTAGACCGTACCACCTATAACCCCTACATCTGCTAGTCCACCCCGTAAGAGTTCGCACAACTTAGTCAACTATGCCAGAGCCCATAATGGCATGTGGCTGCACACGAAAGTTTCGAGCATGAAAGATCTTATGATCCTTTTGAGCCTGGGTGGCGGTCCGAAAAAAAACAGGCAAGTCCTGATAGACATCAGGTGCCTCAATCCACCCAGATGTGTGTTTAAGTTGCCACCTTAGATAAACCATTAAAAATTAATAAACTCACATCTGTCATGGATATCACTCACCCAATCCACGTCTACTAGCATAGCATGGCGTAATAAGCAAACGTAGAAGTAACTCCCAAGGGTTTGATAATAATACAGGTAATAGGTACTACCTCATCTACTTCCCATCCCACAATTTAATTAGATCCTAATCATGCAATGTGAGAGGATTGATCTAATGCAATAAAACATGGGTTGTAGAAAAAGTATGATCAAAGTGTTACTTGCCTTGCTGATGATCCGCGAGTCCTAGGGTTTCGAAGTAACAGGCGGCGCAATCCGGGTAATCTATCGCAGACAAACAACAAGCATACAATAAGTACTTATCTAATGCACAGGTAAAACTCGAACAAGAGAACGAACCAGGTAGTTCAACTTAAGAACTCCGGTTGCACAGAAAGAAAGAACCGAACAAAGAAACAAACGGCGAAAGAAAACAACTCGGTTCTAGCAAGTTGAAACTAGGTCAAATTTTACCGGGGCAAAAACTTGTTTAAGTTGATTAGACGGAACGGCGGTTTCGATACGAAACTCCAGGCGCTTGAATCACCTGATTCCGATAAACGAGCGAGAAGATAAACTAGAACGAAGATCGGATCTGAGATCGCGATCACGGAATAAATCCGATGAGAAGAAAAAGAAGAACGGTTAAACGAACGGACGTTCGTTAACCTAGAAGAATCCGGTGATCACGTTCGTTAGGACGAACGGTCCGGCGAACGGTCCAAAGGCAACTAAATCGGAGAAGAAAACGAATCCGATCTAGGGTTTCGGAGAAGAAAACCGATCGAAAAAAACCAATCTAGAAAACCGGAATGGTTTAGAAAAGAACCGGAAAGAAAACGAATCGGAAGAGAAGAAAAGAATTGGAATGATTAGAAGAAAACGATCCAAGGAAAAGAGACGCCGGGCAACCTCCGGCGAGGTCTCCGGCGAGGGGCTCCGGCGGCGGCGGCGGCTAGGTGCGTCGGCGCCGGCTAAAGGCGACGGTGGCGCGACACGGCGTGGGGTGTGGGGCACGGCGTGGGGTGGAGCTCTAGGCTTTGGGTTTGATGGTTTAGAGGGGGGGTGCTTGGGTATTTAAATTGGGGAGGGGAGAGGAGACTTGGGGTAGGGGGCAAGGAATTAGACTAGGAATAGGAATCCTATATGAAAAAGAAAAACGGAATAAAGGAAAAAGGCTAAGAATCCTACTAGGATTCGGTAGAAGCAAGAGGCGAGGCGGCGGCCTCCTGGCCTTGCGCTGGCGCGCCTGGGCGCAGGGGCTGGGGCTGGGGCGCAGCAACGGCTGGCCTGGGCCTTGGCCCGGCTGGCCTGCGGTAAGTCTTTTTTTCTTAAACGGTTCAGCGCGCAGAAAAAAACAAAAGAGATCTAAACGAACTCCGAAAAATCTAAAGTAAATTTTCCCCGACTCCTAAAAATGAGCCGAACAAAATGAACTTTTCTCCGGGCCTAAAATGCAATTTTTGAAAACGCGCATTTTTCCCTATCCAGATAAAAAGCAAACAAAACTCCGGCAAAACCAAAATTTGATTTATTCATTAAATCTTCATTTTTCCTAAATTTGGGAAAGTCATATTATTCCCTCTCTCATATTGTGATATCGGCAAAATAATTGAAGATGAAATAAAATAAATCAAATGATCCTCTTTTCACAATTTGAGAAAACTCAAATATGAAAATAACGAAATCTCCAACTCTCTTCGAGGGTCCTTGAGTTACGTGAAATTTCTAGGATCGACCAAAATGCAAGAAAAATATGATATGCATGATGATCTATGTATAACATTCCAAATTGAAAATTTGGGATGTTACATAGTAGTGTTGATTACTCCTTGTAGTTGATGCTAGTTGGTTTATTCGGTGGAAGATCATATGTTCAGATCCTTAATGATAATTAATACTCCTCTAATTATGAACATGAATATGCTTTGTGAGTACTTAGGTTTGTTCCTGAGGACATGGGAGAAGTCTTGTTATAAGTAATCATGTGAATTTGGTATTCGTTCAATATTTTGATGAGATGTATGTTCTCTTTTCCTCTAGTGGTGTTATGTGAATGTCGACTACATGACACTTCACCATTTTTTGGGCCTAGGGGAAGGCATTGGGAAGTAATAAATAGATGATGGGTTGCTAGAGTGACAGAAGCTTAAACCCTAGTTTATGTGTTGCTTCGTAAGGGGCTGATTTGGATCCATATGTTTCATGCTATGGTTAGATTTATCTTAATTCTTATTTCATAGTTGCGGATGCTTGTGAGAGAGGTTAATCATAAGTGGGAGGCTTTTCCATGGAAGGGAAGCACCCAAGCACCGGTCCACCCACATATCAAATTATCAAAGTAATGAACATGAATCATATGAGCATGATGAAAACTAGCTTGACAGTAATTCCCATGTGTCCTATGGAGCTCTTTGCTTTATATAAGAGTTCGTCCAAGCTTGTCCTTTGCTACAAAAAGGATTGGGCCACCTTGCTTCACCTTGTTTACTTTTGTTACTTGTTACCCGTTACGAATTAGTTTCAGTGCTTGTAGAGAATACCTTGTTGAACACCGCTTGTCATTTCCTTCTGCTCCTCGTTGGTTCGACACTATTACTTATCGTAAGGACTACGATAGATCACCTATACTTGTGGGTCATCAACGGCACATGTGTGCATGCTCACACACGTTTCCTCTCTGTGAACCGTGTCAGATTATGGTGTATATCACAAACGTTTGTGTTTTACCGACCGTGTGTACCGTAACGACCTGCGGAGCGTAATTTCATCGTAATTTAATTGCTGCTATTTAAAATTATACCAGATTTGAATTTGAAAGTATGCTATAGCTTTATTCATATCCATCAGGTTCAAACAACCAATGCATTATTTGATTCACAGGTACATATGTTCAACAATTACATAAGCACCAAATAAAGAATGATGAACCACGGTTGGATACTTGTACTATAAAAGACGATAAAGAAAGAGGCGAAATACATTCTGGTTGTTGAACAAGGTGAAGCGGAATGCCCATATTGTACCCTCCACCATGTAGAAAGGCACGCATGACTCTAGTACAACCCCTTGTGATGGCCGACCACCCATCCTTCACTGTCTTCATGAACATATCTAGATAGTCACCGTGTTCTGGTACAAATACTTTAACCTTTGCATGCCCACCAATCATGCAGTCTGTGAGGTAATCTTGAGTAAACTACTTTGGGAACCACTGCAAAGGAAAAAATTCAGACATTGCCATCTAACACAACTCATTATGGGCAGTAAAAAGAAGGCTGCATAGTTCTTAATTACCATCTTGCAGTTTGCTGTTGTCTTGGATAAAGTGTAAACAAATAGTTTAATTACCATCTTTTGACCCATTTTACTAATAATCTTTATCAGCTTCCCCACTTGAGGCTGGTTCATCAATATCTCATTGCCCCATATGCAGAAAGGGTCGAAGCGCAGAACTTTACCAATGACATATGTACCTAAAAGCACAAAATTAATATTAGAAGCTAAACAACGCAATTGCAAAATTATGTAGTACAACACTCCCTCCGTCCCACTATATAATATCTTATAACATCCAATATACTCACATATTGGATGAATTACCATCTTATATTATGGGCCAGAGGGAGTGAGGGAGTCCTGGATTAGGGGGTCTCCGGACAGCCAGACTATCTCCATTGGCCGGACTGTTGGACTATGAAGATACAAGATTAAAGACTTCGTCTCGTGTCCGGATGGGACTCAACTTGGCGTGGAAGGCAAGCTAGGCAATACGGATATGGATATCTCCTCCTTTGTAACCGACCTTGTGTAACCCTAACCCTCTCCGGTGTCTATATAAACCGAAGGGTTTTAGTCCGTAGGACAATAACCATAACATACAATCATACCATATGCTAGTTTCTAGGGTTTACCCTCTCTGATCTCATGGTAGATCTACTCTTGTACTACCCATATCATCAATATTAATCAAGCAGGACGTAGGGTTTTACCTCCATCAAGAGGGCCCGAACCTGGGTAAAACTTCGTGTCCCCCGCCTCCTGTTACCATCTGGCCTAGACGCACAGTTCGGGACCCCCTACCCAAGATCCGCCGGTTTTGACACCGATAGGGAGTTTACTGCATTTTTACAAATTATTGGTTTATTAACTACTGGTGTGTTGTTGTTGTTGTTGTTGCTACTCGTAAAGATGATAAGCAAGTTAAGTAAGTACAAGCATACTTACTGGAGGCACTGGATATTTAATGCAGAAAGGAGCAAGCCCGTCTTATTGCATGCATCTTGTGTCTCTCATAGCAGTCTCTTCACAACTTTATTTAGGTCATCAACTGACAAGTCAACTTGGCTGAAACATTGGACGCCGGCTAAGTCACTAGCATAATTCCACATTAAGTCACCCCCCGACTTAATGGCTAAATTTTCCAGCTGATCCAACACCGGGTCAGATCGATCTCAGTGAGGTCGTTTGCTGACAAAGCCCTCAATTTAGAGTATATGTGGGAGACTTTTTGACGCTCTTCTTTAGAATGCCAACCAGGAAAAGCTTCGGTTGGGTAAAGTCGCTCCAGTCTGTAACCCGGCAATGGGTTCTCGCTGGTAGGAGCAGTGTTCTTGCAGTAAAACTAGGTTTTCTTCCATCCTTTTGAATGACTCGACAATTTAGCTTCTAGAAAAGGGCAGTTCTTCCGCCTCTGAACAGACACCCCACCTAGCTCTATGCTAGGGCCATCTGCAAATTCAGTCTGGTGGTTGATATAGAAAAATTCCTTGAAGATAGGTGCAGTCGCCTCTGTCTGAAGATAAACCTCGTAGAAGATTTGGAATTGGCACATATTGGTCATAGAAATGGGGCCAATGTCTTGAGGATGGAGGTTGAAAAAGCTAACGAAATCCCGGAAGAATTTTGACCTAGGCAGTGAGAAGCCCCTATGAAGATGATTAGAGAACACAATGATTTCTCCATCCTCGGGCTGGGGCGTGTTATCTTCCCCAAGTGCCCCTCCAGCCAACTACTTCTTGAACCGGAAGAAGACTCTGCCCAACAAGGTCAGCAAGCACTAGGGTGGAAACTTGGGATTGGACCCAGTTGCAAGCCGTATTAGTTTTGGCTCTGTCAGTCTTGGACATGATGAGCCACCTAAAGGGTTAAAATTGCGAGGTAAAGTATGAATGGCGGGTCATTTCATGAACAATAAGTCGCCAATTGGTTTATATGATGAGCTGGCAAAATAATGAGGTCACCATGATTCTAGGGGACGGTTTAACATGTTTGTTCCATTATTGAGCAGTGGGTTATTCAAAATATTGAGCCGGCTAGATGAAGAGACAACTTTGAGTTTCAAGCTAGGCCAGTCATGATATGCAATAATGAGCGGGCAAAGCATAAGGCGTCTCGTCTTAATTAAAGACATTTGTTTTCAGCTAAGTGTTGGACAGAAACAAGTTGTTATTGAAATGATTGTAGTTACAGATCTACAAAAGCATTGGAAAAGAAATATTTATCAAAACCTAGAGCACACAGTGGGAGCACTAGCTGGTCCATCGACAAGGCTGAATGGCAATGTGAGTTTTCTAGATGCAAAAATGGTATTGTAATCATCACCGCAGTGTTTCTATGAGTAGTTCAAAATAAAAGTAGGTCTATTCCAAATCATGGTGATGAACCGCAAAAGAACACCGATAAACTATGATGAGATATGAGGAAGAATGGGGCATCCCTATAGATCTAAAAGAGGAGATGAAGCGTACGTCGATGCGGCGGACGCTTCGGGGGTGTTCTTGAACAGCTTCGGCAGTGATGGGCGCAGAGCAGAGGGCACGGATGACGTTGCCAGAGAGCTCGCGGTCGCGCAATTGTGGAGCTCTGGTTGTGGTTGACCGGGCGCGAGGAAGAAGACGACCGGAGGGCCGAAGACATAAAGTGAAAACTAGATCCCTTAGGGTATATTTATAAGGCAAATAGAAGGGGGAAAGGCAGGTGCAAGAATAGAGGCGACACAGTAACTTTTTGAGTAAGGGATGGCCTGATTTTCAGGTTTGATAGATATACACAAAAGATCAGTTGTGATGTCAGACTTGAGATCCTAAAATTACGGAAGGTGACATCATATTTAAAAGAGATAGAAAATGACAAGTGTAAAAGTATCATAAGCCGGAACCTATGACCCGGCCACGATGCAAATTCAAAAGGGAAGATGACCCGGAATTATTATCAGTCCGAAGATTGACATGAATAAATTCAAATCAATTTGGGGGCTAATATTGGGCATATAACCCCATGGTATGACATGCCCGTTTAGGGCCGGGGCATTCAGTGGCTACTTAAGAAGTATATGGTTTGACGATAGGCTGAGGCGATAAGTTCAAGGCCTAGGAGATGAGTCGGCAGGTGGTCCGACTCATGGCCAAGAAGTATAGGTCGCCAATACTTACCATAACACCGAAGGAAGTTTCATTACTTAGGAAGCAAGGCAAGTAGGATGCATATTAGGGCATGAGTTGTAGTAGAACCTGGACTTTGTTGTAAGCCCATGCCTCGACCTGTATATAAAGGGGAGTCCCTGAGGCAGAAAGACTAAGTTACAATCTCTCGAGTACTAGGATAGCTAAGACGCACCCTTGTAATCGAGATCATCATCATCAATATCAATCAAGCAGGAAATAGGCTATTACCTCCATCGAGTGGGGCAGAACATGGGTAAACCCATGTCTCTCGATTCCAATCAACCCCGTTCAAGCTACTACCTCATGGCGATGACCTCATGACTAAGTCCTTTCATGAGGACATCTGCCATGACGAATCTACGTCACCCATGCAAACGGGAACTTTAGCCCTCGCACACGGCCTTTGCCTGCAAGCAATGTTGGGAAATGTCCCTTTTACCTCTCACTTCGTCCCTCACCTCCAGTCACCTTTATAATTCGTACCTCTCTCTTTTGTTAGGGTTAGCGAAGCATATTAGAACAACTAGAAAGAACTTTGCTCATATCTATCCCTCTCCTTTGGAGAATCCATAGTGGAACATCATGGCCTCCTCTTACGGAGAAGAATCTTCAACATAGGATTGCCAAACCCTCATCTCCTCCATGGATTTGAGATGAATAATTCCCTAGTTGCTAGTTTCCTTTGGTCGATCTTGTATACTTGTGGACTCTTGTGATTTCATATATAGTGGATGTACGATTGGGCTTGTCTTTGTATTTCCCCCTTGTGATTTGTGTTCCTCTTGAATCCTCCCCCAAGTTGTGAAAAATTGGGCCACATAGGGTCTCTTCCCAACACCAATAGGTTTGGCTCGATCACCATGGAGATCCTGACAAAATGAGTGCAGTTTCGACTGAGCTCCCGATCTCCGAGCTAGTTGTTATTGTTGCATGGTACATTGGGTGGAAGCACCGGCGACTAGTGAAGCAAGTTCTAATCCAAACGCCTGTGAAAACTGTGTTGTCTATCAGGGTGCTAATGACCAAATTTATCAAGTCAATGACAACTAAAGTGTCTCGCCCGGAAGTATGATCACATGTGGAGAAAAACATGCGCTTGTGGTGGTTGATCTGTCGGAGGCCGCACTGCATAGCATCATCCGCTCCAGCTGCCCTGCCCTGGAGCTCTTGTTGCTTGTTTTTAGAATAGAAATTCGTATCCATTGTCTCAAAATAAAGTCGCCCCACCTTGTAAGCATGGTAATTTGTTTTTTTGGACATGATCTCATCATCGAAGATGCCCCTTCACTTCAAAGGTTGCTCCTTGATTCTATTATAGTGTCTTTGCAAAGTATTGTTGTCTCTGCGCCTAAACTGGAGACCTTGGGTCCAATTTGTGATCCTTTTAGTTCAAGATGGTGTTTGGCTCCACACCTATTGAGGTAATGTATATTATTCACGTAAACTTTTGTAATCTTCTTTTTTCATTTGTGCACATAAGTATCATCTTGGAGTACACTTTTGGTACTAACACTACTAGGGAAAACCCTAGTAGTAGCATGGGTTTTGAGCCTATCAGCAACGCGGGTGGCCACGCTACTACTACGGTGCTACAACTAACTCTTAGTAGTATCGCGGTCTATACCTGCGCTACTACTATTGACTATATCAACAACGCTTTTCGGGAATGCGCTACTATTAATTAGTTGTAGCGCTTTCCTATCCCCGCGCTACTGTTGTATCTTTCATCATTTCCCCCTGCTTCCTACCCTGTTTCAGTTTCAATAAATTGCAATTTCCATATACTAGGTTCTACTAGATATCAATTTCATAAAGCATTATAGGTACTAGGTAGTACTAGATAACAATTTCATATATAGTCAACATGCATCCTCAAGCAGTACTAGGTAGTCTTACAGCCACACATATATAGCAGTTCTATTAGGTATATATAGTCATACATCCACACACACATATGTAGTTCTAGATGATATCGACGATGATCATCATCCTCAAGCCTGGGAGGTGGGTGTTCCTGATAGTAATTAGGATGGCCTGTCCAACACGAAGATTCTTGCCAACGAGGAATCTCTTCCGCCCAACCGAGCTTAAGTATATGCGACCGTCCGTGTCCATGCGGTAAGTACAGGTGGTGACTAAGCCCCTTGTGGTAAGGCGTAGTCCAGCTGAGCCTTCTTCATGAGGCTCGATACCACAACTCATATATAGGCTCTTTGGCAATTTCTGAATAAGAAAAACATATCAATTAATAAGTAGCCTCTCACGTACTCTTGCAAATATATTTCTATTAAGTATAGATTTCTACACTATGAAAAGACACAGCACTACACATTTGTACTAAGCATGAATTCTACTAATAAGTATATATGGATTATCTACACTATTAATAGTTCCTTGGATTCTACACTAATAAGCATGTGATCGGACTATACACTAAAGCATGTCATCGACAAGATTACACACAGCATATCATTGGACTCTACACTAAGCATATCATCGGATAATTTGCATTTGTAAGTATAACAATAAAGCATATATATATATATAT
>NC_041386.1:257780192-257792055 GCF_002162155.2 Triticum dicoccoides | reverse complement strand
CGAACAGCTTGCCAGTTGCAAGGCTGCTGGCACACCTTGACTTGCACAGTCGACATGGTGGTGGCGGTGGTCGCTCCATTTTCCTAAAGCAATATGAGAAAAGATGAACGATCCACTTCGCAGGAAAGAAAAACAATAACATAAAGTTCTCAATGCATCGATCTTAATCAGAAAACAGAATATTTAGGCTTAGTAACTAAAATTAACATATCAGATGATATGAGGTTAGCAACATACATTACATATAACACGAACTGCCATGCTACAGTTTTCAATCTTTGTTGTTTATCTTGTGCCAAACTAAATATATTTAACAAGCTAGCATCAATACAAATTAAACAAGATCAATGGATCTAACAACTGCTACCTCTTGAGCATGCGTTGGTTTTCTCTTGAAGAGGAAAGGGTGATGCAGCAAAGTAGCGTAAGTATTTCCCTCAGTTTATGAGAACCAAGGTATCAATCCAGTAGGAGACTACACGCAAATCGCCTAGTACCTGCACAAACAAATAAGAACTTTGCAACCAACGCGATAAAGGTGTTGTCAATCCCTTCACAGCCACATGCAAAAGTGAGATATGATAAAGATAATAAGATACATATTTTTGGTATTTTTGTGGTATAGATTGGAAAATAAAGATTGCAAAATAAATGGTGATAGAAATAGCTAGTTGACGGGAAATTAATATGATGTAAAGTAGACCCGGGGGCCATAGGTTTCACTAGTGGCTTCTCTCAAGATAGCATGTATTATGGTGGGTAACAAATTACTGCCGAGCAATTGATTGAAAAGCACATAGTTATGATGATATCTAAGGCAATGATCATGAAAATAGGCATCACGTCCATGTCAAGTAGACCAAAACAATTCTGCATCTACTACTATTACTCCACACATCGACCGCTATCCAGCATGCATCTAGAGTCTTAAGTTCATAAGAATGGAGTAACGCATTAGGCAAGATGACATGATGTAGAGGGATAAACTCAAGCAATATGATATAAACCCCATCTTTTTATCCTCAATGGCAACAATACAATACATGTCGTTTCCCTTTCTGTCACTGGGATCGAGCACTGCAAGATTGAACCCAAAGCTAAGCACTTCTCCCATTGCAAGAAAGATCAATCTAGTAGGCCAAACTGAACCGATAATTCGAAGAGACTTGCAAAGATATCAAATCATGCATATAAGAATTCAGAGAAGAATCAAATAATATTCATAGATAATCAAGTTCATAAACCCACAATTCATCGGATCTCGGCAAACACACTGCAAAAAGAGTTACATCGAATAGATCTTCAAGAAGATCGAGGATAACTTTGCATTGAGATCCAAAGAGAGAGAGGAAGCCATCTAGCTAACAACTATGGACCCGAAGGTCTATGGTAAACTACTCACACATCACCGGAGAGGCTATGGTGTTGATGCAGAAGCCCTCCATGATCGAATCCCCCACCAGCAGATTGCCAGAAAAGCCCCCAAGATGGGATCTCATCGGTACAGGAGATTGTGGCGATGGAAAAGGTGCTTCATTGCTCTCCCCGAAGGTTTCAGGGTATAAGAGTATATATAGGCGAAAGAAGTTGGTCGGTGGAGCTGCGAGGGGCCCACGAGGGTGGGGGCGCGCCTGGCCCCCTGGGCGACGCCCTACCTCGTGGCCGCCTCGCGGCTTCCTTCACGTCCACTCCAAGTCTCCTGGATCACGTTTATTCCAAAAAAAAAGATCCTCACAAAGGTTTCATTCCGTCTGTATTCCGTTTGATATTCCTTTTCCACCAAACACTGAAATTGGCAAAAAAACAGCAATTTGCACTGGCTTTTGGTTAACAGGTTTGTCCCAAAAATAAAATAAAAAGGTATAATAA
Source organism: Triticum dicoccoides (assembly GCF_002162155.2). Lineage (NCBI taxonomy): Eukaryota > Viridiplantae > Streptophyta > Magnoliopsida > Poales > Poaceae > Triticum > Triticum dicoccoides. The sequence continues at coordinate 257,790,186 of NC_041386.1, read as the reverse complement.
AGTCCATTAAACATCCAAAACAGATAAAATAATAGCATGGAAAAATCAAAAATTATAGATACGTTGGAGACGTATCAAGCATCCCCAAGCTTAATTCCTGCTCGTCCTCGAGTAGGTAAATGATAAAAACAGAATTTTTGATGTGGAATGCTCCCTAACATAGTTTTCAATGTAATTCTCTTTATTGTGGCATGAATGTTCAGATCCAATAGATTCAAGATAAAAGTTTAATATTGACATAAAAATAGTAATACTTCAAGCATGCTAACCAAGCAATTATGTCTTATCAAAATAACATAGCCAAAGAAAGCTTATCCCTACAAAATCATATAGTTTGGCCATGCCTCATTTTCGTCACACAAAATGCTCCCATCATGCATAACCCCGATGACAACCCGAGTAATTGGTTCATACGTTTTAACGTGCTTCAGCCTTTTCAACCCTTACGCAATACATGAGCGCAAGCCATGGATATAGCACTATAGGTGGAATAGCATATGATGATGGGGGTTATGTGAGGAGACAAAAAGGAGAAAGTCTCACAATGACGTGACTAATCAACGGGCTATGGAGATGCCCATCAATTGATGTCAATGCGAGGAGTAGGGATTGCCATGCAACGGATGCACTAGAGCTATAAGTGTATGAAAGCTCATCAAAAGAAACTAAGTGGGTGTGAATCCAACTTGCTTGCTCACGAAGACCTAGGGCATCTTGAGGAAGCCCGTCATTGGAATATACAAGCCAAGTTCTATAATGAAAAATTCGCACTAATATATGAAAGTGACAAAATAAGAAACTCTCTACCATGAAGACCATGGTGCTATTTTGAAGCACAAGTGTGGAAAAAGGATAGTAACATTGTCCCTTCTCTCTTTTTCTCTCATTTTTTGTTTGGGCTTCTTTGGCCTCTTTTTTATTTGGGATTCATAGGCCTCTCTTTTTTATTTCTTCTTTCCTCACATGGGACAATGCTCTAATAATGATGATCATCACACTTTTATTTACTCATAACTCAGTGTTACAACTTGATACTAGAACAAAAATATGACTCTATGTGAATGCCTCTAGCGGTGTACCGGGATATGCGATGCATCAAGAGCGACATGTATGAAAGAATTATGAAAGTGGCTTTGCCACAAATACGATGCCAACTGCATGATCATGCAAAGCAATATGAGAATGATGGAGCATGTCATAATAAAAGGAACGGTGGAAAGTTGCATCACAATATATCTCGGAATGGCTATGGAAATGCCATAATAGATAGGTATGGTGGCTGTTTTGAGGAAGATATAAGGAGGCTTATGTGGGATAGAGCATATTTTATCACGGGGTTTGGATGCACCGGCGAAGTTTGCACCAACCCTCAAGGTGAGAAAGGGCAATGCATGGTACCGTAGAGGATAGCAAATTGCGGAAAGGTAAGAGTGTGTATGATCCATGGACTCAAATTAGTCATAAAGAACTCATATACTTATTGCAAAAGTTTATTAACCCTCTAAGTAAAGTACTACAACGCATATCCTAGAGGGATAGATTGGTAGGAAAAGACCATCGCTCGTCCACGACCGCCACAAATAAGGAAAGCACTCAAAGAACACCCCATGATTTGTTACAAACCGTTTACCATACGTGCGTGCTACGGGACTTACCATCTTTAAGACAAGTATTTCTCAATTTCACAATTACCCAACTAGCATGAGTCTAACATTACCACCTTTATATCTCAAAACATCTATTAAGTATCATAGTATTCAAAGCACTCTATATGATAGTTTTTGTCATACCCATCTTGAATGCCTATCATATTAGGACTAATTTTATAGCCAAAGCAAACGACAATGCTGTTCTAAAAGACTCTCAAAATAATATAAGTGAAACATGAGATATCAATAATTTCTAAAAAATAAAACCACCACCGTGGTCTAAAAAAATATAAGTGGAGCACGAGAGCAAAATTATCTAGCTCAAAAGACATAAGTGAAGCACATAGAGTATTCTAATAAATTCCGATTCATGTGTCTCTCCCAAAAGGTGTGTACGGCAAGGATTATTGTGTTAAACTAAAAGGCAAAGAATCGAATCATACATGACACTCCAAGCAAAACACATATCATGTGGTGAATAAAAATATGGCCTCAATTAAAGGTATCGATAGACGAAGACAAAAGAGGGGATGCCTTCTGGGGCATCCCCAAGCTTAGGCTTTTGGTTGTCATTGAATTTTACCTTGGGGTGCCTTGGGCATGCCCAAGCTTAGGTTCTTGCCGCTCCTTATTCCATAATGCATCAAATCTTTACCCAAAAACTTGAAAACTTCACAACACAAAACTCAACAGAAAATCTCATGAGCTTCGTTAGTATAAGAAAACAAACCACCACCTTAAGGAACTGTAATGAACTCATTCTTCATTTATATTGGTGTTAAACCTATTCCAACTTCTCTATGGTTCATACCGCCCGATACTAGCCATAGAATCATCAAAATAAGCAAACAACACACGAAAGATAGAATATGTAAAAAACAGAACAGTCTATAGTAATCTGTAGGTTTCATATACTTATGTAACTCCAAAGTTCTACCAAATTAGGACGACCAGGGTAATTTGTATATTAATCTACTGCACTTGGAATTGGTATTTTATCGCTTCCTGGTAAAAAATGAAAATTATTCTCATGAGCGTATACTTTCTGGGTTTTTTTCAGCAAGATCAAACAACAATCATCCAAGAAGATCCTAAAGGCTTTACTTGGCACAAACACTAATTGAAACATAAAAACACAATCACAACATAGGATATAATATTTATTTATTACTAAACAGGAACAAAAAGCAAGGAAAAAATAAAATTGAGTTGCCTCCCAACAAGTGCTATCATTTAACGCCCCTAGCTAGGCATTGGCAATTTCAATGATGCTCACATGAAAGACAAGAATTGAAGCACAAAAGAGGGCATCATAAAACACGTGACAAACACATCTAAGTCTAACATACTTCCTATGCATAGGCATCTTATAGGCAAACAAATTATCATAGCAAGCAAAAACTAGCATATGCAAGCAAGCGGAAAGAAACAATAGCAATCTCAACATAACGAGAGGTAATTTAGTAACATGAAAATTTCTACAATCATATTTTCCTGTCTCATAATAATTACATCTGGGATCATAAGTAAACTCAATAAAATAGTTATCACATGAAATATTTCCAACACGATCCACATGCATGCAAAGTTGACACCCTTCCAAAATAGTGGGATTAACATTAACTAAAGTCATGACCACTCCAAACTGACTTTTATAAAAAATTCCATATGATTGAACATTCTCCAAATATGTGGGATCTAAATTAGACAATATTCCAAACCCACTTTCAATAATATTGCAAACACTATTATCAATCTCATATTCGTCATGGGGCTTAAATAAATTTTCAAGATCAAAAGAAGAATCACCCAAATCATGATCATTGCAACAAATAGTAGTTATAGCAAAACTAGCATCCCCAAGATTAGGGTGTTGCATATTATTAACACAATTGACGTTAATAGAATTTATAATAACATCATTGCAATCAAGCTTCTCATCGAATGAACTATCAAGTATGGGTGCAATAGCAATGATCTCATGTTTAACATTAGGAACTATAGCAAATTCATCTTCATAAATATTGGCATCATGGCCACAAGAATAGCAAGCATCATGTTCATCAAAGGATATTTCAATCAAATCATTGGAATCATAATTATCTATAGTTTCATGAATATCATTATTTTCTTCCAAAGCAACGGTCATTCTTTCAATAAATTCTTTGACATAGACATTATGAGCATAGTTTTCATAGAAATATTTAAGTCTGTCAAGATTTTTAGTTTCTTAGAGAGTAATATCATACTTTTCAATCAAAGAAGCAACTTCATAAGCACCCTTAAAAGCAACAAATTCTTCAATTTGTTCGATATCGTATTAACTATAAACACCCTTTGCATAAGAAGATAAGATTTCATTATCATTAAACTCACATAGGTAGGGGAGGTGTTTTCTAGGGTTCTTAGAGAAGCAAGTAAAATCATAAATTTGACAAAGATTCCAAGCATAACAAAACAATTTGTTTATTTGATCCCATAAGAGTCTCCCTTTTTCAGACAAACGGTGACGCACAAAATGAGCATGCTCTTCTAAAGATTTCCCATCAACTAGGCTAGTTGGGGTTTCAGCACGAGCACATAAGGATCGAAGATGATCCAAGTAGAACACTTTAAGTGGATCCATATCAATAGATTTTTAGCAAGCAAAGATGCAAGCAAATAGAAGTCACATGGTAACACGAGCAAACAGAAGGACGAATGGAAGAGGGGCGAATAAAACGGCAAAGGTGAAGTGGGGGAGAGGAAAACGAGAGGCGAATGGCAAATAATGTAACGCGAGGGATATGAGTTTGTGATGGGTACTTGGTATGTCTTGACTTGGCGTAGATCTCGTCGGCAACGGCGCCAGAAATCATTCTTGCTATCTATTGAGCATGTGTTGGTTTTCCCTTGAAGAGGAAAGGGTGATGCAGCAAAGTAGCGTAAGTATTTCCCTCAGTTTTTGAGAACCAAGGTATCAATCCAGTAGGAGACTACACGCAAATGGCCCAGTACCTGCACAAACAAATAATAACCTTGCAACGAACGCGATAAAGGGGTTGTCAATCCCTTCACGGCCACTTTCAAAAGTGAGATCTGATAAAGATAATAAGATAAGTATTTTTGGTATTTTTGTGGTATAGATTGGAAAATAAAGATTGCAAAAAATAAACGGCGACAGAAATGGCGAGTTGACGAGAAACTAATATGATGTAAAGTAGACCTGGGGGCCATAGGTTTCACTAGTGGCTTCTCTCAAGATAGCATGTATTATGGTGGGTGAACAAATTACTACTGAGCAATTGATAGAAAAGCGCATAGTTATGATATCTAAGGCAATGATCAAGAATATAGGCATCACGTCTGTGTCAAGTAGACCGAAACAATTCTGCATATACTACTATTACTCCACACATCGACCGCTATCCAGCATGCATCTAGAGTATTAAGTTCATAAGAACGGAGTAACGCATTAGGCAAGATGACATGATGTAGAGGGATAAAACCAAGCCATATAATATAAACCCCATCTTTTTATCCTCAATGGCAACAATACAATACATGTCCTTTCCCTTTCTGTCACTGGGATCGAGCACCGCAAGATTGAACCCAAAGCTAAGCACTTCTCCCATTGCAAGAAATATCAACCTTGTAGGCCAAACTAAACTGATAATTCGAAGAGACTTGCAAAGATATCAAATCATGCATATAATAATTCAAAGAAGAATCACATAATATTCATAGATAATCAAGTTCCTAAACCCACAATTCATCGGATCTCAACAAACACACCGCAAAAAGAGTTACATTGAGTAGATCTCCTAGAAGATCGAGGAGAACTTTGTATTGAGATCCAAAGAGAGAGAAGAAGCCATCTAGCTAATAACTATGGAGCCGAAGGTCTATGGTAAACTATTTACACATCACCGGAGAGCCTATGGTGTTTATGTAGAAGCCCTCCATGATCGAATCCCCCTCCGGCTGACCTCCGGAAAAGGCCCTAAGATGGAATCTCACGGGTACAGAAGGTTGCGGTGGTGGAAAGGGTGTTTTGTTGCTCTCCCCGAAGATTTCAGGGTATGAAAGTATATATAGGCGAATGAAGTAGGTCAGTGGAGCTACGAGGGGCCCTCGAGGGTGGGGGCGCGCCGCCCTACCTCGTGGCTGCCTCGCTCCTTCCTTGACATCCACTCCAAGTCTCCGGGATCACATTTTGTTCCAAAAAAGATCCTCGCGAAGGTTTCATTCCATTTGATATTCCTTTTCTGCGAAAGACTGAAATAGGCAAAAGAATAGCAATTTGCACTGGGCTTTCGGTTAATAGGTTAGTACCAAAAATAATATAAAAAGGTATAATGATGCCAATTAAACATCCAAAACAAATAATATAATAGCATGGAACAATCAAAAATTCTAGATACATTGGAGACATATCTAGCATCCCCAAGCTTAATTCCTACTCGTCCTCGAGTAGGTAAATGATAAAAATAGAATTTTTGATGTGGAATTCTCCCTTACATAGTTTTTAATGTAAATCTCTTTATTGTGCCATGAATGTTTAGATCCAATAGATTCAAGAGAAAAGTTTAATATTGACATAAAAATAGTAATACTTCAAGCATGCTAACCAAGAAATTATGTCTTATCAAAATACCATAGCCTGAGAAAGCTTATCCCTACAAAATCATATAGTTTGGCCATGCCTCATTTTCGTCACACAAAATTCTCCCATCATGCGTGACCCCGATGACAAGCCGAGCAATTGGTTCATACTTTTTAAAGCGCTTCAGCCTTTTCAACCCTTACTCAATACATGAGCACAAGCCATGGATATAGCACTATAGGTGGAATAGCGTATGATGATTGGGGTTATGTGAGGAGACAAAAAAAGGAGAAAGTCTCACATTGACGCGGCTAATCAACGGGCTATGGAGATGCCCATCAATTGATGTCAATGCGAGGAGTAGGGATTGCCATCCAACAGATGCACTAGAGCTATAAGTGTATGAAAGCTCATCAAAAGAAACTAAGTGGGTGTGAATCCAACTTGCTTGCTCACAAAGACCTAGGGCATCTTGAGGAAGCCCGTCATTGGAATATGCAAGCCAAGTTCTATAATGAAAAATTCGCACTAATATATGAAAGTGACAAAATAAGAAACTCTCTACCATTAAGACATGGTGCTATTTTGAAGCACAAGTGTGGAAAAGGATAGTAACATTGTCCCTTCTCTCTGTTGCTCTCATTTTTTTGTTTTGGCTTCTATGGCCTCTTTTTTTTATTTGGGCTTATTTGGCCTCTTTTTTATTTCTTCTTTCCTCACATGGGGCAATGCTCTAATAATGATGATCATCACACTTTTATTTACTCATAACGCAATGTTACAACTCGATACTAGAACAAAAATATGAATCTATGTGAATGCCTCCGGCGGTGTACCGGGATATGCGATGAATCAAGAGCGACATGTATGAAAGTATTATGAAAGTGGCTTTGCCACAAATACGATGTCAACTACATGATCATGCAAAGCAATATGATAATGATGGAGCATGTCACAATAAATGGAACGGTGGAAAGTTGCATGGCCATATATATCGGAATGGCTATGGAAATGCCATAATAGGTAGGTATGGTGGATGTTTTGAGGAACATATAAGGAGGCTTATGTGTGATAGAGTGTATTGTATCACAGGGTTTGGATGCACCGGCGAAGTTTGCACCAACTCTCAAGGTGAGAAAGGGCAATGCACGGTACCGTAGAGGCTAGCAAATTGCGGAAAGGTAAGAGTGCTATGATCCATGGACTCATATTAGTCATAAAGAACTCATATAATTATTGCAAAACTTTATTAGTACTCGAAGCAAAGTACTACTACGCATTCCCCTAGAGGGATAGATTGGTAGGAAAAGACCATTGCTCGTCCCCGACCGCCACTCATAAGGAAAGCACTCAAAGAACACCCCATGCTTCAAATTTGTCACACAACGTTTACCATAGGTGCATGCTACGGGACTTGCCAACTTTAACAAGTATTTCTCAATTTCACAATTACACAACTAGCATGACTCTAACATTACCAACTTTATATCTCAAAACATCTATCAAGTATCATAGTATTCAATGCACTCTATATGAAAGTTTTTGTCATACCCACCTTGAATGCCTATCATATTAGGACCAATTTTATAGCCAAAGCAAATTACCATGCTGTTCTAATAGACTCTCAAAATAATATATGTGAAGCATGAGAGATCAATAATTTCTACAAAATAAAACCACCAACGTGCTCGAAAAAAATATAAGTGGAGCACTAGAACAAAATTATCTAGCTCAAAAGATATAAGTGAAGCACATAGAGTATTCTAATAAATTCCGATTCATGTGTGTCTCTCCCAAAAGGTGTGTACATCAAGGATTATTGTGTTAAACTAAAAAGGAAAGACTCGAATCATACAGGACGCTCCAAGCAAAACACATATCATGTGGTGAATAAAAATATGGCCTCAATTAAAGTTATCAATAGACGAAGACGAAAGAGGGGATGCCTTCTGGGGCATCCCCAAGCTTAGGCTTTTGGTTGTAATTGAATTTTACCTTGGCGTGCCTTGGGTATCCCCAAGCTTAGGCTCTTGTCACTCCATATTCCATAATCCATCAAATCTTTACCGAAAAACTTGAAAACTTCACAACACAAAACTCAACAGACAATCTCATGAGCTCCGTTAGTATAAGAAAACAAACCACCACCTTAAGGTACTGTAATGAACTCATTATTTATTTATATTGGTGTTAAACCTACTGTATTCCAACTTATCTATGGTTCATACCCCCCGATACTAGCCATAAAATCATTAAAATAAGCAAACAACACACGAAAAACAGAATCTGTCAAAAACAGAATAGTCTGTACTAATCTGTAGGTTTCGTATACTTATGTAACTCCAAAAATTCTACAAAATTAGGAAGACCAGGGTAATTTGTATATTAACCTACTTCAGTTGGAATTGATATTTTATCGCTCTCTGGTAAAAAATGAAAATTATTCTCGTGAGCATATACTTTCTGTTTTTTTCAGTAAGATCAAACAACAATCATCCAAGAAGATCCTAAAGGCTTTATTTGGCACAAACACTAATTAAAACATAAAAAACAATAATAACAGAGGATAGATGATTTATTTATTACTAAACAGGAATAAAAAGCAAGGAACAAAAATAAAATTGGGTCACCTCCCAACAAGTGCTATCGTTTAACGCCCCTAGCCAGGCATTGTTAATTTCAATGATGCTCACATGAAAGACAAGAATTGAAGCACAAAAGAGAGCATCATAAAACACGTGAAAAAAACATATAAGTTAACATACTTCCTATGAATATGCATCTTATAGGCAAACAAATTATCATAGCAAGCAAAAACTAGCATATGCAAGCAAGCGGAAAGAAACAATAGCAATCTCAACATAACGAGAGGTAATTTAGTAACATGAAAATTTCTACAATCATATTTTCCTCTCTCATAATAATTACATGTGGGATCATAAGAAAACTCAACAAAATAGCTATCACATAAAATATTTCCAACATGATCCACATGCATGCAAAGTTGACACCCTTGCAAAATAGTGGGATTAACATTAACTAAAGTCATGACCAGTCCAAACCCATTTTATCAAAAAATTCATAAGATTGAACATTCTCCAAATATGTGGGATCTAAAGTTGACAATATTCCAAACCCACTTTCAATAATATTGCAAACACTATTATCAATCTCATATTCGTCATGGGGCTTAAATAAATTTTCAAGATCAAAAGAAGAATCACCCCAATCATGATCATTGCAACAAATAGTAGTTATAGAAAAACTAGCATCCCCAAGCTTAGGGTGTTGCATATTATTAGCACAATTGACATTAATATAATTTATAATAACATCATTGCAATCATGCTTTTCATCGAAGGAACTATCTAGTATGGGTGCAATAGCAACGACCTCATATTTAACATAAGGAAGTATTGCAAATTCATCTTCATAAATATTGGCTTCATGGCCACAAGAATAGCAAGCATCATGTTCATCAAGGGATATCTCTATCAAATCATTGGAATCATAATTATCTATAAATTCATGCATATCATTATTTTCTTCCAAAGCAGCAGTCATTCTTTCAATAAATTCTTTGACATAGACATTATGAGCATAGTTTTCATAGCAATATTTAAGTATGTCAAGATTTTCAGATTCGTAGAGAGTAATATCATACTTTTCAATCAAAGAACAACTTCATAAGCACCCTTCAAAGCAACAAATTCTTCAATTTGTTCGATATCGTAGTAACTATAAACACCCTTTGCATAAG
>NC_041386.1:257777892-257779740 GCF_002162155.2 Triticum dicoccoides | reverse complement strand
AGTTTTTGAGAACCAAGGTATCAATCCAGTAGGAGCCTACACGCAAATCGCCTAGTACCTGCACAAACAAATAAGAACCTTGCAACCAACGCGATAAAGGGGTTGTTAATCCCTTCACGGCCACTTGCAAAAGTGAGATCTGAGGAAGATAATAAGATAAATATTTTTGGTATTTTTGTGGTATAGATTGGAAAATAAAGATTGCAAAATAAATGGCGACAGAAATAGCTAGTTGAAGGGAAACTAATATGATGTAAAGTAGACTCTGGGGCCATAGGTTTCACTAGTGGCTTCTCTCAAGATAGCATATATTACGGTGGGTGAACAAATTACTGCCGAGCAATTGATAGAAAAGCGCATAGTTATGATGATATCTAAGGCAATGATCATGAATATAGGCATCACGTCTGTGTTAAATAGATTGAAACAATTCTGCATCTACTACTATTACTCCACACATCGAACACTATCCAGCATGCATCTAGAGTATTAAGTTCATTAGAACGGAGTAACGCATTAGGCAAGATGACATGATGTAGAGGGATAAACTCAAGCAATGATATAAACCCCATATTTTTATCCTCGATGGCAACAATACAATACATGTCGTTTCCCTTTCTGTCACTGGGATCGAGCACCGCAAGATTGAACCCAAAGCTAAGCACTTCTCCCATTGCAAGAAAGATCAATCTTGTAGGCCAAACTAAACCGATAATTCGAAGAGACTTCCAATGATATCAAATCATGCATATAAGAATTCAGAGAAGAATCAAATAATATTCATAGATAATCAAGTTCATAAACCCACAATTCATTGGGTCTCGGCAAATACACCGCGAAAAGAGTTACATCGAATAGATCTCCAAGAAGATCGAGGAGAACTTTGTATTGAGATCCAAAGGGAGAAAAAAGCCATCTAGATAATAACTATGGACCGAAAGGTCTATGGTAAACTACTCACACATCACCGGAGAGGCTATGGTGTTGATGTAGAAGCCCTCCATGATCGAATCCCCCTCCGGCAGATCACCGTAAAAGGCCCCAAGATGGGATCTCACGAGTACAGAAGGTTGTGGCAGTGGAAAAGGTGTTTCATTGCTCTCCCTGAAGGTTTCTGGGTATTAGAGTATGTATAGGTGAAAGAAGTAGGTCGGTGGAGCTGCGAGAGGCTCACGAGGGTGGGGGCGTGCCGCCCTACCTCGTGACCACCTCGCTGCTTCCTTGACGTCCACTCCAATCTCCTGGATCACGTTTGTTTCAAAAAAGATCCTCGCGAAGGTTTCATTCCATTTGGATTCCGTTTGATATTCCTTTTCTGCGGAACACTGAAATAGGCAAAAAAATAGCAATTTGCACTGGGCTTTCGGTTAATAGGTTAGTCCCAAAAATAGTATAAAAAGGTATAATAAAGCCTATTAAACATCCAAAATAGATAATATAATAGCATGGAACAATGAAAAATTATAGATACATTGGAGACGTATCAACAACCACATGTAGCAACTTAGCATGGGATGGTCATCAAGCTCAACATGCAAACAAACATATCAAACTAGCATCGACTATTCTAAACCCTAGAAACTATCCTAAATCAAATTGTTATATATGATCAGAGGCTTATATCAACTATTTCTAAATTTTTACTTATCAGTTACTCATACTAAATCAAAGTTGTTATATATCAACTACAAACTCTTAAGTAAATCAAAATGTTGCATATCAACAAAAAATATCAACTAGCCTGCTAAATCAAAATGTAGGAGGGGTGGGGGGTTGGAGGAGGGAGGAGGGAGAAGGAGGGGCCAATGGAGGAGGGAGGAGGATGGAGGATGGAGGAGGAAGGTGGAG
>NC_041386.1:257774038-257777761 GCF_002162155.2 Triticum dicoccoides | reverse complement strand
AGGATTACCGAGTCTAGGGAGGAGGAGGTGATGGCGACGCGGAGGGAGGAGGGCTAGGCGACGGCTGTCGGTGGGGGCGAGGGAGGCCGGTGGGGGAGGACTGGCGCGGGGGTATTGAGGGGGGAGATCAAGTGAGTGTGGGTGTGAGTATGAGTGGAGAGAGGAGAGTGAGGGGCGGCCGGTTGGGGAAGATAGAATGGCCTAGCAGTAGCACGCTATAGGGAAATGTGCTACTGCTATACGCCGTAGAAGTAGTGCCTTCTAATAAAATGCTCTACTGCTATGTGTAAGCATGTAAAAATATACATCGAAAATACATTGATCATCAATGATCTTTTTGTGTACAATCTGAATTGTCAATATGAGTCCTCTCCGGTTTAGAAACTGGAGAAGACTCATATTGCGGCCACAAATTCTACACATAGAGTTCACTTAAGACCAAGTGGTTGTGATAGTTTGAGAAGTAACATATTTAAGGTGGTAACAACCCTGTTCGTGAAGCGAGGTGGGACTAAATTTTTGGAGTAAGCTTAGCAGTAGCGGGCATTGCCAGAAGGTGCTACATCTATGATCAGTATTAGTAGCGCTCTTTGTATTAAGGCCCCGCTACTATAACTAGCTTGGCGGCGGGCTCGTGGCAATTATAGTAGTAGCACGGCTTATCACAGGCGCGCTACTGCTACATTTATTTCAGCAGCGCATTTTGTCGGCATGCGCACTCTGCTATGTAGCAGCAGCGCATTGTTTTAAAGTGCGTTGCTGGTAAGATTCTGTGTATAGGCTTTTTCCCTAGTAGTGTAATATTATGTTCTATGCTCAATGAAGAGCTTGTCCATCGTATCAGTGGTGGTGGATTCTGTCAAGACCTTACATATCAGTATGTGATGTTTTGATCTGAACACAATTATTGGCTTGCTGCAATGCTTTCCATATCAGTATGTGGTGGATTCTGTCAAGACCTTACAACTCAAAACAAACAAAGGATTGGCTTGCAGAATAAGCCAGAACAAACATATGATAGAGATTTCGTCCGAAGTTTTCGTGGTGGGGCCTACACGAGCTCGATCGTACAGCACCATCATGTACAAGGCAGTGCACATGACATACGAAGCGTCCCCGAGTCGGCATAGCCAAGGACTCTTTAAGACACAACGAGACCACTGTAAAACCGACCGTGGATAGGCGGACCACTAGACGTCGAACCCCAATTTCATATCATACATCTGTCAAAAAGATATCCTAAGAACTACTTGAATTCCCACTTATAAACTCCCGAAATTTTCCGGTTATGCAATCAGGTGTCGGGGAAACAGGGGAAGCATAATATCTCACCCAAAACTAGCAAATCCTACATCCAGCTGCATCCATCCTTCAACACATAACCAAGAAACCTTCGGAAATCATCTACCTCAACCTTCGAAAAGCATCCGTTATACGAGTTATGGCAATACTCCTGAACTCCAGCCCCAATACTGGGTGGCGTCGAGGTTATCTCACCAACAACTGCATAAAAGAGATTTTCGATGTCGGTGAAATTAAACTCAGGTATTCCAGAACTGCAACGATAAAATTGTGACGACAACACCTCGGAGCTCAACTCCCCGAGACACTGCCACAACCCCTAAATGTCAGGAGGCACCAAGAACAATGTTCTCGTCACAAACCATTGGAACAATTTCAAGATACCCGCGTGATCCTAAATTTTTTTAGTGAAATTTGAGAAGAGAAGAGTCAAAACTCTACGTCAGGATGCCTCACCAGAGCGACGAAGGGACTGAGGAGTAAAAAGAATTCCTAAACTCTCTGATATATAATTCCTAATGACTCAAAACATTTTCTAGACTCAACTCGGCTGCTGGTTCGATCAAGCAATGGGGATCCTAAGGTCGGGGAAGGCTCTGATTACCAACCTATAACGCCCTCGATGCCGCTATATCTCCCACGTGTTGAAGCACGACTTAGAGGCATAACCGCATTGAAAGCAATGTCGCAAGTGAGGTAATATTCACACAACCCATGTAATACATAAGGGAAAAAGATACATAGTTGGCTTACAATCGCCACTTCACACAATTACAGGAATAAAGCATTACATTAACCAGATACAATCAAGGTCCGTCTACGGAACCAAAATAAAAGAAGAACCCCAAATGCAACAAAGGTCCCCGATCGACCCCAACCGGGCTCCACTACTGATCAACTAGAATGAAACAACACAAAGGACAAGATCTTCAAAGAGCTCCTCCTTGAGCTTGGCTGCGTCATCTGCACGGACTCATCGGGACCCGCAAGCTAGTTTTGGAAGAATCTGTGAGTCACGGGGACTCAGCAATCTCACACCCTCGCGATCAAGACTATTTGATCTTATGGGTAGGGTAAAAGGTATGAGGTGGAGCTGTAGCAAGTGACTAGCATATTTGGTGGCTAACATACGCAAATGAGAGCGAGAAGAGAAGGCAAAAACACGGTCGAACAACTATGATCAAGAAGTGATCCTAGAACAACCTACGTCAAGCATTACTCCAACACCGTGTTCACTTCCCGGACTCCGCCGGAAAGAGACCATCACGGTTACACACGCGGTTGATGCATTTTAATTAAGGTCAACTTTAGGTTTTCTACAACCGGACATTAACAAATTCCCATGTGCCCATAACCGCGGGCACGACTTTCGAAAGTTCAAATCCCTGCAGGGGTGTCCCAACTTAGCCCATGACAAGCTCTCACGGTCAATGAAGGATATTCCTTGTAGCGGGAAGACCCGATCAGACTCGGAATCCCGGTTACAAGACATTTCGACAAGGTAAAACTAAACCAGCAACACTGCCCGAATGTGCCGACAAATCCCGATAGGAGCTGCACATATCTCTTTCTCAGGGCACACTCAGATTGTCTTAGGTACGGGTAGGCCAGCCCAGAGTTGCCCCTGGTGGCCACCGGCAGCTGACAGGTTGGACTAACACTCAGAGGAGCACTGGCCCGGGGAGGGGGGGGTTAAAATAAAGATGACCCTTGAGTCTGCAGAACCCAAGGGAAAGAAAAGGGGTAGGTGGCGAATGGTGAAACCAATGTTGGGCATTGCTGGAGGAGTTTTACTCAAGGCGAACTGTCAAGGGGTTCCCATTATTACCCAACCGCGTAAGGAACGCAAAATCCGGGAACATAACACCGATATGACGGAAACTAGGGCGGCAAGAGTGGAACAAAACACCAGGCATAAGGCCAAGCCTTCCACCCTTTACCAAGTGTACAGATGCATTAATTAAAAAAGAGATATTGTGATATCCCAACAAGTAAACATGTTCCAACAAGGAACAAACTTCAATCTTCACCTGCAACTAACAACGCTATAAGAGGGGCTGAGCAAAGCGGTAACATAGTCAAACAACGGTTTGCTAGGACATGGTGGGTTAGAGGTTTGACATGGCAATTTGGGAGGCATGATAAGAAAGTGGTAGGCATCGTAGCATAGGCATAGCAAAAGAGCGAGCATCTAGCAAGCAAAAATAGAAGTGATTTCGAGGGTATGGTCATCTTGCCTGAAATCCCGCAAGGAAGAAGAACGAGTCCATGAAGAAGACAAACGGACATAGTCGAACGGGTCCTCACAATCACGACGTTACCGGAACCAACCCGAAGAAGCAACACCGGAAAGAAGCACACAACATAGTAAACAACCACCACATAAGCATGGCATGATGCACAAACAATTATGATGTATGT
>NC_041386.1:257769912-257770748 GCF_002162155.2 Triticum dicoccoides | reverse complement strand
AGGGCGGCGTAGTCCAACAAGACACCGGGGGGTGGCGGCCAAGCGACAAGGAGGAGGCGAACGGGCGAGGGGAAGGTAGAGATGGTGCAGGGCAGGTCGGGTCGCCGGCGCGGGCGCCATGGCCGGAGGCGACGAGCTTCGGTGGCACAATGTCTGGCAGGGCCCCGTCGGCAGCCTCCGGCGAAGGAGCCAAATGGTGGCGGGGCGACGGTGGCACTAGAGGGATAGGGGAAGGGAGCGAGGCGGCGGAGTGGGGGGTGCTGGTACGGGAGCCCCTCTCCCTGTACGAAGCATGCGGCGGCGCTAGGAGAATGAGAGGGAGAGGGTCATGGGTATCGTGCAGGAGAGACGGGGGAGATGGGGATCGGGCTGCGGGGAGAGCGATGGCGGCGCGTGTGGGAACTAGGAGGAGGACGTATCGAGCGGGAGGTTGGGCTAGGGTTAGGATGAGGCTAGGTTTAGGTGGGTGTGGATGGGCCTTGGGAGGCCGGCCCAATGGAAAAGAGAATCGGCCAGGGCCTGCTGGACTGCCTCTCCTACTCTTTTCTCTTAACCAAAAAGAGAAAAATAAAAATAGATAGAAGGAAAAAAAATAGAAAGAGAGGGTATGGATGGAATTTGGGCATGGAAGTTAAATTCCCGGACTCACAAGAATGCGCTGGTTCCAAGAAAAATGGAATGGCCAAGATCGAACAAAAAGAATTCAAACTCATTTGAATTTAATTCAAATGGGTTTGAACTAGGGCGAGGTTTTAGGGTATCCAAAAATGTTGAGAATTTGGTAAAGCTCCGGAAAATGATGAAAGAAATAAATGGCAAGACTAGAGAGTCAAAAC
>NC_041386.1:257760584-257768684 GCF_002162155.2 Triticum dicoccoides | reverse complement strand
AAGGATATGATCAACACCAAATTTTAATTTGAATCCACCAAAGAAGAAAACGAGTGAAGAGTGACGAACTTGAAGCTCCGTTAGAATCTTCCTGATAATCACCGGATAAGAATATTGAAAGAAAAGAAAGAAGAGACTTCGCATCAATAAGATGGATACTTGATTAAGATATATGAGTCCTTGAAGAAAACAAGGGTGGGTGGGTGGGAAAAACAAAGACAACTTGGAACGAATGAAGCAAACACCATTGAGAAGAACTGATACTTGATCTTGCGGATGTTGCAATGACCAGATCCACTTGAAGAGAAGTACACCGGTTAAAAAGGATTGACATGACAGACTCGATGATCGAGAAGGATTAGTATACACGTCGGAGTATGAGAACACCGTTTAGAGAAGGTATGGAATCAACATTTGACTTCGAAGCAACTCGAATACCACAACTCAAAACAAACAAAGGATTGGCTCGCAGAATAATCCAGAACAAACATATATAGAGATTTCGTCCGAAGTTTTCGTGGTGGGGCCTACACGAGCTCGATTGTACAGCACCATCATGTACAAGGCAGTGCACATGACATACGAAGCGTCCCCGAGTCGGCATAGCCAAGGACTCTTTAAGACACAACGAGACCACTGTAAAACCGACCGTGGATAGGCGGACCACTAGACGTCAAACCCCAATTTCATATCATACATCTATCAAAAAGATATCCTAAGAACTACTTGAATTCCCACTTATAAACTCCCGAAATTTTCCGGTTATGCAATCAGGTGTTGGGGATACAGGGAAAGCATAATATCTCACCCAAAACTAGCAAATCCTACATCCAGTTGTATCCATCCTTCAACACATAACCAAGAAACCTTCGGAAATCATCTACCTCAACCTTCGAAAAGCATCCGTTATACGAGTTACGGAAATACTCCCGAACTCCCGCCCCAATACTGGGTGGCGTCGAGGTTATCTCACCAACAACTGCATAAAAGAGATTTTCGATGTCGGTGAAATTAAACTCAGGTATTCCAGAACTGCAACGATAAAATTGTGACGACAACACCTCGGAGCTCAACTCCCCGAGACACTGCCACAACACCTAAATGTCAGGAGGCACCAAGAATAATGTTCTCGTCACAAAACCATCGGAATGATTTCAAGATACCCGCGTGATCCTAATTTTTTTTAGTGAAATTTGAAAAGGGAATATTCAAAACTCTACGTCAGGATGCCTCACCAGAGCGACGAAGGGACTGAGGAGTAAAAAGAATTCCTAAACTCTCCGATATATAATTCCTAATGACCCAAAACATTTTCTAGACTCAACTCGGCTGCTAGTTCGATCAAGCAATGGGGCTCCTAAGGTCGGGGAAGGCTCTGATTACCAACTTGTAACGCCCTCGATGCGGCTATATCTCCCACGTGTCGAAGCACAACTTAGAGGCATAACCGCATTGAAAGCAATGTCGCAAGTGAGGTAATCTTCACACAACCCATGTAATACATAACGGAAAAAGATACATAGTTGGCTTACAATCGCCACTTCACACAATTATAGGAATAAAGCATTACATTAACCAGATACAATCAAGGTCCTACTACGGAACCAAAATAAAAGAAGAACCCCAAATGCGACAAAGGTCCCCGATCGACCCCAACTGGGCTCCACTACTGATCAACTAGAACGAAACAACACAAAGGACAAGATCTTCAAAGAGCTCCTCCTTGAGCTTGGTTGCGTCATCTGCACTGACTCATCGGGACCTGCAAGCTGGTTTTGGAAGAATCTGTGAGTCACGGGGACTCAGCAAACTCACACCCTCGCGATCAAGACTATTTAAGCTTATGGGTAGGGTAAAAGGTATGAGGTGGAGCTGTAGCAAGCGACTAGCATATTTGGTGGCTAACATACGCAAATGAGAGCGAGAAGAGAAGGCAAAAGCACGGTCGAACAACTATGATCAAGAAGAGATCCTAGAACAACTTACGTCAAGCATTACTCCAACACCGTGTTCACTTCCTGGACTCCGTCGGAAAGAGACCATCACGGTTACACACGCGGTTGATGCATTTTAATTAAGGTCAACTTCAGGTTTTCTACAACCGGACATTAACAAATTCCCATCTGCCCATAACCGCGGGCACGACTTTCGAAAGTTCAAATCCCTGCAGGGGTGTCCCAACTTAGCCCATGACAAGCTCTCACGGTCAATGAATGATATTCCTTCTAGCGGGAAGACCCGATCAGACTCGGAATCCCGGTTACAAGACATTTCGACAAGGTAAAACTAAACCAGCAACACCGCCCGAATGTGCCGACAAATCCCGATAGGAGCTGCACATATCTCTTTCTCAGGGCACACTCAGATTGTCTTAGGTACGGGTAGGCCAGCCCAGAGTTGCCCCTGGTGGCCACCGGCAGCTGACAGGTTGGACCAACACTCAGAGGAGCACTGGCCCGGGGGGGGTTAAAATAAAGATGACCCTTGAGTCTGCAGAACCCAAGGGAAAGAAAAGGGGTAGGTGGCGAATGGTAAAACCAATGTTGGGCATTGCTGGAGGAGTTTTACTCAAGGCAAACTGTCAAGGGGTTCCCATTATTACCCAACTGCGTAAGGAACGCAAAATCCGGGAACATAACACTGATATGACGGAAACTAGGGCGGCAAGAGTGGAACAAAACACCAGGCATAAGGCCGAGCCTTCCACCCTTTACCAAGTGTATAGATGCATTAATTAAATAAGAGATATTGTGATATCCCAATAAGTAAACATGTTCCAACAAGGAACAAACTTCAATCTTCACCTGCAACTAACAACGCTATAAGAGGGGCTGAGCAAAGCGATAACATAGCCAAACAACGGTTTGCTAGGACATGGTGGGTTAGAGGTTTGACATGGCAATTTGGGAGGCATGATAAGAAAGTGGTAGGCATCGTAGCATAGGCATAGCAAAAGAGCGAGCATCTAGCAAGCAAAGATAGAAGTGATTTCGAGGGTATGGTCATCTTGCCTGAAATCCCGCAAGGAAGAAGAACGAGTCCATGAAGAAGACAAACGGACATAGTCGAACGGGTCCTCACAATCACGACGTTACCGGAACCAACCCGAAGAAGCAACACCGGAAAGAAGCACACAACATAGTAAACAACCACCACATAAGCATGGCATGATGCACAAACAATTATGATGTATGTCCGGTTTAATGAAGCATGGCATGGCAAAATGCACAAACAAAACTACAGGTTAAGTGGAGCTCAATATGCAACTCGTTGCATATTGACGGAACACCACATCAATTATTTAGTTCTCTTTCGTTTAGGTACCCAACAATATTAAATGTTGTTAAACATGCAAGAGATGAGGCATAACAAAACTACACCATCAAAACAATTTAAATGTGGCCGAATATAACAAATAACGAATCCGGTAAATCCCCATATGCATTTAGCAATTTGGTGCAACAACAATTTTAAACATTTTCGATGTTATTATCATGATGCGAATGACATGAGCAAGTTTTATGCAGAATTTATGAAAATGTTGGCATGTTATAATATATGGGGCATTACTCATCGTGGCGGAAACGAAAGGGGTGCCACGGCAACGACAACGGAAATGGTGCCACGGCAACATTCTGGTTCCGGTAACTCGATTGAGGTGCCGGTGGAAAAGAACAAGTGTGACGGGAGCGTGTCATGCGAAGAACGGTGGGGTGCTCCCGGTTACCGGGTTCCCACGTGTCGACGGCATGGCAACGAGGAGGAACAACTAAGGTTCACGGGCGAATACAACAACCAATCATGCATCTCATACAACACATGCATTCGGTCCACAGGCGTCGTCTCAGGGTTATACATTCGGAGCGTGCAAAAGGGGACGGTTCTCGTTCGTAGAGGGGAAGTAGGCGTTCTTGCAACGGCGGTAGTGGAAGTAGGGGTTCACGCGACGATAGTCGAAGTAGTCGTCCTATCGTTCATCGGCGATCATCGGAGCAGTAGTGGAACAAGGTCGTCGTGGGAAGTAGTCGTACTCGCGAACTTGTCGGATCCACGGCGATGGTAGTGGAACTTCACGAATCTGTGGTCTCCGGGCGTAATGGTACTTGGCGAAACCCGAAATGTTCTTGACGATCCAAAATGGCACAAGTGAGATGTACATCCACGGATTCTTCCGACTTGGGCTCCGGGTACAGGCTTTGACGAGCTCGGGGAGACGACGGAGAAATAAAACAGCGGAGCATCAACAGACACGAGGCCACGAACATGACATGGGGCTCCCTGAACCCATGGAAACGGCCGGCAGCAGGAGGCTGCTAGTGGAGGCAGGGCCACGCCGAGGTCGAAGGTGGCCTGGCGAGCTCAGCGGAGGTCATCCACTGTCGGACGAAGCAGGAGCAGCAAGGCATAGCAGCACACTCGAAGCTGCAGGCCAGCACGATGGCCTCCATGGCCGGCGACCATGCAGGCCGCGCGAGGCAAGGTGGGCGTGCAAAAGGGCCGTCGCACGGTCGCAGGCCGGCGACGAAACGACCACAGGGGAGGAGAGGCCGGCGTAGTCACGCGCGTAGGGCGGCGTAGTCCAACAAGACACCGGGGGGTGGCGGCCAAGCGACAAGGAGGAGGCGAACGGGCGAGGGGAAGGTAGAGATGGTGCAGGGCAGGTCGGGTCGCCGGCGCGGGCGCCATGGCCGGAGGCGACGAGCTTCGGTGGCACAATGTCTGGCAGGGCCCCGTCGGCAGCCTCCGGCGAAGGAGCCAAATGGTGGCGGGGCGACGGTGGCACTAGAGGGATAGGGGAAGGGAGCGAGGCGGCGGAGTGGGGGGTGCTGGTACGGGAGCCCCTCTCCCTGTACGAAGCATGCGGCGGCGCTAGGAGAATGAGAGGGAGAGGGTCATGGGTATCGTGCAGGAGAGACGGGGGAGATGGGGATCGGGCTGCGGGGAGAGCGATGGCGGCGCGTGTGGGAACTAGGAGGAGGACGTATCGAGCGGGAGGTTGGGCTAGGGTTAGGATGAGGCTAGGTTTAGGTGGGTGTGGATGGGCCTTGGGAGGCCGGCCCAATGGAAAAGAGAATCGGCCAGGGCCTGCTGGACTGCCTCTCCTACTCTTTTCTCTTAACCAAAAAGAGAAAAATAAAAATAGATAGAAGGAAAAAAAATAGAAAGAGAGGGTATGGATGGAATTTGGGCATGGAAGTTAAATTCCCGGACTCACAAGAATGCGCTGGTTCCAAGAAAAATGGAATGGCCAAGATCGAACAAAAAGAATTCAAACTCATTTGAATTTAATTCAAATGGGTTTGAACTAGGGCGAGGTTTTAGGGTATCCAAAAATGTTGAGAATTTGGTAAAGCTCCGGAAAATGATGAAAGAAATAAATGGCAAGACTAGAGAGTCAAAACCTGAGGAAGAAAAAGGCCAAGGGATTTAATATGCAAGTGGGTTCATGGGTGATTCCAAAACAATGGAATATTTTATAATAGCTCTCTAATATTGGGAGGGTATGTTATAAAGATAACTCACCATGTGAATTCCCTCGGTTTAAACGGATCGAAGATCCACACGGTTTATTTAGTTGAGTTGCAAAAATTAATGACATGATGGCATGATGACATGATGCAATGCAAACATAAAAGGAGCAAGCAAAATAAAACACACAGAGAAACCCGGGAACCCTGGAAGGCAACTGAAGCTCCGGTCTTGGGGCGTTACAACACTCCACCACTACGAGAGGATCTCGTCCCGAGATCTAGGATGGCACCGGAGGGAAAAGGAAGAGGAAGAGAAGAGGTAAAACTAAGTTGCTTCTTTGACCAACGAGTGAGACCGAAGAACCTTCAAAAGGTTGAGGAAAATTAAAGAAAGAAAGCAACGGAGAAAAACAAAGTTGAAAGCACTCTGTTAAGAAAGAGGAACAAGGAAGAATAAATTCGAACAACACTCAGGTTGAGAAGGGATGCAAGACTTGATAAGGCAAAAAGAACTTGAGCAGAATGGCACCACACTCCGGTTAAACAAGATAGAGAAGGAAAAAGACTGATATAATTTGGACAGCACTTTTACTGTAAATGGAAGAAATTGAACATGATCTTGACAAACCGAGATGAGGAGTGAAAAAAGCAACATCACTAGACCTCCGGGAGAAAGAATAGAAGTTGGATCTTGGAAAGGAAAGGATTGAGAGGAAAAAGACATCTTCTACCACAATAGAATTTGAAAAGCATTCTTAAAAGAAGGATTGAACGGAATTGTTGGAAAACCAACAACGAAAAGGATAAGCTTGATATGGTCTTATGGAATACATCTCAAATTATGAATTGACAATTCCGCCACTCACGGGAAAAGAATTGGATTAGTATGAACAAGGAGACGAGAAAGTATTTCACCGGGCGGATAAAGAAGAACTTGGGTCCTTTATAAGCACCATAGGTAGCAACAAACCTTAGGGAAGGCTTTAGGTGAAATATAACCCAAGATAACTCCAAAGAAGAGATTGATGGATTTAATATACCTCATTCCTAACAACGTGTGAATCATGAAACATGAACCCAAATTATCAAGAATGACATAATGCCACCTCCAATGATACGGTAGAAAGAAAAGCACTCCGGATAGCAAGATGAAGAAAGCTTGAACTCCTCTAAAAAGAATCTTGATGATCACTTCGAGAAGGAATTAAATCCTTGATGAACCAACATGTAGAACCTTCATGAAGAGCTCCGGTAAACAAAGGAATGATCAAACGGAAGGCAAGAGAAGTTGAAAACACAAGGTGAATCCTTGTAATGATTAGATGAAGCTTTGGAATGGTATAATTGAAATAACTCTGAACTCTGGAAAAGAAAGATTGACAACTTGAATCGAGAATTTGATGAACCTCCGGAATAAGGAATTAATCACTTGGATGAACAAAAATAAGAATTACATTATGCGTATCCTTCACCAATTAAATTGATGACAATTAACGGATTTGGCATTCTACTTATTCTCGAAGAAAAGATTAAGATCGATCTCGCGCCAACTTGGGAAGGTATTGAACGAACCACCGAAAGGGTTGAAACAACGAATAAATTGATATGATAAATAAGGAAGAGAAAACTCTTGAATGATCCACCGTAAGAATTGGGAAATGAACGAAGTAAAAGGGAAGAATCACCGGTAAGAATTAGCAAATAACGAAGATGCTTGAGAGAATTTATATCCATGAGAACAAAGAGATTATGAGGTGATTAGAGAATCCTTGATTTAAGCACCGGTATGATTTGGAGAATGAGAGCTAAAAGCTGAGAATGAATACTTCTGAGGTGATGGGCTCCGGATGATCAAACTGAAAAGACTCTTGAATTGCTCCGGATAGGTGAAAAGAATTCTCACTATCGAAAACAGTTATGAGAGGATGACATCAAGCTAGAGCCATGAATCTTTGATAGAACGAAACAAGATTCAAGGGAAAACTCTTCTTCGGTCTTCAAATGAAGAGTAAGATAATGAGAAACACCACCATTAACTGTTGAGGCACTCCGGAATGAAAAATTAGAAAGGTTGAGCCAACGAAGAAAAGAAATGAAAGATCTTCGAGAAAGGCATTTGACTGATGACAATTCATTCTTACGTCAAAGTTTGAAATGAATTTGAGACTAACTCCGGGAGAATAAGAAGAGTCAGGTAAGATCCTGGGAAAAGACCTGTGGGTTAGGGCCCACTCAAAAGATACACCGTTGAAAAGATTACTTGAAAGAGAGATTGCACCGGTTGAATTAAATGACTTGAATGAGATAACAACCTCGAAGGATCTTGAATGAATGTAGAGTGGAAAACACAAATCTTCGAGAGATCTTGAGCACTCCGGAACAGTTGAATAGCGAGAAGTGGATGATTAAGAGGTGCACCGGCATGAGAAAGCATTTGAAATGAGGAAAAAGGATATGATCAACACCAAATTTTAATTTGAATCCACCAAAGAAGAAAACGAGTGAAGAGTGACGAACTTGAAGCTCCGTTAGAATCTTCCTGATAATCACCGGATAAGAATATTGAAAGAAAAGAAAGAAGAGACTTCGCATCAATAAGATGGATACTTGATTAAGATATATGAGTCCT
>NC_041386.1:257733977-257760574 GCF_002162155.2 Triticum dicoccoides | reverse complement strand
TGAAAGGGGTGCCACGGCAACGACAACGGAAATGGTGCCACGGCAACATTCTGGTTCCGGTAACTCGATTGAGGTGCCGGTGGAAAAGAACAAGTGTGACGGGAGCGTGTCATGCGAAGAACGGTGGGGTGCTCCCGGTTACCGGGTTCCCACGTGTCGACGGCATGGCAACGAGGAGGAACAACTAAGGTTCACGGGCGAATACAACAACCAATCATGCATCTCATACAACACATGCATTCGGTCCACGGGCGTCGTCTCAGGGTTACACCTTCGGAGCGTGCAAAAGGGGACGGTTCTCGTTCGTAGAGGGGAAGTAGGCGTTCTTGCGACGGCGGTAGTGGAAGTAGGGGTTCACGCGACGGTAGTCGAAGTAGTCGTCCTATCGTTCATTGGCGATCATCGGAGCGGTAGTGGAACAAGGTCATCGTGGGAAGTAGTCGTACTCGCGAACTTGTCGGATCCTCGGCGACGGTAGTGGAACTTCACGAATTTGTGGTATCCGGGCGTAATGGTACTTGGCGAAACCCGAAACGTTCTTGACGATCCAAAATGGCACAAGTGAGATGTACATCCACAGATTCTTCCGACTTGGGCTCTGGGTACAGGATTTGATGAGCTCGGGGAGACGATGGAGAAATAAAACAGCGGAGCATCAACAGACACGAGGACACGAACATGACTTGGGGCTCCCCGAACCCATGGAAACGGCCGGCAGCAGGAGGCTGCTAGTGGAGGCAGGGCCACGCCGAGGTCGAAGGTGGCCGGGCGAGCTCAACGGAGGTCATCCACTATCGAACGAAGCAGGAGCAGCAAGGCACAGCAGCGCACTCGAAGCTGCAGGCCAGCACGATGGCCTCCATGGCAGGCGGCCATGCAGGTCGCGCGAGGCAAGGCGGGCGTGCAAAAGGGCGGTCGCACGGTCGCAGGCTGGCGGCGAAACGACCACAGGGGAGGAGAGGCCGGCGTAGTCGCGCGCGCAGGGCGGCGTAGTCCAACAAGACACCGCGGGGTGGCGGCCAAGTGACAAGGAGGAGGCGAACGGGCGAGGGGAAGGTAGAGATGGTGCAGGGCAGGTCGGGTCGCCGGCGTGGACGCCATGGCCGGAGGCGACGGGCTCCGGTGGCACAGTGTCTGGCAGGGCCTCGTCGGCAGCCTCCGGCAAAGGAGCCAAATGGTGGCGGGGCGACGGCGGCACTAGAGGGACGGGGAAGGGAGCGATGCGGTAGAGTCGGGGGTGCTGGCGCGGGAGCCCCTCTCCCTGTATGAAGCATGCGGTGGCGCTAGGAGAACGAGAGGGAGAGGGTCGTGGGTATAGTGCAGGAGAGATAGCGGAGATGGGGATCGGGCTGCGGGGAGAGCGATGGCGGCGCGTGTGGGAACTAGGAGGAGGAGGTATCGAGCGGGAGGTTGGGCTAGGGTTAGGATGAGGCTAGGTTTAGGTGGGTGCGGATGGGCCTTGGGAGGCCGGCCCAATGGAAAAGAGAATCGGCCAGGGCCTGCTGGACTGCCTCTCCTACTCTTTTCTCTTAACCAAAAAGAGAAAAATAAAAATAGATAGAAGGAAAAAAATAGAAAGAGAGGGTATGGATGGAATTTGGGCATGGAAGTTAAATTCCCGGACTCACAAGAATGCGTTGGTTCCAAGAAAAATGGAATAGCCAAGATTGAACGAAAAGAATTCAAACTCATTTGAACAAGGGCAAGGTTTTAGGGTATCCAAAAATGTTGAGAATTTGGTAAAGCTCCGGAAAATGATGAAAGAAATAAATGGCAAGACTAGAGAGTCGAAACTTGAGGAAGAAAAAGGCCAAGGGATTTAATATGCAAGTGGGTTCATGGGTGATTCCAAAACAATGGAATATTTTATAATAGCTCTCTAATATTGGGAGGGTATGTTATAAAGAGAACTCACCATGTGAATTCCCTCGGTTTAAACGGATCGAAGATCCACACGGTTTATTTAGTTGAGTTGCAAAAATTAATGACATGATGGCATGATGACATGATGCAATGCAAACATAAAAGGAGCAAGCAAAATAAAACACACAGAGAAACCCTGGAACCCTGGAAGGCAACTGAAGCTCCGGTCTTGGGGCGTTACAACACTCCACCACTACGAGAGGATCTCGTCCCGAGATCTAGGATGGCACCGGAGGGAAAAGGAAGAGGAAGAGAAGAGGTAAAACTAAGTTGCTTCTTTGACCAACGAGTGAGACCGAAGAACCTTCAAAAGGTTGAGCAAAATTAAAGAAAGAAAGCAACGGAGAAGAACAAAGTTGAAAGCACTCTGTTAAGAAAGAGGAACAAGGAAGAATAAATTCGAACAACACTCAGGTTGAGAAGGGATGCAAGACTTGATAAGGCAAAAAGAACTTGAGCAGAATGGCACCACACTCCGGTTAAACAAGATAGAAGGAAAAAGACTGATATAATTTGGACAACACTTTGACTGTAAATGGAAGAAATTGAACATGATCTTGACAAACCGAGATGAGGAGTGAAAAGAGCAACATCACTAGACCTCCAGGAGAAAGAATAGAAGTTGGATCTTGGAAAGGAAAGAATTGAGAGGAAAAAGACAACTTCTACCACAATAGAATTTGAAAAGCATTCTTAAAAGAAGGATTGAACGGAATTGTTGGAAAACCAACAACGAAAAGGATAAGCTTGATATGGTCTTATGGAATACATCTCAAAGTATGAGTTGACAATCCCGCCACTCACGGGAAAAGAATTGGATTGGTATGAACAAGGATACGAGAAAGTATTTCACCGGGAGGATAAAGAAGAACTTGGGTCCTTTGTAAGCACCATAGATAGCAACAAACCTTAGGGAAGGCTTTTGGTGAAATATAACCCAAGATAACTCCAAAGAAGAGATTGATGGATTTAATATACCTCATTCCTAACAACGTGTGAATCATGAAACATGAACCCAAATTATCAAGAATGACATAATGCCACCTCCAATGATACGGTAGAAAGAAAAGCACTCCGGATAGCAAGATGAAGAAAGCTTGAACTCCTCTAAAAATAATCTTGATGATCACTTCGAGAAGGAATTAAATCCTTGATGAACCAACAGGTAGAACCTTCATGAAGAGCTCCGGTAAACAAAGGAATGATCAAACGGAAGGCAAGAGAAGTTGAAAACACAAGGTGAATCCTTGTAATGATTAGATGAAGCTTTGGAATGGTATAATTGAAATAACTTTGAACTCCGGAAAAGAAAGATTGACAACTTGAATCGAGAATTTGATGAACCTCCAGAATAAGGAATTAATCACTTGGATGAACAAAAATAAGAATTACATTATGCGTATCCTTCACCAATTAAATTGATGACAATCAACGGATTTGGCATACTACTTATTCTCGAAGAAAAGATTAAGATCGATGTCGCGCCAGCTTGGGAAGGTATTGAACGAACCACCGAAAGGGTTGAAACAACGAATAAATTGATATGATAAAGAAGGAAGAGAAAACTCTTGAACGATCCACCGTAAGAATTGGGAAACGAATGAAGTAAAAGGGAAGAATCACCGGTAAGAATTAGCAAATAACGAAGATGCTTGAGAGAATTTAGATCCATGAGAACGAAGAGATTACGAGCTGATTAGAGAATCCTTGATTTAAGCACCGGTATGATTTGGAGAATGAGAGCTAAAAGCTGAGAATGAATACTTCTGAGGTGATGGGCTCCGGATGATCAAACTGAAAAGACTCTTGAATTGCTCCGGATAGGTGAAAAGAATTCTCACTATCAAAAACAGTTATGAGAGGATGACATCAAGCTAGAGCCATGAATCTTTGATAGAACGAAACAAGATTCAAGGGAAAACTCTTCTTTGGTCTTCAAATGCAGTAAGATAACGAGAAACACCACCAAGAATTGTTGCGGCACTCCGGAATGAAAAATTAGAAAGGTTGAGCCAATGATGAAATGAAATGAAAGATCTTCGAGAAAGGCATTTGACTGATGACAATTCATTCTTACGTCAAAGTTTGAAATGAATTTGAGACTAACTCCGGGAGAATAAGAAGAGTCAGGTAAGATCCTGGGAAAAGACTTGTGGGTTAGGGCCCACTCAAAAGATACACCGTTGAAAAGATTACTTGAAAGAGAGATTGCACCGGTTGAATTAAATGACTTGAATGAGATAACAACCTCGAAGGATCTTGAACGAATATAGAGTGGAAAACACAAATCTTCGAGATATCTTCAGCACTCCGGAACAGTTGAATAGCGAGAAGTGGATGATTAAGAGGTGCATCGGCATGAGAAAGCATTTGAAACGAGGAAAAAGGATATGATCAACACCAAATCTTAATTTGAATCCACGGGAGAAGAAAATGAGTGAAGAGTGATGAACTTGAAGCTCCGTTAGAATCTTCCTGATAATCACCGGATAAGAATACTGAAAGAAAAGAAACAAGAGACTTCGCATAAATAAGATGGATACTTGATTAAGATATATGAGTCCTTGAAGAAAACAAGGGTGGGTGGGCGGGAAAAGCAAAGACAACTTGGAACGGATGAAGCAAACACCGTTGAGAAGAACTGATACTTGATCTTGCGGATGTTGCAATGACCGGATCCACTTGAAGAGAAGTACACCGGTTAAAAAGGATTGACATGACAGACTCGATGATCGAGAAGGATTAGTATACACGTCAGAGTATGAGAACACCGTTTAGAGAAGGTATGGAATCAACATTTGACTTCGAAGCAACTCGAATACCACAACTCAAAACAAACAAAGGATTGGCTCGCAGAATAAGCCTGAACAAACATATGATAGAGATTTCGTCCGGAGTTTTCGTGGTGGGGCCTACACGAGCTCGATCGTACAGCACCATCATGTACAAGGCAGTGCACATGACATACGAAGCGTCCCCGAGTCGGCATAGCCAAGGACTCTTTAGGACACAACGAGACCACTGTAAAACCGACCGTGGATAGGCGGACCACTAGACGTCAAACCCCAATTTCATATCATACATCTGTCAAAAAGATATCCTAAGAACTACTTGAATTCCCACTTATAAACTCCCGAAATTTTCCGGTTATGCAATCAGGTGTTGGGGATACATGGGAAGCATAATATCTCACCCAAAACTAGCAAATCCTACATCCAGCTGTATCCATCCTTCAACACATAACCAAGAAACCTTCGGAAATCATCTACCTCAACCTTCGAAAAGCATCCGTTATACGAGTTATGGCAATACTCCCGAAATCCCGCCCCAATACTGGGTGGCGTCGAGGTTATCTCACCAACAACTACATAAAAGAGATTTTCGATGTCGGTGAAATTAAACTCAGGTATTCCAGAACTGCAACGATAAAATTGTGACGACAACACCTCGGAGCTCAACTCCCCGAGACACTGCCACAACCCCTAAATGTCAGGAGGCACCAAGAACAATGTTCTCGTCACAAAACCATCGGAACAATTTCAAGATACCCGCGTGATCCTAAATTTTTTTTAGTGAAATTTGAGAAGAGAATAGTCAAAACTCTACATCAGGATGCCTCACCAGAGCGACGAAGGGACTGAGGAGTAAAAAGAATTCCTAAACTCTCCGATATATAATTCCTAATGACTCAAAACATTTTCTAGACTCAACTTGGCTGCTAGTTCGATCAAGCAATGGGGATCCTAAGGTCGGGGAAGGCTCTGATTACCAACTTGTAACGCCCTCGATGCGGCTATGTCTCCCACGTGTCGAAGCACGACTTAGAGGCATAACCGCATTGAAAGCAATGTCGCAAGTGAGGTAATCTTCACACAACCCATGTAATACATAAGGAAAAAAGATACATAGTTGGCTTACAATCGCCACTTCACACAATTACAGGAATAAAGCATTACATTAACCAGATACAATCAAGGTCCGACTACGGAACCAAAATAAAAGAAGAACCCCAAATGTGACAAAGGTCCCCGATCGACCCCAACTGGGCTCCACTACTGATCAACTAGAACGAAACAACACAAAGGACAAGATCTTCAAAGAGCTCCTCCTTGAGCTTGGTTGCGTCATCTACACGGACTCATCGGGACCTGCAAGCTGGTTTTGGAAGAATCTGTGAGTCACGGGGACTCAACAATCTCACACCCTCGCGATCAATACTATTTAAGCTTATGGGTAGGGTAAAAGGTATGAGGTGGAGCTGTAGCAAGCGACTAGCATATTTGGTGGCTAACATACGCAAATGAGAGCGAGAAGAGAAGGCAAAAGCACGGTCGAACAACTATGATCAAGAAGTGATCCTAGAACAACCTACATCAAGCATTACTCCAACACCGTGTTCACTTCCCGGACTCCGTCTAGCGGGAAGACCCTATCAGACTCGGAATCCCGGTTACAAGACATTTTGACAAGGTAAAACTAAACCAGCAACACCGCTCGAATGTGCTGACAAATCCCGATAGGAGCTGCACATATCTCTTTCTCAGGGCACACTCAGATTGTCTTAGGTACGGGTAGGCCAGCCCAGAGTTGCCCCTGGTCGCCACCGGCAGCTGACAGGTTGGACCAACACTCAGAGGAGCACTGGCCCGGGGGGGGGGGGTTAAAATAAAGATGACCCTTGAGTCTACAGAACCCAAGGGAAAGAAAAGGGGTAGGTGGCGAATGGTAAAACCAATGTTGGCATTGCTGGAGGAGTTTTACTCAAGGCGAACTGTCAAGGGGTTCCCATTATTACCCAACCGCGTAAGAAACGCAAAATCCGGAAATATAACACCGATATGACGGAAACTAGGGCGGCAAGAGTGGAACAAAACACCAGGCATAAGGCCGAGCCTTCCACCTTTTACCAAGTGTATAGATGCATTAATTAAAAAAGAGATATTATGATATCCCAACAAGTAAACATGTTCCAACAAGGAACAAACTTCAATCTTCACCTGCAACAATATTAAATGTTGTTAAACATGGCAAGAGATGAGGCATAACAAAACTACACCATCTAAACAATTTAAATGGGGCCGGATATAACAAATAACGAATCCGGTAAATCCCCGTATGCATTTAGCAATTTGGTGCAACAACAATTTTAAACATTTTCGATGTTATTATTATGATGCGAATGACATGATCAAGTTTTATGCAGAATTTATGAAAATGTTGGCATGTTATAATATATGGGGCATTACTCATTGTGGCGGAAACGAAAGGGGTGCCATGGCAACGACAACAGAAATGGTGCCACGGCAACATTCCGGTTCCGGTAACTCTATTGAGGTGCCGGTGGAAAAGAACAAGTGTGACGGGAGCGTGTCATGCGAAGAACGGTGGGGTGCTCCCGGTTACCGGGTTCCCACGTGTCGACGGCATGGCAACGAGGAGGAACAACTAAGGTTCACGGGCGAATACAACAACCAATCATGCATCTCATACAACACATGCATTCGGTCCACGGGCGTCGTCTCAGGGGAAGTAGGCGTTCTTGCGACGGCGGTAGTGGAAGTAGGGGTTCACGCGACGGTAGTCGAAGTAGTCATCCTCTCGTTCATCGGCGATCATCGGAGCCGTAGTGGAACAAGGTCGTCGTGGGAAGTAGTCGTACTCGCGAACTTGTCGGATCCACGACGACGGTAGTGGAACTTCACGAATCTGTGGTCTCCGGGCGTAATGGTACTTGGCGAAACCCGAAATGTTCTTGACGATCCAAAATGGCACAAGTGAGATGTACATCCATGGATTCTTCCGACTTGGGCTCCGGGTACAGGATTTGACGAGCTCGGGGAGACGATGGAGAAATAAAACAGCGGAGCATCAACAGACACGAGGCCACGAACATGACTTGGGGGGGCTCCCTGAACCCATGGAAACGGCCGGACGCAGGAGGCTGCTAGTGGAGGCAGGGCCACGCCGAGGTCGAAGGTGGCCGGGCGAGCCCAACGGAGGTCATCCACTGTCGGACGAAGCAGGAGCAGCAAGGCATAGCAGCGCACTCGAAGCTGCAGGCCAGCACGATGGCCTCCATGGCCGGCGGCCATGCAGGCTGCGCGAGGCAAGGCGGGCGTGCAAAAGGGCCGTCGCACGGTCGCAGGCCGGCGGCGAAACGACCACAGGGGAGGAGAGGCCGGTGTAGTCGCACGCGCAGGGCAGCGTAGTCCAACAAGACACCGCGGGGTGGCGGCCAAGCGACAAGGAGGAGGCGAACGGGCGAGGGGAAGGTAGAGATGGTGCAAGGCAGGTCGGGTCGCCGGCGCGGGCGCCATGGCCGGAGGCGACGGGCTTCGGTGGCACAGTGTCTGGCAAGGCCTCGTCGGCAGCCTCCGGCGAAGGAGCCAAATGGTGGCGGGGCGACGGCGGCACTAGAGGGACGGGGGAAGGGAGCGAGGCGGCAGAGTGGGGGGTGCTGGTGCGGGAGCCCCTCTCCCTGTACGAAGCATGCGGCGGCGCTAGGAGAACGAGAGGGAGAGGGTCGTGGGTATCGTGCAGGAGAGACGGGGAGATGGGGATCGGGCTGCGGGGAGAGCGATGGCGGCGCGTGTGGGAACTAGGAGGAGGAGGTATCGAGCGGGAGGTTGGGCTAGGGTTAGGATGAGGCTAGGTTTAGGTGGGTGCGGATGGGCCTTGGGAGGCCGGCCCAATGGAAAAGAGAATCGGCCAGGGCCTGCTGGACTGCCTCTCCTACTCTTTTCTCTTAACCAAAAAGAGAAAACTAAAAATAGATAAAAGGAAAAAAAAGAAAGAGAGGGTATGGATGGAATTTGGGCATCGAAGTTAAATTCCCGGACTCACAAGAATGCGCTGGTTCCAAGAAAAATGGAATGGCCAAGATCGAACAAAAAGAATTCAAACTCATTTGAATTTAATTCAAATGGGTTTGAACTAGGGCGAGGTTTTAGGGTATCCAAAAATGTTGAGAATTTGGTAAGGCTCCGGAAAATGATGAAAGAAATAAATGGCAAGACTAGAGAGTCGAAACTTGAGGAAGAAAAAGGCCAAGGGATTTAATATGCAAGTGGGTTCATGGGTGATTCCAAAACAATGGAATATTGTATAATAGCTCTCTAATATTGGGAGGGTATGTTATAAAGAGAACTCACCATGTGAATTCCCTCGGTTTAAACAGATCGAAGATCCACACGGTTTATTTAGTTGAGTTGCAAAAAATAATGACATGATGGCATGATGACATGATGCAATGCAAACATAAAAGGAGCAAGCTAAATAAAACACATAGAGAAACCCGGGAACCCTGGAAGGCAACTGAAGCTCCGGTCTTGGGGCGTTACAGGATCCTTGAGATCTTTGTTCATTACAGAACCGCAAGTTCTTAATGCACACCAGCACCCACAAACTTATTTTCATCTAGCACACTAAATGGGCGGTAATTCTTAATAAGAAAAGCTGCATGCTGGTGACAGATTTGGATTTGTCATTTGGGACCCATGAGGAAAAAGCCTATCCAGGGCGGTGCCGACTCAACAATAAAAATTGAGAAACCTGGTTTGAAAATTACCATAAATCCAAAACTCGCCTCAAAATCATGAAACGCAACATCACCAACATGTTGTAGTAAAAAAATAGTCCAATTTTGGACAAGTTTTGGTACAAACTTCTTACAAAACGGTGCTTCTTTAAAAAAGGCTCATGTGAAACGACATATGCTGTCTCTTCCCGCCTTGATTTATTTTACAGATGCAACATGCAACAATAGTAATATGAAATTATTCACGGTTTGTTTTGCCTTTTTATACGCTATTTGAGTTTTCTAGGCATTTTGGAACATACTTTGGTATGTGCAAAGGTCCTGTGTGTACTAGCCACATATGTAATTGGATGTTCAATCTGTTTATGGAATCAAGTCCTTAGAAGTTGTAAGTACATATGTTGTTGTTCTGTGTGCAATGACATCACACACGGACCATACTAGGGAACCCTTCGGTGATGATTTCATCAATCGCTGACAATTGTATATCACCAAGCATTTGCCCAAAACACACACACGACTTATTAGCAGCAGTCGTCTGTACTATTATCTGTCTTCACTCACATTTCTGATTACAGACCTGTTTGCCTCGTATCACACACATCCTATTAAATTGAACCATTTATGATCTCTTGGCACAAAGCAAACAGTTTATCCAAGTGAACCGTATGCCGTATATCGCACACACCTTGATCTGGCCGGCCGTTTCTTTTGTGTTGCCTAATGAGAAACAGTTCATCCGAGTGAACCGTATGCTATATATCTCACACAATTTGATCTGGCTGCCCGTTTCTTTTGGGCGGCTGCTAAAGATCAACCAACTTATTTCCTGAGAAATCGGTCGGCTCCTAAGCCATCATATATGTCCTCACCATCCATTGGATTCGGTCAACGCCACCACGCAGGCTCGTCCTTCTATCATCACAACCACGACAGAGCAAATGAAGTGCCTCGCCATGGGAAGCTTCATCGTCCGGCTCGCAGCTGGCGCCACACCCCCTCTCGCTAGTAGCGCAGCAGTGCTCCATAGCCGGCCGCCGGCGATGCTTCACCGCGGCACCAACCCTGGGCGCGGTTGCGCTCCATGGCAGCACTCACCGCCGCCGGTGAAGCTCCATTGTAGCTCTGGGCCGCCGTCGATCCCTGCATCGCAGCACTGATAGCCGTCGGTGAAGCTCCATTGTAGCATCGACCACTTGCATCGCAGCACAAGCAGCCGCCGGTGAAGCTCCATTGCATCGCAGCTCCGGGCCGCCGGCGAGCGCTGTATCACAGCACCGACAGCCGCTGGTGAAGCTCCACTGCAACACCGTCGCGCGACCATCCGCCCGTTGCAGCACCACCATGCGACACCCCATTGCAGCGTCGGTGATCCCCCATGCACCACTGTCCACAAGCGAGATTGCAGCGGGCCTCGTCTCCTAGCTGGCCACTACAGCACACGTGTACTACAATGATTCACTGGTTGAAGAAGAGAGATGGGAGAGATGACCCACAAGTATAGGGGATCAATTATAGCTCTTTCCGATAAGTAAGAGTGTCGAACCCAACGAGGAGCAGAAGGAAATGAGAAGTAGTTTTCAGTAAGGTAGTGTCTGCAAGTGCTGAAATTGTAAGTAGCGAGTAGTTTGATGGCAAGGTAATTTGTAGCGAACAAGTAACGATAATTGTAACAAGTGTGCAGCAAGGTAGCCCAATCATTTTGAGGCAAAGGACAGGCCAAAACGGATTCTTATAATGAGCAAGGCGTTCTTGAGGGTACATGGGAATTTCATCTAGTCGCTTTCATCATATTGGTTTGATTTGTGTTTGCTACCTTGATAATTTGATATGTGGGTGGACCAGTGCTTAGGTGCTGTTCTTACTTGAACGAATCTCCTACTTATGATTAACCCTCTCGCAAGCATCCGCAACTATGAGAAAAGTATTAAGAATAAATTCTAACCATAGCATTAAACTCTAGGATCCAATCGGTCCCTTACGGAATAGTGCATAAACAGGGGTTTAAGTTTCTGTCACTCCCACAACCCAACATCTATTTACTACTCCACAATGCATTCCCTTAGGCCCAAATATGGTGAAGTGTCATGTAGTCAACGTTCTCATGACACCACTAAGGGAATCACAACATACACACTAACAAAATATCGAACACATATCAAATTCACATGATTACTTGCAACATGATTTCTCCCGTGACCTCAAGAACAAAAGCAAGTACTCACAAACAACAAACATGCTCATGATCAGAGGGGTATTAATATGCATAATGGATCCGAACATATAATCTTCCACCAAATAAACCATATAGTAATGAAGCACAAGATGTAATCGACAATACTAGCCACCCCCTAGCAACAATCTATAGTTCCGGTAACAAGATTGCATACAAGAGATGAACTAGGTTTTGAGATGAGATTGTGCTGGTGAAGATGTTGATGGAGATTGCCCTTCCCAAGATGGGAGAGTTGTTGGTGATGATGATGACGATGATTTCCCCTCTGGGAGGGAAGTTCCTGCCCAAGTTCCGTTTCGAGGCGGTGGCACTTCGTCCTGAAAGTCCTCTTCTTATTTTTTTCTAGGTCAAAACCACTTATATACCAGAAGATGGGCACCGGAGGTGGGCCGAGGAGGCCACAACCCACCAGGGCGCGCCAGGGGGACCTGGCGCGCCCAGGTGGTTTGTGCCCACCTGGTGGCTCCTCTCTGGTCCTTATTAGCTCCAATATTTCTTATATATTCCATAAAAAATCTCCGTGAAGTTTCAACCCATTTGGAGTTGTGCAGAATAGGTGGCCTGACGTAGCTTTTTCAGGTCCAGATTTCCAGTTGCTGGAATTCTCCCTCTTGGTGTGTGTCTTGCAAATTATGAAAGAAAAGGCATTAGAATTACTCCCAAAAGAATTATTATGGATACAAATATTATAAATAATAGTAAGAAAACATGATGCAAAATGGACGTATCAGGGGGCAGGGGTAGCGAAGGAGCATTGCGACCAGAGGGAGCACTGGATCTGATAGCTACGGGGAGTTGTTGGGGTCAACGACTTAGTTTGTCTGGCTGAGGCGCTCCTGTGTGGATAAAGATGAGGATGGAGAAAGCGGTGTGGGGTTCCCACTGGGACACATGTCGCGTGTCAGAAGAGGCTTACTCTGCGGTGTAACCAGCTGACTATTTTTAAACGTTTTCCTTCTTTTGTTCCTCCTCACCGCAAACAGTTAATTGAACTGAACCATATGCCCTGCATCACACACGCAACTAAAATCTGAATCGTGTTTGATGCATCTGTGATCGCAAACGTTTTGCACCTTTTTATGTTTTTTACACCATCGTTTGCGATTATTGCATCGCACATAGTTTCGTCGAAGGGTCTCTGATCATAGTGTCGCGTTAGCAGCATCCTCTAGTAGTGCCCAAACTTTATTTTTCCACTAGTGGTAGAGACAGGTTTGAACCCCAAGGCCGGTCCAAGGCCCAAGCGCAAGCCTCAACTTCCGACTCAGCTTGCAGGCCCTGAATGGGACCTTAACCTTGTAACGGTATAAGTAGAGCTCCTTCCTTCGTGAGTAGGTAGGCGGTGGCAGAACAACTGGTGGCTGGCATGGATAGCGTGTATGTGTGTGCGTCCCTCTCCTTTGATTCCCCTTCCTCCATTCGAACGTGTAGCTCGAATTTGCATCCATGGAGTAAAATAGAGAGTAGCTCTAACAATCTGGCATCAGAGCCGTTCGATCCGGCAGCCGTCCTGCCCACAATCGCCACACCCGACTCGTCGACATGCTACGTGTCATTGCCATGGAAAGAAGTCCACCAGAGACGAGGGCCATCTACGATCTTCTCCGAGCCAATTTCAACAAGGCCAACAATGGCCGCAACGACTCTAAGGCACAAACCATCATGCAGCTCGACGCCAAGCTCGACCTCCTCTCGACCCGCATCGACAAGGTCAAGGTGTCGATCGAAGTCGACATCGACGAGCTGCGGGAGGGACTCGATCGCTCTACACCACCGCTATCGGGGCACACCAGGGGCGCGCCAGCCACTCCCACGCATGCACCGAGCAATGGCTCCACCAGCCCTGAAGGTTACCGCGCCGATGTTGAAAACCAAGGGTAGGGACATAGATATGTCCCACCTCCAATCAGAGGTATGCAGATCGACCCGGCCTTGTAGAGAGTACCATTCAATTCAGTATAATTTTTTTGGCCACACTCTTCTGATGTGTACGGATTTGGTCCTCGCATCGAGCTCCCTCGTTTCGACGGATCCAATCCCAAAATCTGGCAGACACATAGTGAGGACTATCTCAAATTTTGGGGCACGCCTACGAACCAGTGGATATCCACTGGTACCGTAATGTGCTATACAAATGGTTTTTAACCCGTTCAGCGACGGCAATCCGAACCGTCGCCGAGTGAGTGATTGCGATAGGGGGTCCTTCCCACATGACCCAAAAACCATCGGGGATAGGCGAGTGGCTACTGACGATCGCCATAGAATAAACGTATGAGAAGTCACCCCAGTCCCACATGTTATGTCTCAACGTTACATTTCTGATCCGAGAGACATCCCAAATGATTACACCGCTATAGTCATATGAAAAAGGTGGACATCAACATTTAATCTACCGATGTGTTTGTGATAGGTACGTTGTCACACATAGTACAAGAATGTAAAATGTGTGCGGTACCTCTACTAACGCCAACGTGTCCATTTTCATAATTGTGTGCGATAGGTATTCCTATCGCACACGCACACAGGTTTGAAATGTTCATTGTATTACCATGAATCACACACGCATATGAGACGAAACCGTGTGTGCATCCATCGGGCATCGCAAACGTTTCATGTCAAAAAACCGCATGTTCTCTATTTTTCATCTCACACGCTGTTTTCTTTTTAACCGTGTGCACATTATTTAGTTCGCTCCTATATAATTTTTATTTTTCCCTGTAATTTATTATTTGAATTGGAAATTTTGAAATATGAAATGTGGAATTCAAATTCTCAAAACAATATGTTCAATAATTATAGGATTAGACATCAATTAACTATGATGAACCACAATATTTAGAGGCAGAAAAGGTGAAGAGACAAGTGTAAATCATTTTGGCTGGCGATGGTGTCGAAGAAGCAGCGCATAATGTGCCCCCCTACATGCCATAATGTGCCCTCCTACATGCCATAGGCATGAACAAAATTTGTCCAACCCCTTGTGACAATCGCCCGCCCATCCTTCACCGCCTTCAGGAGCATGAATTATATACTTTAACCTTAGTTGCCTCCACCCCGGTCATGTATTTGCAAGGTAATCGTCGGTAAATAGCTTCAGAAACCACTAAAAAGAGAAAATTTTCAGATACTCAGGTCTAATAGAGTAACTTATTATGGGCAAGGGAAAAGGCAACGCATTACTTACCATCCTAAAGTTCACTGTTGTCTTGGACAAAGCGTAAATAAAGAGCTTAATTCCCATCACCCGTTTCCTTCGCCTAACACACTTGACACTTGTTCATGAATATATCATTGCCCCATACGCAAAAGGGATCGAAGCATGGATCAGTACTGCTCATATATGTACCTACAAGCAACCAGTAAATGTTAGAATCTGAACTGAGATTGCACAAATGATGTAAAATACAACTACCTATGTTCCTAAGCACATGTATTTTTAGATATTTCAATATGAACTACATACGGATGTATATAGAATTATAGACATAGTTCAGATTAGAATCTAGATTCACTCATTTTGCTCCGTATGTAGTCTATATTGAAATCTCTAAAAATACTTATATTTAGGAACAGATGGTGTATAAGATATGGGATGCAACTAACCTCGACCGCAAATAACATCAACGCCCATTGTAGCCCTGTGTAAGTAAATGGAAAGCAGGTGTTAACTACAACAGGGTTAACATGCACCAAAAATAGCAAATGGTAATAAAATGGCAGCATCTGTAGTGAAATCTTCATTGCGAAAGAGTAGCATGGTAGCAAAGGGACGGATTAAAAATGGATAGAATTGTTTACTGCAACAGAAAACCTAGTATAGCCATTGAAACTAGTATTGATAGAAATGAAATCGTCAGAGTTAAGCGTCGCAAGGCATGTGCTACTAGAGCAGAGAATGGCCCAGTTGTCTATAAAAAGGTAGGCAAAATAAATAAGATGGGCTAGGCGTGTTTACTACAACATGCTTAATACATGAATCATACAAAACATGGTCATTGCAACTGGTATTGGTAAGATCCAACTGGTGAGTTCACACTTGGTAAGTCCCGAGGGGTAGTTGTTGGGGCACTTCATATGGACAAGAGCACGCCCCAAGTTGGCTGCAACCGTGGCAATGTGTTCCTGCGGGTCAAAGAGTGGATCAGTGTCGCTGACATGTGTACCTACAAGAAGCAAGTAAATTTTAGAAGCCAAACTGTAATTGCACAAATAATTGGAAGTAATGTAAGACATGGGATGGAGCTAAGCTCGACGGCAAACAACATCGCCCGTTATGGCCCTGCGTAAGTAAATGGAAAGGCATGTTAAGTAAAATAGGTTTAGCATCCACTAAAAATAGCAAATGGGTAGCATCTCTAGTATATCTTCATTGTGGAGAGTAGCACAGTAACAAAGGGACAGATTAAAAAATGGATACAACTATTAATTGCAACGGGCTTAACAACATCCTAAGTCATGTTTTCTAAGTTTGTAGCCATTGAAATACAACTTTTAAAAATGGATACAACTATTAATTGCACCAAGATTATTAGCCGTTGAAACTGGTACTGATAAAAATGCAATTGGGAGAGTTAAACATCGCAAGGCAGGTGCTGCCAGAGTAGAGAATTGCCCAGTTGTCTATAAGAAGGTAGGGAAAATAGCTAAAAACGTGTTAGGCATGTTTACTACAACATGCTTAGTACATCAACCTTACAAAACATAGCCATTAATTGCAACTGGTATTAGTAAGATTGAACTGGTGAATTCATACTTGGTATGTCCTAAAAGGTAGTTGCTGGGGCATTTCATCTTGGCCAGAGCCCGTCCAAAGTCAGCGGCGGCGGAGGCGAGCTGTTCCTCTGGGTCGAAGCGTGGATCAGTGCCGCTGACATGTGTACCTAATGGCAACGAGTAAATGCTAGAAGTTAAACCGCAATTGCAGAAATGATGGGAAATATTGTAAGACATGGGATGCAGCTAACCTCGACGGCAAACAACATCATCGCCCATTATGACCTTGCATAAGTACATGGACAAACATATTAAGTACAACAAGGTTAGCATCGACCAAAAATAGCAAATGGGCAGCAACATCTCTAGTGATATCCTGAGTCATCCATTGTAAGTTTGTTGCTAGTATTGGTGAAATTGAGCTAGACAGTTAATACTTGAACATCACACAGTGTGCAGCACTAAAATAAACAAGGCACGAACATTCTTAATACATCTACTGTACAAAATATAACCATTGCAAGTGTTATTGGTAAGATTGAGCTAGTCAGATCATACCTGGTAAGTCCTGGGGGTAGTCGCTGGGGCACTTCATCTCGGCCAGAGCCTGCACCAAGTCGGCGGCAGCGGAGGCGAGGTGTTCCTTCAGATCCACATGCACAGCGGCCATCGCGCCATCCACCGCCATCACCTCCTCGACCTCCATGTGATATGTGGTTGGGCTTGCGTGGCGATGCTCCGGAGGTAGGGGCG
Source organism: Triticum dicoccoides (assembly GCF_002162155.2). Lineage (NCBI taxonomy): Eukaryota > Viridiplantae > Streptophyta > Magnoliopsida > Poales > Poaceae > Triticum > Triticum dicoccoides. The sequence goes on along the minus strand of NC_041386.1, from coordinate 257,743,412 downwards.
CACTACTAAAAAAATACACGTCCATGACATTTTGGGCCGAACAAATTTTTTTTGTCATGCTTATGACACTTCTATGATGATAATTGTGACAAAACCCGGTATCATCATAGATGTGGTGGGCTCCAACTTCTATGACAAAAAATGGGCTTTTCGTCCTGGCCGGGTTAGAGACGCACCTGCATGAAATTGTTTGACCGTCCATGATGGAAAAAATCATGGTAGAAGTGAGGGCGAGGAAAATATCGGGGAGTTCCCAATTACGGTGGCTGGTCGGGGCCGAGTGATGCATGGAGAGGTTTGTGCGTTTATCTCATACATGTACGCGCATGTGTGCGAGGCGTTGCGCTCTAACTGAACCCGAGCGAGGCGTTGGGCTCTAACTGAACCCGAGCGATTGCACTAGCTACGTTACTGAACCCTGATCGATCCCTTGTTGTTAACTGAACCGGATCGAGGGATTCCTTTGCTATTGCTACTAACTCAATTTCATCGAACCTACTGCCTCTTGATGAACAGTGAACATGGGGATTGGTTGAATGAGTCGAGACGTATATGGTTGGGGTTGGATGAACAGTTCTCGGTGGGGGTTGGATGAATAGGACCCCGTGGTAGTAGTAGGCCATTGCCGCTGGATGACAGGACCCCGATTGAGGAGGCCAGTGGAGGGTGGATGAACAGGACCCTGTGGAGGCTCCATGAACAGTAGCCGGTAGAGGGTCTATGAACAGGACCCCGTGGAGGGCTGGTTGAACAGTAGCCGATGGAGGTTGGATGAATAGGCCCCCATGGATGAATAGTAGCTGGTGGAGGCTGGAGGAAGTCGATGGTGGATGAACAGTAGCAGGTGGAGGTTGGAGGAAGTCAACGGTGGATGAACAGTAGCAGGTGGAGGCTGTAGCGAGGCAGTAGACGGTGGATGAACATGACCCTGTTTCGACCGGAGGTGCTCCAACACAAGTTCGTTTCCTATGTTTTGCGGTATGCCAGACCCTTCCTGATGAACAGGACCCCGTTTCGACCGTACGCGGTCGAACAGAAGGCCCATTTCCTCCGTTCTGCAGTACGCCAGACCTCGTTTTGGCTGTTTCATCCAAGCCATTTGGCTCCCGATGAACACGAGTATTTCGTTGCCTCCTGATGAACACAATGCATTCGATTGCCTCCCCATGAGCACGACGCGGTTTCTCCGTTCCGACCCAGCCAGTTGGCTTCTGATGAATAGGACGTTGTTGCTACCGTGCATTGCGCCTCCATGTACATGAGCCCTGGCCTTACATATGTGCAAGTACGTGTTCGAGACCATGCCCATATGCACATATGTGGCCGTATTTTTTGTCATCTAGTTGTATATACGTGTACACGATTTTGACTGGACTGCCTGAACTGCTACCGCTCCTTACTCGGCCACGATTCATCTTGGCAGATAGACCGATTATCGGGGTGAACTGATCCACGAACACCTATGGGGCCGGCGGACCGGGCCCCTTTCGGTTCGGCGGGGGGCGGAGGTCGCACGAAGACGCAGATCGAGGCGAGGCACACGAGCAGTTTACCCAGCTTCGGAGCTCTCCGGAGAGATAACACTCCTACTGCTGCTTGTCTGGTTGTATTATCTGGTGTTCTTGCTCTCCAAAGCGAGAGTGTGATGTTTTCTGGGCTACGAATGAATCCAAGTCGACTGTCCGAGGCTCCGAACCGAACCCCCTCTACGTTGCGCAGGGGCCTCCTTTTATACGCTAAAGGGGTCACCGACAGGTGGCAACGCAGAGGAGGGTAAAAACGTAAAAAGTGAGGTAGTTGATACAATTGCTTGTACAGTGCACCCTACCTAACCCTGACGGCAGGGGACAAGGGCATTAAATGCCCGTCTGAGTCGCCCGAACAGTGCAGAAAAGGACCGTTAGGGGCGCCACCGTTCGCCACGATGGTGATCTTGTCAGCTTCGCATGCCACTGCGCACTGCTGGCTACACAGCCTCCCGCCACGCGCGCCCGGAGAGGCCCCTAGAGCGACACGTTGGTGGATGCGCTGGAGCGTGGACGCAGAGTGGCCGCCTGCCGCGGCAAGCGCCTTGCCGCTGTCGTTATCTTTGCTGGGCCCAGAAGCTCGTCGCTCACCGGGCCTCGGTGTACCTTGTTTAGTCTTCCCGGCAAGCTCCTCTTGCCGGGGCCTTGCTGCCTTGCCAGAGCGCGTGGCGCGTCGCGGCAAGTTCCTTGGAGCGCCTTGGTTGGCCTTCCCGGCAAGCTCCTCTTGCCGGGGTCTTGTCTCCTTAGCTTAAATACTTTGTTCTTGGATGGCTCCAAGGGAACCTTGGGGGATCTTGGTGTTCGCCCGGCAAGCCTTTGCCGCGGGGTGCTGCAACTGCCCGTGCACAAGTTCGGGGTACTAGGGTACCCCTATTCTAGTACACCGACAGGATCGCCCGGGCCTGGGCCAGACACGGTGCCCAGCGCTGTTGGGCCAGGCCCAAGACAGGGCACGGGCACACGCGGGCTGGGCCACGCCAAATCTTGTTCCGTATCCACCGCACTCTCCCGTAACGGCACGTGTTGAATGCGGCATCGTGGGAGAGATCGTGGGTGGTTGTTTATTTGGAAGGCCGAAACGTCCGCCCCGTCCCTCTTTATAAGCAGAGGAAACAGGGGCAGTTCGTTCCCCCTCGCTGGTTGCTGCTACTCCTTCTTCACAAACTCCGCCGCTCCCCCCTTCTTCTCGAAGCCGAGAGAGCAGCGTTCCGCCCCCCCCATTGCCACCAGCATCACCACGCCGTCGACCTTCCCCACCACCTCCGCCATGGCCCGAAAGCCGACAAGGGAAAGGGCGTGAAGTCGGCCGAGGCGCAGCGGCTCGCGGCGCTGCAGAAGGAGCGGGCGATCTTCACCCCCAGCTCGGCGTGCAGGAGCTGAGGGAGTACTTCTACCTCTTTTGGGCGACGGAGACGCGTGTGCATCCGCGCACGAGGGTATTCCCGGCCGCTGCCTTGGAGTCGGCTCCAAATGGGTACCCATTCTTCCCGCTATTCTTCTACTGCGGGCTCTGCCCGCCCTTCTCGGAGTTCTTTTGTGACATTATGAACACATATGGCTTCCGCCTCCTTGACTTCGCCCCCAATGCTGTCCTGACCATGGCAGTTTTCGCACACTTGTGCGAAAACTTTGTCGGAGTCCACCCTAGTGTAGCCCTTTTCCGCCACTACTTCATGCCTCGGGTAGAGAGAGGAGAGCCGCTTGCCGGAGGGATTGCTTGGATCTCGAGAGTCGGCAAGAAGGATGCGTACTTGGAGGGTGAGCTCCACAGCAAGTGGGAGGAGTGGAGAGTGGAGTGGTGTTGGTTCGTCGAGGAGGATCCGCAGCCCTTCACCGCCGTGCGCCAAACTCCAATAGTGCGCGGCAATGACTGGAGCAACGTGGCCCCGGAAGACGAGAGGCTGAAGATCGCCATCACTAGGATTCTTCGCCTCAGGCTTGCCGGGCTCACCGTAGGTGCTGTCGGGGCAGATTTCCTCCGCCGCCGCATTGCCCCCCTGCAGGAGAGGGGGAGGCCCGCCTGGGAATTCAAGAATTCGGCGGACATCATGAGGCTGCGGCCAGGCCTCAACTACAACTTCACCGTCTTGGAGTTGGATGCAATGCTCTTGGAATTATTCAAACGCGACCCCAGCACCGATTCACACTGCCAAGGGGCGTAGTTCCTTTGTGCAATAACTCTTCGCTTGACCGGATCCGCGCCATGATGCCGTTGTGCGATTCACACGGCATCGTCCCAACTTGGCAAGAGCCTGCGGATGACGTTGTGCGAGCGTTCTTCGACACCTTGGAGGAAGTGCCAGTCCGCTCCGACGAGCAGAAGAGCCTCACCCGTGACACCACCGACGAGGAGCTGTAGCTCATCGCTACTAGGGCGGAAGAGGCTGCGGCCGCAGCTGCTGCGGGTGTGTTTGGGTTTACTGTGGAGGAGGCGGAGGCTGCAGAGGCAGCAAACCTTGCCGAACACGCGGAGTTCATGGGCGAGAGGAGCCTGCTGGTTCCGAAGCCGAGTCGAGCGAGGCCGGCGAGGAGGAGGCTGAGCCTTCAGAGAGCTTGCCGCAGGCGGAGCCCCCGGCCCCGCCAAGGAGGCGCCTTCGCAGGGCCGGGGCCGCATCGGGGCGGCAGCCGGCTCCACAGCCACCGAGCCGCGCGACGAGCTCTACCGCGGCAAGCAATGTTGCCGCGGGAGCGCCTCAAGCAACAGCGGCAACTGGAGCGGGATCTTCCCGGGCCACTGCCACTGCCCCCCCCAAGCGGGCAAGGGATCCTACTCCTCCACCTCGCCGCACCGGAGGAGGGCCGGACTTCGATCTCTCCGCGCTCAGCTCCGACGAGGAGGAAGAAGAGTGAGTTTCTTTGGTGCTCTTATAATCCTTCAATCTTGCTGTTTATATCTTGTATCCGACTTGCTCCAATCTGGACTCCTTTCTTTTCAGAACACTGGCCCAGAGAGCGGCGAAGAGGGCCAAGGCCGCGGTGATCGTCATCGAGGATGACCCCATCGTGTCAGCAGGAGGTGGGTCCGAGACCACCCCGACGGACCCGGCAATCACCCCTCCAAGCAGCCCTCAGCGCAGCCCCTAGCGTAAGTTCATAGTTTAGCCTTCTGCTGCCGGGCGCGCTTGAGTGCTTTTTCCTTTGTTGATATCTTGCTTGTTGACTTGTGCAGGAGCAGAGTAGCCTCATCAGGAGCGCCCGGAGGCCGGTCCCGAAGTGCCACCTGCTTCGACTGCGTCGCCAAGGGAGGAGTCCCCGGCAAGGGAGCGCTCTCCGGCAAGGGGGGACTCTCCGGCAAGGGACGGCACTGCTGATCCTGCGGCGACCGCGGCCGCAACTGAAGATCTTGGCGCATGTAATCCACTTGCCCAGAAACTTTCCCTTGGGTTCTGCTTCTTCCGTTTTTCCTTTCTTGGATTTTTGATTGATTTTCCTCCCCTCTTCGTTCTTCAGACCCATCTTCGGCTGAGCCAATGGAGACAGAGGGCGCCGGCAAGGAAGGTGCCGGTGCTGATGTGACCGCCGGCGAGGAGGCCGCCGGGGCTGCTGCTGCGGAAGCCGGCGAGGGGTCGGGCGATCGCACTGACGATCCTGAGGCCGCAGGAGCGCCGGGCGCTGCACCGACCGCCGAACCCTCTGCCGCTTCTGCGGAGCCGGGCTCCGAGGAGCCCCAGCCCGGCGCCTACTTGCAGGCCGGTGACAATATTCTTCATCAAGCTGCCATGGGCGTCGAGCTCCAGGGCGCCGGTCGAGGGGGAGACTTTTGACGGGGAGGTGCTCGCCTCTGCTAGACTATCATTGGTCGACGCGCTCGGCAGCAGCAGCGGCAAGCCTGAGGAGGAGCAGCTGCTGCGGAAGCTGCTGTCACTCTACCGCACCCGGCAATCCAAGCTGGCTTCCCGGGAAGCGCTTGTCGCGAAGGCGGGAGTTGACATGGAAAAGCGCGCGGAGGAGCTCCGGGGCCAAAATCAGGAAGCTCTCTGGTCCCTGGCGCAGGAGCGGGAGCGAGTCGACGAGGAGCGCCCGGCCTTTCTTCTCGAGAAGGCCGAGGCTGAGGAGGAACAAAGGCTTGCTGCCGAGAAGCAGTCCGCGCGGGAAGGTGAACTAGTGCAGCGGAAGGCCAACCTTGACAGCTACGAGGAAGAGCTCGCCGAGCGTGAGCGAGCACTTGGCGGGGTGCTCAAGGAGGCAAAGGACGCCGCGGCAACTGCAGAGGCCGCCAAGAAAGAGCTAGAGGAGAAGGTGGCGCAGCTGGAGGCCGATATTGGGAAGAGCGGCGAGGAGCTTGCCGCGCTCAAGCGTGAGCGCGAGAAGGATGCTGCCGCCCACGGTGAGCTGTAAGGCCTTCTCGCTGAGAGGGGCAAGGAGCTCAGCGCCGTCAAGGATTCCAAAGCAGACCTGGAGCTGAAGTTGGCCACGCTGACGCAGACACTGGAGGCCGCCAAAGAGCGGGAGAAGACCTTGTCGGAGAAGGTCAAGGCTGATGCGGCGCTGCTGGAGAGCATTGCAGTTACCCAGAACTCGTTCAGAGACACAGTGGAGCACTGGACCGAGGGTCTGGTGAACACTGCCGCAGTCATCAACGAGGAGCTGGCGCAGCTGGGGATGGAGGACTTTGGGTATCCTTCCGACGAGAGCCTTCAACCCAGCGCCAAGCTCAACCTGTTCTTCAAGGGCGTGGCGACGGCACTCCAGCGGCTCCGGGAGAGGATCCCGAAGCAGCTGGCCGACGAGTCGCGCAAAATCTGCGCCGGGGTTCTCCAGAAGGTGCTGATGAAGGTAGCCTTCCGCAATCCAGGCCTCAGCTTCACCAACGTCCTCAGGTCCTTGCCGCCTGACGCCGATCTGGATGCACTCAAGGCCCTTGTCGCACCCATTGTGGACAAGGTGAGCGAGATCAAGAGAGTCGAGGGCGGACGCGTAGATTAGGCCGCCCATTTCTTCTTTTCCCTTGTCGCTCCTAGTCATGTTATGAGAACAGTCTGTTAGAGCTGCGACAAGTTATCTTTGTAATATAACTTTATTTCTGTTATCAATTGCAATGTTATTTCCTCTACTAGATTCCTTCCTTTGTATGTTTTCACCCTACGCTTCTAGGGAACTTGTCGGTACAGGCGCCCGAGCCGCGAGCGCTGAGTGCGGAACTTCAGCAGCCTGCTGGCGGCGCTGCTTCCGACAAGAAACCTTGTCGCGACTAGATGCAGCACGCTTAAGCTGTTGAGCGGACTCGAAACAAAGTAAGGGCGCAACTAGCCACGAGTTGGTTCCTCCGCGCACAGGTTTTCCATACAAAGCAGGGTCGTTCGAGGAAGATAACTCAAATTTTTTTAAAAAGTGATTGCTCAAACTTTGGCAACTTAGCTTTTCTGTCATTTGCTTCCCGGTAAGGCAAGTCTTTGTTTGAACGACGCCTGGCCCATACCACAATCTTCTCCTCCCCCCCGGCAAACTTGTGTGCGAGAGAACCTTCTTTTCCTTAAAAAGAAAAAGAAAGAAGAGAAAATAATAATATGGAGCTCTCTGGCTCGTTACTGCTTACCGGATGTAAGTGCTGCACAAAGTGTCAGATAATCGCATGCAAGAAAGGAACTAACACATGAAATGGACAAGCTGTGCGGAGCACATGGGGTTTTACTTATGCACGGGATCTGCGCCCGGCTTTGTACAAAGGATTACATGCAACAGCGGCAAGACTTGTACAAAAGGTGGTTGCCGGAACGGGTTCCGGCAACCGCGCCTTATGGGAAAAACTTACGAAGATGTTCTATGTTCCAGGAGTTGCTCACCGGAACGCCATCTTCGGTCTCAAGGCGGACAACGCCAGGCCTTGTGACTCGTCTCACCCGATAAGGGCCTTCCCACTTCGGCGTCAACTTGTTGGAATTCTTGGCGGACTGAACGCGCCGAAGAACAAGGTCGCCTTCCTCGAAGCTTCTGGCTTTAACTTTGCAGCTATGATAGCGGCGCAAAGCTTGCTGGTATCGAGCAGCTCGTATAGCAGCCTGAAGACGATCTTCCTCAAGGAGCAGCGCGTCGTCTTGCCGCAGCTGTTCTTGCTCAAGCTCATCATAAGCGAGCACTCGAGGTGATCCGTATACGAGTTCCGTGGGGAGAACTGCCTCTGCTCCATAGACTAGAGCGAAAGGTGTCTGGCCAGTGGCTCGATTTGGCGTTGTTCTAATCGACCAAAGAACCACCGGCAGCTCCTCGATCCAGTTCCTTCCGCACCTGTGCAGCCTGTCGAAAGTTCTGGTCTTGAGCCCGCGCAGCACTTCAGCATTTGCCCTCTCTGCTTGACCATTGCTTCTTGGATGAGCAACAGAAGCGAAGCAGACCTTGGCGCCAAGGTCTTGGACGTACTGCATGAAGGTGCGACTCGTGAATTGCGTGCCGTTGTCAGTGATGATCCTATTAGGGATCCCGAAACGGCAAACAATCGACCTGAAGAACTTGACAGCTGACTGTGCTGTCACCTTCCTCACTGGCTGCACTTCCGGCCACTTTGTGAACTTGTCGATTGCGACGTACAAGTACTCAAAGCCCCCGACAGCTCTGGGGAAGGGGCCGATGATATCGAGCCCCCAGACCGAAAATGGCCAGGATAAAGGGATCGTCTGGAGAGCTTGAGCTGACTGGTGTATCTGTTTGGAGTGGAACTGGCACGCTTCACACTTGGTTACTTGTGCAGTTGCATCCTGGAGGGCTGTCGGCCAAAAGAAAACCTTGCCGGAAAGCTTTGCCGGCAAGTGCGCTTGCGCCTATGTGGTGGCCACATATGCCTCCATGTATCTCGCCAACATCTTTTGTCCATCTTCCTGGCGAATACACTTCAATTTGACACCGTTGAGTCTTTTCTGTACAGTATGCTATCGACAAACTGGTACATACTTGACTGCCAGGCTACTCTTTCCGCTTCTTCTTGTTCTTCGGGAAGTTCTCCTGTCTGAAGGAAATGGACAATCTGCTGTGCCCATGCTGGAGCTTGTGGCTCGACAACAAGGACTAAAGGCACATCTGCTGCTGCAGGAACATCTGCTTCTACGGCAAGGACTTGCAGCCCTGCCGGAGCTTGATGTTCCCCGGCAAGCTTGCCGGAGCAAAACTTGTCGGGAGCATCTGCTTCAACGGAACAAACCATTAGGCTTGCCGGAGCAGATTGCCCCTCAGCCTTCTTGGTGTTGATCTTGGGGACTTTCTTGGCGGTGGCTTTGGGGAGCTCTGCCGGAAAGTAGTCGCCGGAAACCAACTTCCTCTTCTTGCTTTGTCCAGTTGATGGTGTTACGGATGGTTGAGTCAACTTAAGCACAAAGATCCCTGGTTCCACAGGTAACTTTAGTGCGGCGCACTTTGACAGGCCGTCAGCAATATCATTCCGAGCTCTTGGGATATGCTCCATTTGTAGGCCGTCAAAGTGCTCTTCTAGCTTCCTCACTTCATCGACATACGCTTCCATCAACGGACTCTGGTAGTTCTTATTCACTTGTCGGACGACAAGCTGTGAGTCACCCCTGACAATGAGCTTCTTAATCCCAAGGTCTGCTGCGATTCTGAGACCGGCAAGCAATCCTTCATACTCTGCAGTATTGTTAGTTGCTTGCTCTTTGGGAAAGTGCATCTGGACTACGTACTTGAGGTGCTCTCCGGTGGGTGCGACAAGCAGCACGCCTGCACCGGCGCCTTGCAGCGAGAAGGCACCATCAAAGTACATCAGCCACTCTTTGCTTGCCTCTTTGACGGGGATGCTCGTTTCTGGAATTTCTTCATCTGGGGTTGGCGTCCACTCTGCTATGAACTCTGCCAATGCTCTGCTTTGGATAGTTGAGGTGCTCTCAAACTTGAGGCCAAAGCTTGACAGTTCCAGCGCCCACTCGACAATCCTGCCTGTTGCTTCTGGATTTTGCAGTATCCTCTT
>NC_041386.1:257733304-257733908 GCF_002162155.2 Triticum dicoccoides | reverse complement strand
AGCAGAAAGCGAGTGACGACTATGATCTCATGTGCTTGGAAGTAATGGCGCAGCTTTCTCGAGGCCATGAGGAGGCCGAAAAGCAACTTCTGCACACCAGAGTACCTTGATCTAGCCCCCTGCAGAAGAGAACTAACAAAGTAAACTGGGCGCTGCACCATTCTCCTTGGCATCTTATCATGTTCCTGCACAAACCCATGTTTGTCGGGACCAGAGCTTGTCGACGAAGCCCCCTGCTTGTCGCTGGATGGATCTGCCGTGGTTGCTGGCTCATCATCCGCCTCCCTCTCTGCCACTAACGCAACACTAACCACTTGATTGGTTGCTGCTATATACAGCAGCAACTTCTCTTGCGGCTTAGGTGCGACAAGCGTTGGAGTGGAGGACAAGTATCTCTTCAAGTCCTGCAATGCAGCCTCCGCTTCCGGAGTCCATTTCATTGGACCTGCCTTTTTCAAAATTTTGAAAAATGGCAGGGCGCGCTCAGCAGATCTAGAGATAAACCTGCTGAGAGCAGCCACGCAACCGGCAAGCCTTCGTACATCCTTGACGCGCTTTGGTGCATCGATCTGCTCAATGGCTTTGATCTTGTCGGGATTGGCTT
>NC_041386.1:257716145-257732090 GCF_002162155.2 Triticum dicoccoides | reverse complement strand
GCAAACACGTCGACATTCGCCCGCAGGAAAGCAACGAGCGCGCTTTCCTATTTGGGGTCAAGAGTGGCGCTGATGGTGAAGGTACCACCAGTGCCATCCTCCTTAGCGGACACCTTCTTGGTCTCAGGTGGAGCTGCCATTGCTTTCTTACACTTGCCGGTGGAGCTCGATGGTGCGTCCTCGACGGTAGCGCAGCACTGCGAAGAGGTGCGCTTGCCGGAGTAGGCATCAGAGCTCTTGCCGGACTTGGTCTTCTTCTTCCCCCCGGGAGCTTCAGCGGCAAGTGTCCTGCATTCTGCTGCGGCTGCTGCTTCCCGGTAGATCTTGTCGGCACAGATAAGAGCATCCTTCTTGTCGCCAGGGACAGAGATGACACTTATTGGGCCTGGCATTTTCAGTACATTGTACGCATAGTGAGAGGCCGCCATGCACTTGGCGAGTGCCGGACGGCCAAGGATTCCATTATAAGGTAATGGAATGTCGGCAACGTCAAACATGACCCTCTCAGTCCTGAAGTTCAGCTCACTGCCAAATGTTACCGGCAACGTGATCTTTCCCTTTGGCTTGCTCCTTCCCGGGATGATTCCTTGAAATGTGCCGGTCTCTTCGAGCTCGCTGTCAGGGATCTGGAGCTTCTAGAGCACCGCGGAGGAGATCAGATTCAAGCCGGCCCCGCCGTCAACTAGCATCTTAGTGACCTTGAGGTTGCGGATTGTTGGTGAAACCAACATCGGCAAGCACCCGACCGCAGTTATGCGATCCAGGTGGTCCTCAATATCAAAGATGATAGGCGTGCCGGACCATTTCAGAGGCTTGCGTGACTCGACGGGTTGTTCTGCTGCATTAACTTCCCGCACCCACTGCTTGAGCTGGCGGTGTGAGGCATGCAGAGAAGCACCATCGTCAACGCACAGGACCTCTGTGGCTTCCTGGAACTCCTGCTTATCAGTCTCCTCATCATCCATATCTTCATCGTCGCCGTCCTCTTCATCCTTGTCGCGGCCGCGAGGAGGTCTGTCTCCTTGCCGCTGCTTGGCCTTGCCGCGGCGTCCTCCTCGGCCGGGACGTTTCTTGCCGGATCCACCAGCTCCTTCCTGGGCCTTCTCCTTGTCGCGCCGCTCATATTCAGCTTTCTGTTGCTCAACAAGCTGCTCGACCCTCTTACAGTTCTGAAGATCATGGCCCTTGGTGCGGTGAACCTTGCAATACTGCTTGTTGGTGCCGTCTTGCTTGTCGGTGACCGCCACCTCCGCGGCAACCTCCTTGCCGGGTCACCAGCTCTGGCTTCCTTGGCGCTACCACCGTTGCCGGACTGCTCGACAACTAGCACTTCTTTGCCTTTCCTCCTTCTGCTGTTCCGCCGCCGGTTTTTCCTTGTCGGGGCAGCATCTTCGCTGTCAGATCCTCCCGCTCCTATATTTTCTCCGGGGAGTCTCCTCCCTTCCTCAGCACGCGCACACTTGTCGGCCAGTGCATATAATTCACTGACGTCCCTGATCTTGCACATCACCATTTCCTCCCGCATCCTGCGGTTCCGCACGTTCTGATGGAACGCGCTGATCACCACGGCAGGGTGGACGTCTGGGATGTTGTGCTACACGCTACTGAATCTCTGAATGTACTTGCGTAGGGGCTCTCCTTCCTTCTGGGCGAGCAGATGAAGATCACTCTCCTGGCCATGAGGCTTGTGTCTGCCGGTAAAGGCGCCGACAAACTGATGGCACAGATCAGCCCAAGAGGATATGGAGTTGTCCGGCAAGTGCATGAGCCAGGATCTGACGTTGGGCTTGAGCACCAGCGGGAAGTAGTTGGCAAGGATCTTGTCATCTCGTCCCCCGGCAGCTTGTACCGCAATGGTGTAGATGCTGAGGAACTCTGACGGATGCGTCTTGCCGTCGTACTTCTCCGGTACGTCTGGCTTGAAGTTCTTTGTACTGGGCCACTGGACTTGCCGCAGCTCATGAGTGAACGCAGGACAACCTACCGCGTACGGCAGATCGCCTGGTTCCCCTGGCGCATGCATGTCAACAGAGGGCCCAGCGCGCTTGTCGGATTGACGTCGCGCTTCTCTTCGGCGCTCGATGCGGGTTCGAGCGTCTTCTTGTTGTCGATCATGAAGAACTTGGCGCTGATCGCGACGAGCTCGTGGATCCGACGATGCAGTGGAGTCGCTGTCGAGGTGGATCCGGCGAGTCGGCGATCTTGGCCTTCGGGGAGGTGATTGCATGGTAGTTGCACCTCCGCCCGTTTCGTCGCCACTGGCTCGCGACCGGCGGTCCTGCCGCGGCGGCGACGCGCTCGGCTGCCGTGGAGCGTCGCCGTTGGCGTAGCCGATGAGACTCTGAATGGTAGCCCTCCATTCGTCGATCTTGTCCGACGTCGGAGGGTAATCTAGGATAAGTTGAGCTCGCGCCAAAGCTTCTGCTGGAGTGGTGGGTGGCAGTGGCAGACGGCGCGAGGAGCGGGACGTGCTCGAACTTCTAACTATGTTAGAAGGAGCAGTATCCCGTCCAGGCGACCGTGCCCCGCTCGTGCCAGCACGCTGGCATGCATGCTGGTCTTGAGCGCTCCGAGATCCACCAGCTTGGTCTTGGGCTATCATGCGTATGGCATTACTAGTGCCATGACGCTGTTGATCTTGCGCCTCCTGAGAGTGGCGTGGAACATGTATAGTCGCCGAGGTTTGTGCAGCCTTGTTCTTGGACCTGGCGGCATCATGAGCTTCCTCGTCGACGTCCTTTCTTCCGCCGGCGTCCATCCCACCACTCGTTTTCTCCAACGGTGGCGGAAGTGACGTGGATGGAGTGGCTGCTGCCGAAGTCTTCTTCTTCGGCGGCATGTTGATGAAGGGAATAAAGATCTAGCTCGTGTGAACACCGGATCTGGTTCACACAATCTCAACACCCCCTACCTGGCGCGCCAAAGATGTCGGGGTGAACTGATCCACGAACACCTATGGGGCCGGCGGACCGGGCCCCTTTCGGTTCGGCGGGGGGCGGAGGTCGCACGAAGAGCAGATCGAGGCAAGGCACACGAGCAGTTTACCCAGCTTCGGAGCTCTCCGGAGAGATAACACTCCTACTGCTGCTTGTCTGGTTGTATTATCTGGTGTTCTTGCTCTCCAAAGCGAGAGTGTGATGTTTTCTGGGCTACGAATGAATCCAAGCCGACTGTCCGAGGCTCCGAACTGAACCCCCTCTACGTTGCGCAGGGGCCTCCTTTTATACGCTAAAGGGGTCACCGACAGGTGGCAACGCAGAGGAGGGTAAAAACGTAAAAAGCGAGGTAGTTGATACAGTTGCTTGTACAGTGCACCCTACCTAACCCTGACGGCAGGGGACAAGGGCATTAAATGCCCGTCTGAGTCGCCCGAACAGTGCAGAAAAGGACCGTTAGGGGCGCCACCGTTCGCCACGATGGTGATCTTGTCAGCTTCGCATGCCACTGCGCACTGCTGGCTGCACAGCCTCCCGCCACGCGCGCCCGGAGAGGCCCCCAGAGCGACAGTTTGGTGGATGCGCTGGAGCATGGACGCAGAGTGGCCGCCTGCCGCGGCAAGCGCCTTGCTGCTGTCGTTATCTTCGCTGGGCCCAGAAGCTCGTCGCTCACCGGGCCTCGGTGTACCTTGTTTAGTCTTCCCGGCAAGCTCCTCTTGCCGGGGCCTTGCTGCCTTGCCAGAGCGCGTGGCGCGTCGCGGCAAGTTCCTTAGAGCGCCTTGGTTGGCCTTCCCGGCAAGCTCCTCTTGCCGGGGTCTTGTCTCCTTAGCTTAAATACTTTGTTCTTGGATGGCTCCAAGGGAACCTTGGGGGATCTTGGCGTTCGCCCGGCAAGCCTTTGCCGCGGGGTGCTGCAACTGCCCGTGCACAAGTTCGGGGTACTAGGGTACCCCTATTCTAGTACACCGACACCAATCGACTGATATGTACACAGACAACGCTACGTATGCTTCGATCGGGTGGGTCCCAGCTGTCAGGGAGGATAAGGACGTACTTCCTTGCGTGCGAACATATAGCTAGTGGGTCCTAGGTGTCAGGGGGAAGAATAATTGTTTTGGCCGTAATAAGGACGCACTTCCTTCCATGCGAAGATGTAGCTGGTGAGTCCCAGCTGTGAGGGGGAGAAAACATTATTTTTAGGGTAAAATGGATGCTGTTGCATGCATGTGTCCATGGGCGTCGTGTGTCCCCACTGTTAGCCTCTCCACTTACAGTCATCTTCTGATGACTCTCATTTGTTGACCATGTTGACCACACCGGGCAGAGCGCACCAAGCTGGTGGACAACGGCGAGGCCCCAGACAGGAACACCCTGAAGATGCCGTAGACGCAGCAGTGGAGTCCCAGACGGAGAGGAGTGGCAACCTTGACTGGTTTGGGTGTGGGGTGGGCCTACACTTGGCAGAGAATAGTAGTACGTGTGGATGAGTGGAGGGATGTCCTGGCCGTCGGTAGGGTAGCATTTCGCTATGAGGCACGCAAAACAGTGCCGCTGGACACCGGAGCCTGGAGCAGGTGGTCCCGGCAGCGCTGGGGGAGGAAGTCGAGAGATTGAAGAAGAATGTCGGACGTTGGATGTAAATCCAACGCCTTGCTTAGGCTTCGACCTTTGTATTTTTATTTTTGCGAAAGTGCTTAGGCTTCGACCTACTGGCCCACATGTCAGCCAATCCATTTGGTTTTTTAGTCCATTTGGTGGGCTTGGTGAAACAATGATGTAGCGTCTATGCAGCCCGTTTATATATTATGGCAGAATTAAAGCCCATTTGCATTTTTCTTGAAATCCGTGGACTTGCTGGGCTGGGTGAAAATATCAAGTTGGGTTGGACAAAGAAATTTTATGAAAGCATAAACACATGATTGCACGTCTTTTACTGCATTGGTTAGTAAAATCTTTGCAAGCTTATGTACGCAATCACCAGGAGTTAACTTGCCAAGTTGTATATAAACAATTACTATTATTATTTTGCAAGAACTTCCGATTTATGAAATAAAATATCATTTCAATTTGATGAGTTAATAGGACATGGGGTACTATTATTTTTTAGGCTAGACGTGGGACAGTTGAGTTGGTTCTAGGGAAAAGTACTGGGAAAAACTCAGATTACATCAAAAAAGAAAGTGGGAGACAATTCAGATATAGGATTAATGAAAACGAAAAATAAAGGAAGTGGGAAGGTCTATAAAATGGTTGGATGAATGACAGGTTTAACGGAACCTTATATTGTTTCTATTAAATATATATGTAATAAAATAAGATATAAATATAAATATATATACTATTCTAGAAGGGAAAACATAGGTTGAGTTTTGCATTCTTATAAAAAATAGAACTCAGTTATGCGTCTTCTTGAAAAAACAAACATAAATTGGGCTGCTGATGCTATAGACAAGCTAGGCTGGGAGGCCCAGAGACCGCTGGATACCTGATGGATCCAAGAAAAGTTGAAACATCTCGTGGGCTACGCATGTTAAACAACAAAACCTAGGCCCGAGACTGTCAGCCTCTCCATGAATAGTCGTCTCCCGATTCCTCTTGTTTTGCTGACCATGTTGAGACCTCGGACCAAATGAACCAGAGCCGGGGAAGACGTGGGTGAAGGGGAGTACGAGGGTTGACTTGTTCGGGTGCAGGGTGGGCCGGTGGAGCTGCTACCGCCGGACAATGTGTGGGAGTAGAGGGATGGCCTGGCCAACTCCATAGGATATGATAGGTAACCGAGGCATGCGCGGTAGCACCGCCAGCCGTTGTATAGGAAGAGGACGAAAGATTGAACAAAATAAAGAAATACAAATCGTTATGTGGTTGGTTCCAGATGTTTGTGTAGGAGACCTGCTGGGTCCATTTGAGAAGGGGAATATGTTGGGAAGAAGGAGATTCAAAGCACGGCAACCCAGTGAACTAGTTACATACATAAGCAAATAGCCACTAAAAAAACAAACAGGTTAATGGGTTCTTCAACGAAATATTTCAGACAAAACAAATAATTATGACACATAGGCTAATGCATGAAACACTTAGATGATAAAGGTGTTTAAACAGATAAAGTATGTCATCTAGACCTTCCTAGAACGCTAGATCAGGAATCTGCGGCTGTCGATGTACTGGTCGGTTACGGGAAGCAGACATGCCCTCATGTCCAAGATCCGCATGTACATGTCGTAGCATGCTTATGCATCCTTTGCCACGTAGGCCATGTAGGCTACATTCAGAGGTACCTCCCACGTGTTCAGGTCCTTGGTATCGTCATCTTCTTTCATGTTGGCATAGCAGGGGTCGATGATGGTCTCGGCGAGGTCAACCACGGAGTCCTTCTCCTGCCCGTTGCCGAATGGCTGAATCGTCACATTCTTCATCCTCTCCACCGTAGCGAAGGTGTAGTTGGCACTGCTGATGAAACAGGCGAATGCTCCAAAACCTCTGATGGACTTACAATAGTGGTAGATGAGAACCTCATCCCGCACGCATATCTGGGCCACGGCGATCCATTGGTTCCTGTCAGGAGACAAATGGATGTGCTTTCTCATCCTGTACGTACTTCTTGAACTCGGTGAGGTAGAGCTTCACCGAGTCCGGATCGTTGGTGTACATCACATTCAACTTGGTGTAGCCATGGGTCTGAACGGCGAACTCAAAGGTAAACTCCTTGCTGAAGTCCATATCCAGTAGGCTCACGCCTCGGATCGCCATTGGAGTCTCTTCAAGTGAACAAGTGGATAGGCGGCGGCAATAGTTCGTTTTTCAGCTCTTGGGGAACTAGATTCAACAGTAAATTGAGTGTGTACAGGCGACAACAGTTACTACCCCTCCCTCGCCCGCTGCATGCCCGGCAGAACATGCCCCTCGGCGCATTCAAATGATGTCGGCATCTTGGGAACGGGGGTACCCTGACTTGCCTGCCTGCGGCCCAGGGCGTGGCTCCACCAACGGCCTAGTATGGCCCATCTTCATCAGCAACCACTCAAGACCCTCACGAGGGGCCAAGCCTCGCAAGGTGGACGACACCAATACCTCCTCTATGGTGGCCCCACCAGGCTGGCTCCCCGAGGAGCGGAGATATCTATGCAAGCGGCACCTCACAAGGTCTGCATGACGTGAGCCATGACGACCAAGGCCAGGCGGGTGCCAGCGGGTGCAGAGTACCTGTTTCCTCTTTGGTGCTAAAGGGGCAAGCGCGGGCGAGAAGTCCCAAGGCATCAGACAAAGGTTTCCATATCGGTGCAACAAGAGCAAGACCAGCAGGATGGTAGGATGGAGGTCACCGTGGAGCCCACAGCGGCATCACCACCAGAGCCTTTGGCAGGTGAAGACCACCTTTTGTCAGGATAACTTGTACTAGTTGTCTCCCTTCAAAACTAGCCGTTGTGATATCCCTTCCCACATAACATTTGGGAAGAGGACCTGGGCCTCTATAAATAGGGCAAGCCACCTCCATAGCAAGGGGAGAACACATTCGGACCATCCTCAAGCACACCAGCTCATCGAGCTCAAGAACACCTCTCCTCAGGAGGCTGTTCATCCACTGTACTAGTTCATCCCTAGCCCACGAGGCAGTCCACCACACCACACGTGAGTAGGGTATTACACCACAATGGTGGCCCCAACCAGTATAAACCCTCGTGTATCTTGTTCCTTGGGTTCGGCGAGCTAGGCCTTGAGATCGTCGCGAGAGTGAGGGAGAGAGAGATCTTCTTGCGCACCCCAGAGTTCGAACCTCAAGGGTTTGACAGAACCCACCATCCGACATTTGGTGCGCCAGGTAGGGGTGCACTAAAGCCTTTCTTCCCTTGATCCATGCTCCACTGCTCCACCCCACCCATGGCTCACGCTCGCCGAGGCCGTGCTAAGCGCCGGGCCAGCCTCGCCGCCTGCATCACTCAGACGGCGCCCGTTGGCGGACCTCCCCGTCGTTCTCCATCACCCGCTGCCAATGCCACCACCGGCCTAGGAGCGAATGAGAAGCAAGCTTCATCAGTGCGTCCCTCCGTGCGGCAGGACAGACGCACCGCCACACCGTCGTTGGCTCCGGCCGGCTCGTCGTCCCACGCTCGTCGCGCGCCCACGGACCCGCAGGCCGCGCTGCTCATGGCACACGAGCTCCTGCATTACCGCCCGGTCGACGACCTCTACGAGGACTAGCTAGACCGCATCGCCGAACTCGTCAGCGCCGGTAGGGGCTCTCTTGCACCATCCCTCTCGCTGCCTTGCCCATGTCTAGCTGAGGACGACATGTCTCACGGAGCGCCTCTGCCGCCTCCACATCAAGACGGCGCCCTCGCACCAAGACACACAGTCCTGTGGCATGGCCCGCCATGTCGGGCACCCGCGCACGAAGAGGGAAGCTGCCAAGAAGTCCCGAGGCCACAAGAAAACGCTCTGGCGCTCCCAGCACCACCGCGTCAAGACCGCGTACTGCTTGCAGCGGCGGCTCGTGGATACCAGGACCGGGCTCCACCTTCGCGATGGGCTTCGATGACCAGAGCAGGCTGCCGCGCCTTCACTCCTGAGCTGCGCAGCATCGTCTGGCCGGGCAAGTTCAATCCAGACCTGCCTCCGTGATGGCACCCTGACCTCGCGGAGTTCTTGCAGCTCTACGAGCTGATCATCGAGGCAGCCAACGGAGACGCAATGGTGATGGCGAACTGGTTTCCCATGGCCCTCAAGGATGGTGCGCGCTCGTGGCTCCTGAACTTGCCCGCAGGATCGATCTCCTCCTAGGGCGAGATGCGCGAGCGCTTCGTCGCCAACTTCCAGGGCACTCGCAACCGCCTGCCGGCCACAGGCGACCTACGGCGCATCAAGGAGCAACCTGCAGCGCATCAAACTCTGCAGAAGTACATCCAGCGCTTCAACAACGTCCGCCTCAAGATCCCCAAGGTGATAGACAAGACCATCATCTCCGGGTTCTCCGATGGCGTCCGCAACGTGAAGATGAAGGAGGAGCTCGCCATCCACGAGGAGTTATGCACGGCCCTAGAGATGTTTAATATGGTGACCAAGTGCGCAAGGGCAGAGGAAGGGCGCCTTTCCCTCCTTGAGCCCCCAGCTGTTGACCAGGACGACGAGAAGGCAAAGATAAATTATGTGAAGCACAAGGGGGCTGTCGTGCTCATGGCAGAGCCAGAGATGAAGCGCGGTTGTCGGTGTCAAAACCGGCGGATCTTGGGTAGGGGGTCCCGAACTATGCGTCTAAGGTCAATGGTAACAGGAGACAGGGGACACGATGTTTACCCAGGTTCGGGCCCTCTCTATGGAGGTAATACCCTACGTCCTGCTTGATTGATATTGATGAATATGAGTATTTCAAGAGTTGATCTACCTCGAGATCGTAACGGCTAAACCCTAGAGGTCTAGCTTGTATGGCCATGGTAATGAGTGTCTCCCCTTCCGGACTAAGTCCTCTGGTTTATATAGACACCGGGGAGATCTAGGGTTACTGATGCGGAGCATCCCACCTTCATCCCCATGTACACTCCGACTACTCTCCAAGACCCAAGGATACATAAGATGAGACCTCGACTATACACCATTGGACACAAGGTGAACTTGCTCCTCTTCGAACTATCACTTTCCATACGTGAGACATGGCTACTACCTCAAACATGTGTGCTATGCATGACCAGGAACCAAGAGGAATCCCATGGACAAGAAGGCGAGGACACCAAGCACGAGGAACAAGAAGAAGAGTTGCGGAAGAAGATCCAGCCACCGGATGACCGGTCGGGTCCGGACGTCCGGCGCCTAAAGACCCACCGCACGACCGGCCCGGACCGGACGACTGGCGATCCCGCACCCGAGCCAAATGAGCGGACGTCCGATGCCAGCGGATGACTGGCCACCTCCGGAAATCCGTCACTCCAGCGTCCGAGCCAGATCGAGCGGACATCCGACGTCTACCGGACGTCCGGCCGCCCGTGAGCCACCGGACGACCGGTCCTCAGTAGACGTCTGGTACCTGTCTGCGCACAGTGTTCGGGCCCGAGGCCCATGTATCCCTCTCCCACTTACCCCTTCATGGACCTAGACTATATATACTCCTCCACCTCCTCCTAGTTAGGGTTAGCAAAGGATTAGCTCATATTTCGTGTGAGAGCTTTGCTCATCCACTTGGTTACCTTCTCCTCGGAGATTGCGCCTCCTACGGAGAAGATCCCCCAAGCGGATTCAAGACCCCTAATGGGAAGAACCTCAAGACCTCCTTTCGGAGAAGACCGGTGACCTTTGTATCGTCCCTAGTTGATCGTGGATCTTGTATATTCCTTTGTGTTCATGGATCTAGCGCATGTGTGATCATACTTGTTGGTTTGAGTGTTCTATTGTGTTTTCCACGTCTTTTCCCTCGTGTTCTTCGCGTTCATCGCGGGATCCGCTCCTTTCGTGAAAAATCGGCCGGTTAGGGTTCCTACCCTACATCATGTTGGTATCATGAGCCACGTTGATCATGATTTTGGAGCCCCCCCGTTGTGTTTTAGCCTAATTTTGGTGTGTTCTTCCCCACATTCGAAAATCCCCACCAAAAATTGACCCAATTTTTTTGTGATTTGTTGGTTTGACGAAGTTTTGTTGGATTTGGTCCATAGATTTGCTTGGTTTCAAGTGGATCTAGCATCTCCCCAAGTTTCCACATCTTTCATCCACGAAATCCCCTCTATTTTGACCCCAAAATCCCCAAATTCCGCCCAAAATCGCGTCCCGGAACTCGCATCTCGCGTTGACCCAGACCCACCGGACGATTGTCACTTTACCGGATGTCCGGACACCCAGGAAGCACCGAACGTCCAACCTAACGGGACGACCGGAACCTCTAACCTGAGCTTAAATTAGCGGATTTCCGACCCGACCGGACGTCCGGTGACCGGACATCCGTCCATTTCCGGACGTCCGCTACCTGTAGATATCAACTTCGGCTGAATTTTGTTGCGGCCATAACTAATTCATCCGAACTCCGATTTTGACGTTCTTTAGCTCGTTGAATATCTCTTGAAATCCTACTTCCCACAAAAATACCACCAACATCATTTGACTCCATCAAAGTTGTAACGCCCCGAGACCGACGTGCCAGGTGTCGTTCAGTTATTCGCTGGTGTTGCCTTGTCATTGCTTGCGTGTCATGCATTGCATATCATGTCATCATGTGCATTCCATTCGCATACGTGTTCGTCTCATGGCCCGAGCATTTTCCCCGTTGTCCGTTTTGCAATCCGGCGTTCCGTTCTCCTCCGGTGGTCATTTCTACCTTTCTTTCTTGTGTGGGGATTAAACATTTCCGGATTGGACCGAGACTTGTCAAGCGGCCTTGGTTACTACCGGTAGACCGCCTGTCAAGTTTCGTATCATTTGGACTTCGTTTGTTACTCCAACAGTTAACCGAGGGACCGAGAAGGCCTCGTGTGTGTTGCAGCCCAACACCCTTCCATTTTGGCCCAAAACCCACCTAACTCTGCTCCATCATCTCGGTCGTTCGATCACGATCGCGTGGCCGAAAACCGCACCTCATTTGGAGCTTCCTAGCTCCCTCTACCTCTATAAATAGACCCCTTCATTTTCGTTTTCGGATCTTTTCCCTGAAACCCTAAAACTCCTCCCTCAGCGCCGCCGGACATGTCCACTCCGCCGCCGGACGCGTCTGCCGCCTCCCGCCACGTCGCTCCGGCC
This sequence comes from Triticum dicoccoides, assembly GCF_002162155.2. Classification (NCBI taxonomy): domain Eukaryota; kingdom Viridiplantae; phylum Streptophyta; class Magnoliopsida; order Poales; family Poaceae; genus Triticum; species Triticum dicoccoides. Next base: position 257,720,439 of record NC_041386.1, on the reverse strand, counting down.
AATAGCAGGCCGCCACATCATCACATCGCCGCCCTCACCCAATCAGCGCCTGCCACCTCAGTCAGCGCGCCGCCCCACTTCGCCGCGGCCCGCCGAGACCATCTAAGACCCGCGCAGGCCCGGATCCCCGCCACCGCGCTCGCTTCAGATTCTGCTCGAGGGGAGGAGCCCCTCGATGATGCAGCTCGTCGCCAGGGCCCGCTGTGTCGCCGCCGCTGATCTCTCAGGCGAGAGCCTCGCCGTCTGGCCTTCTTCCCGTCCTCCCCGTGCTCTCTCTCATGTCCTCTCTCTCTCTTCTTTGCAGGGCAACCCTGCCATGTAGCCTCGGGTCGCCTAGTACACCGTCCTCCGCCGCCGAGGGCCGGATCCACCAGTTCCCGGCCTGATCTGCCCGTTCCATCGTCCCTGACCTCCACCCTCGCCGGCCCTGTCATGCGCCGCCGCCATGACCGCTCGGGAGCGAGCAGAGGAGCCGCTCGCTCCCCTTGCCCGTTGACCTCACCCCCGCGCGGGCCAGCGCCCCGCCTTCGGCCCAGCTCCAGCCGGCCTCCCTCGGCCTGCCTCTCCCTCCCTTCCTGGGCCGAGCCCATTTGGGTGAGGCCACCGCCCCCTCCTTTTTTTCTCTCTCTCGTTGGGCCGGCCAGTTTCGGCCCAGCTCTATATTCGTTTTCTGCCAGAACGTTTTTCCTATTTATCCAGGGATCGCCAGTTTTGCAGAATAGTCCCCCTAGTTCATGCATTTAATAACTCACTAACCATGCATCAGATTAAAATGTTTTACATATGAAACTTGCTCAGAATTTTGTGTAGATTAATAATATCCAACTTTCATCTATGTTTGAAATGTTAAAAAAATGTTGTTTGCATTAATTTGCTCCTATGCCATGATAAATGATTTAATTCATAACTAAATAACCGTAACTCCGATTTTAATAATCTTTATATGTAATTGGGGTAGAAAAATGCCTAGTTTAACATGGTGCACTCATCTTGCATGTTTAACAACTCTGAAATAATGTTTAGGGCAGAACAGTACCAAACCTAATATATGCATATGAGGAGTTTCCAGAATTGTTGTTCGTTGCTTCCGGCCTCATTTAACCTTGACTAGATAGGTAGTTTACATTTGCTTCACCCTCTTGCCATGTTAATCAACATTTAATATTGTTGGGGTACATAAATGAGAGAGAACTAAATAATTGATGTGGTGTTTTGTCAATATGCATCCCGATGCATATTGAGCTCCACTTAATTTGTAGGATTGTTTGTGCACTTTGCCATGCCATGCATACTTAAACCGGACATGCATCATACTTGATTGTGCATCCTGCCATGTTCATGTCGTGGTTGTTTACTATGTTGTTTGCTTCTTTCTGGTGTTGCTTCTTCGGGTTGGTTCCGTTAACGTCGAGTTTGTGAGGATCCGTTCGTCTACGTCCGTTTGTCTTCTTCATGGACTCGTTCTTCTTCCTTGCGGGATCTCAGGCAAGATGATCATACCCTCGAAATCACTACTATCTTTGCTATGCTAGTTTGCTCGCTCTTTTGCTATGCCCATGCTACGATGCCTACCGTTTGCTTGTCAGCCTCCCAAATTGCCATGTCAAACCCTTAACCCCCCATGTCCTAGCAAACCGTTGATTGGCTATGTTACCGCTTTGCTCAGCCCCTCTTATAGCGTTACTAGTTGTAGGTGAAGATTGGAGGCGTTCCTTGTTGGGACATTTATTTACTTGTTGGGATATCACAATATATCTTATTTAATTAATGCATCTATATACTTGGTAAAGGGTGGAAGGCTCGGCCTTATGCCTGGTGTTTTGTTCCACTCTTGCCGCCCTAGTTTCCGTCATATCGGTGTTATGTTCCCGGATTTTGCGTCCCTTACGCGGTTGGGCTATAATGGGAACCCCTTGACAGTTCGCCTTAAGTAAAGCTTCTCCAGCAATGCCCAACATTGGTTTTACCATTTTCCACCTAGCCTTTTTCTTTTCCCTTGGGGGTCGCGCGCCCAAGAGTCATCATTATTTTACCCCCCCATGCCAGTGCTCCTCTGAGTGTTGGACCAACCTGTCAGCTGCCGGTGGCCACCAGGGGCAACTCTGGGCTGGCTTGCCCGTACCTAGGACAATCTAAGTGTGCCCTGAGAAAGAGATATGTGCAGCTCCTATCGGGATTTGTCGGCACATTCGGGCGGTGTTGCTGGTTTAGTTTTACCCTGTCGAAATGTCTTGTTGTACCGGGATACCGAGTCTGATCGGAATGTCTCGGGTGGAGGTCTATTCCTTCGTTGACCGTGAGAGCTTGTGATGGGCTAAGTTGGGACACCCCTGCAGGGATTTGAACTTTCGAAAGTCGTGCCCGCGGTTATGGGCATATGGGAATTTGTTAATGTCCGGTTGTAGAAAACCTGAAGTTGACCTTAATTAAAATGAATCAACCGCGTGCGTAACCATGATGGTCTCTTTCCGGCGGAGTCCGGGAACTGAACACGGTTGTTGGAGTTATGCTCGACGTAGGTAGTCCAGGATCACTTCTTGATCATACTTTTATCGACCGTGCTTTGCCTTCTCTTCTCGCTCTCATTTGCGTATGTTAGCCACCATATATGCTAGTCGCTTGCTGCAGCTCTACCTCATACCTTTACCTTACCCATAAGCTTAAATAGTCTTGATCGCGAGGGTGCGAGATTGCTGAGTCCCCGTGGCTCATAGATACTTCCAAAACCAGCTTGCAGGTGCCGATGAGTCCGTGCAGATGACGCAACCAAGCTCAGGAGGAGCTCAATGAAGATCTTGTCCTTTGTGTTGTTTCGTTCTAGTTGTTCAGTAGTGGAGCCCAGTTGGGGTCGATCGGGGACCTTTGTCGCATTTGGGGTTCTTCTTTTATTTTGGCTCCGTAGTCGGGCCTTGATTGTATTTGGATGATGTAATGCTTTATTCATGTAATTGTGTGAAGTGGCGATTGTAAGCCAACTATGTATCTCTTTCCCTTATGTATTACATGGGTTGTGTGAAGATTACCTCACTTGCGACATATGCCTTCAATGCGATTATGTCTCTAAGTCGTGCCTCGACACGTGTGAGCTATAGTCGCATCGAGGGTGTTACAAGTTGGTATCAGAGCCTTCCCCGACCTTAGGAGCCCCGTTGCTTGATCGTTATTAGCGGCTGAGTTGTGTATAGAAAAATGTTTTGAGTCATTTAGGAATTATATATCGGAGAGTTTAGGAATTCTTTTTTACTTCCCAGTCTCCTCAACGCTCTGGTAAGGCATCCTGACGTAGAGTTTTGACTCTTCTCTTCTCAAATTTCACTAATTTTTTTTAGGATCACGCGGGATCTTGGAATCGTTCCGATGGTTTTATGATGAGAACATTGTCTTGGTGCCTCCTGTCAGGGGTTTTGTGGAAGTGTCCCGGGGAGTTGAGCTCTGAGGTGTTGTCGTCATAATTTTATCGTTGCAGTTCTGGAATACCTGAGTTTAGTACGCCGACATCGAAAATCTCTTTTATGCAGTTCATTGGTGAGATAACCTCGACGCCACCCAGTACTGGGGCGGGAGTTCGGGAGTATCGCCATAACTTGTATAACGGATGCTTTTCGAAGGTTGAGGTAGATGATTTCCGAAGGTTTCTTGGTTATGTGTTGAAGGATGGATACTGCTGGATGTAGGATTTGCTAGTTTGGGTGAGATATTATGCTTCCCCTGTATCCCCAACACCTGATTGCATAACCGGAAAATTTCGGGAGTTTCATAGGTGGGAATTCAAGTAGCTCTTAGGATATCTTTCCGACAAATTTATGATATGAAATTGGGGTTCGACGTCTAGTGGTCTGCCTATTCACGGTCGGTTTTACAGTGGTCTCGTTGTGTCTTAAAGAGTCCTTGGCTATGCCGACTCGGGGACGCTTCGTATGTCATGTGCACTGCCTTGTACATGATGGTGTTGTACGATCGAGCCCGTGTAGGCCCCACCACGAAAACTTCGGGCGAAATCTCTATCATATGTTTGTTCTGGCTGATTCTGCAAGCCAATCCTTTGTTTTGTTTTGAGTTGTGGTATTCGAGTTGCTTCGAAGTCAAATGTTGATTCCATACCTTTTCCAAGTGGTGTTCTCATACTTCTATGTGAATACTAATCCGTCATGATAATCGAGATTGTCATGTCAATCCTTTTCACCGATGTGCTTCTCCTCAAGTGGATCCGTTCACTTCAACATTCACAAGTTCAAGTATCTGTTCTTCTCAACGGTGTTCGTTTCATCCATCTCAAGTTGCATTTGTTTTTCCC
>NC_041386.1:257711161-257715559 GCF_002162155.2 Triticum dicoccoides | reverse complement strand
GAAGTTTGACGTAAGAATGAGTTATCATCAGTCAAATGCCATCTCCTAGATCGTTCAAATTATTTTCATCGTGGACTCAATCTCTTCGCTTTTGATTCTTCCGGAGTGCCTAAATAAGTCATGATGGCATTTCTCGTCGTCATTCTCAGTTTGGAAGACCGAAGAAGATTCTTCTTTCAACCTTGCTCCATTCTCTTCAAGTTTCCTCATTCGAAATTGTTGCAATCCTCTCATAATTGTTTTCGATTGTCAGAATTCTTTCTCACCCATCCGGAGTAATTCAAGAGTCTTCTCAGTTTGATTATCCGGAGTTCATCAAATAAGATTTATCCATTCCAGTTTTCACTTATCTTTCTCCAAATCTTACTGGCGCATCATTCAAGTATTCTCTTATCAGCTCGTGATCGCTTCGTTCTCATATATCTAAATTCTCTCAAGCACCTTCGTTCATTTGCTAATTCTTACCGGTGATGCACCCCTACTTCGATCATTTTCAATTCTTACGGTGGGTTCGTTCAAGATTTCTTCTTCTTTCTTATCATATCAATTTATTCGTTGTTTCTATCCTACTGATGGTTCATTGAAGATTTTCTCGAGTTTATGCGATATCTCTCTTAATCCTTTCTACGAGAATGAGTAGTGTGCCAAATCCGTTGATTGTCATCAATTTAAATTGGTGATGGATAAACATAATGTAATTCTTATTCTTGTTTCATCCTAATGATTAATTCCCTATTCCGGAGGCTCATCAAAATTCTTGGTCTCAATTGTTCATCTTATTTTTTTCCCGGAGTTTCTACCTCTCGCAATTATATCACCATGGAGATTCATCTAAATCTTTGCAAGTCTTCACCTTGTGTTGCCATCTTCTCTTGCCTTTTGTTTGAGCATCCGTTTGTTTACAGGAGTACTTCATCAAGGTTCTACATGTTGGTTCATCAAGGATTTAATTCCTTCTCAAAGTTTTCATCGAGATTCTTTTAAGAAGCTCAAGCATTCATCATCGTGCAATCTGGAGTGCAATTCTTTAACCGTTCCATTCGAGGTGGTATTATGTCATTCTTGATAATTTGAATTCATGTTTCATGATTCACATGTTGTCATGAATGAGATATTTTAAATCCATCAATCTCGTCATTGGAATTATCTTGGGTTATATTTCACCTAAAGCCTTCCCTAAGGATTGTTGCTACTTATGGTGCTCATATATGATCTAAGTTTTTCATCTACCCTCCCGGTGAAATAAGTTTCTCGTCTCCTTGTTGATATCAATCCAATATATCGTTTCCGTTAGTGGCAGATTTTCACCTCTTGGTTTTGAGATATTTTCCATAAGCCCACTTCAAGCCTATCTTTTTGTTGTTGGTGTTCCAATAACTCAGTTCGACCCTTCTCCTAAGGATGCCTTCTCAACCTCTTTTGGCAGTAGTTGGCATTTTCTCCTCATTTCTCCTATTCCAATTATCTTTATTCTATTCTTTCGTTCTGGAGGCATTGTGATGTCGCTCTTTTCAACCTATCAACTCGTTTCTCTAAGATCATGTTCTTTTCGTGATTGTCCATTTAACCGGAGTGTCGTGCCCTCTTTTCAAGTTCTATCTCCTTATCAAGTTCTTATTCAATTATTTTCATTTCAACCGGAGTGCTGCCCGAATTTGGACTTCCTTGATCCCCTTCTTTAACCGGAGTGTTTTCAATATATATCTTGCCCTTCAACCCCAAGGTTTTTTCGCAATGTTCTTTGTCCCTCTTTTCTAACGGAGTGTTTTCAACTTCGTTCATCTTCGTTGTATTCTTTTCTCGAAATGGCTTAACCTTTTTTCAAGGTTCTTTGGTTTCACTCGTTTGTCAAAGAAGCAATTTGTTTTACCTCTTCTCTTTCTCTTCCATTTTCCCTCCGGTGCCATTCTAGATCTCAGGACGAGATCCTCTCGTAGTGGTGGAGTGTTGTAACGCCCCGAGACCGATGTGCCAGGTGTCGTTCAGTTATTCGCTGGTGTTGCCTTGTCATTGCTTGCGTGTCATGCATTGCATATCATGTCATCATGTGCATTCCATTTGCATACGTGTTCGTCTCATGGCCCGAGCATTTTTCCCGTTGTCCGTTTTGCAATCCGGCATTCCGTTCTCCTCTGGTGGTCATTTCTACCTTTCTTTCTTGTGTGGGGATTAAACATTTCCGGATTGGACCGAGACTTGTCAAGCGGCCTTGGTTTACTACCGGTAGACCGCCTGTCAAGTTTCGTATCATTTGGACTTCGTTTGTTACTCCAACGGTTAACCGAGGGACCGAGAAGGCCTCGTGTGTGTTGCAGCCCAACACCCTTCCATTTTGGCCCAAAACCCACCTAACTCTGCTCCATCATCTCGGTCGTTCGATCACGATCGCGTGGCCGAAAACCGCACCTCATTTGGAGCTTCCTAGCTCCCTCTACCTCTATAAATAGACCCCTTCATTTTCGTTTTCGGATCTTTTCCCTGAAACCCTAAAACTCCTCCCTCAGCGCCGCCGGACGCGTCCGCCGCCTCCCGCCACGTCGCTCCGGCCAATAGCAGGCCGCCACATCATCACATCGCCGCCCTCACCCAATCGGCGCCCGCTACCTCAGTCTGCGCGCCGCCCCACTTCGCCGCGGCCCGCCGAGCCCATCTGAGACCCGCGCAGGCCCGGATCCCCGCCACCGCGCTCGCTTCAGGTCCCGCTCGAGGGGAGGAGCCCCTCGATGATGCAGCTCGTCGCCGGGGCCCGCTGTGTCGCTGCCGCTGATCTCTCAGGCGAGAGCCTCACCGTATGGCCTTCTTCCCGTCCTCCCCGTGCTCTCTCTCATGTCCTCTCTCTCTCTTCTTCGCAGGGCAACCCTGCCATGTAGCCTCGGGTCGCCTAGTACACCGTCCTCCGCCGCCGAGGGCCGGATCCACCAGTTCTCGACCTGATATGCCCGTTCCGTCGTCCCTGACCTCCACCCTCACCGGCCCTGTCGTGCGCCGCCGCCATGACCGCTCGGGAGCGAGTAGAGGAGCCGCTCGCTCCCCTTGCCCGTTGACCTCACCCCCGCGCGGGCCAGCGCCCCGCCTTCGGCCCAGCTCCAGCTAGCCTCCCTCGGCCTGCCTCTCCCTCCCTTCCTGGGCCGAGCCCACTTGGGTGAGGCCACCGCCCCCTCCTTTTTTTTCTCTCTCTCGTTGGGCCGGCCAGTTTCGGCCCAGCTCTATATTTTTTTCTGCCTGAACGTTTTTCCTATTTATCCAGAGATCGCCAGTTTTGCAGAATAGTCCCCCTAGTTCATGCATTTAATAACTCACTAACCATGCATCGGATTAAAATGTTTTACATATGAAACTTGCTCAGAATTTTGTGTAGATTAATAATATCCAACTTTCATCTATGTTTGAAATGTTAAAAAAATGTTGTCTGCATTAATTTGCTCCTATGCCATGTTAAAATGATTTAATTCATAACTAAATAACCGTAACTCCGATTTTTAATAATCTTTATATGTAATTGGGGTAGAAAAATGCCTAGTTTAACATGGTGCACTCATCTTGCATGTTTAACAACTCTGAAATAATGTTTAGAGCAGAACAGTACCAAACCTAATATATGCATATGAGGAGTTTCCGGAATTGTTGTTCGTTGCTTCCGGCCTCATTTAACCTTGACTAGATAGGTAGTTTACATTTGCTTCACCCTCTTGCCATGTTAATCAACATTTAATATTGTTGGGGTACATAAACAAGAGAGAACTAAATAATTGATGTGGTGTTTTGTCAATATGCATCCCGATGCATATTGAGCTCCACTTAATTTGTAGGATTGTTTGTGCACTTTGCCATGCCATGCATACTTAAACTGGACATGCATCATACTTGATTGTGCATCCTGCCATGTTCATGTCGTGGTTGTTTACTATGTTGTTTGCTTCTTTCTGGTGTTGCTTCTTCAGGTTGGTTCCGTTAACGTCGAGTTTGTGAGGATCCGTTCATCTACGTCCGTTTGTCTTCTTCATGGACTCGTTCTTCTTCCTTGCGGGATCTCAGGCAAGATGATCATACCCTCGAAATCACTACTATCTTTGCTATGCTAGTTTGCTCGCTCTTTTGCTATGCCCATGCTATGATGCCTACCATTTGCTTGTCAGCCTCCCAAATTGCCATGTCAAACCCTTAACCCCCCATGTCCTAGCAAACCGTTGATTGGCTATGTTACCGCTTTGCTCAGCCCCTCTTATAGCGTTACTAGTTGTAGGTGAAGATTGGAGGCGTTCCTTGTTGGGACATTTATTTACTTGTTGGGATATCACAATATATCTTATTTAATTAATGCATCTATATACTTGGTAAAGGGTGGAAGGCTCGGCCTTATGCCTGGTGTTTTGTTCCACTCTTGCCGCCCTAGTTTCC
>NC_041386.1:257709817-257711151 GCF_002162155.2 Triticum dicoccoides | reverse complement strand
CCTTAAGTAAAGCTTCTCCAGCAATGCCCAACATTGGTTTTACCATTTGCCACCTAGCCTTTTTCTTTTCCCTTGGGGGTCGCGCGCCCAAGGGTCATCATTATTTTACCCCCCCGGGCCAGTGCTCCTCTGAGTGTTGGTCCAACCTGTCAGCTGCCGGTGGCCACCAGGGGCAACTCTGGGCTGGCTTGCCCGTACCTAGGACAATCTGAGTGTGCCTTGAGAAAGAGATATGTGCAGCTCCTATCGGGATTTGTCGGCACATTCGGGCGGTGTTGCTTGTTTAGTTTTACCCTGTCGAAATGTCTTGTTGTACCGGGATACCGAGTCTGATCGGAATGTCTCGGGTGGAGGTTTATTCCTTCGTTGATCGTGAGAGCTTGTGATGGGCTAAGTTGGGACACCCCTGCAGGGATTTGAACTTTCGAAAGCCATGCCCGCGGTTATGGGCTGATGGGAATTTGTTAATGTCCGATTGTAGAAAACCTGAAGTTGACCTTAATTAAAATGAATCAACCGCGTGCGTAACCGTGATGGTCTCTTTCCAGCGGAGTCCGGGAAGTGAACACGGTTGTTGGAGTTATGCTTGACGTAGGTAGTCCAGGATCACTTCTTGATCATACTTTTATCGACCGTGCTTTGCCTTCTCTTCTCGCTCTCATTTGCGTATGTTAGCCACCATATATGCTAGTCGCTTGCTGCAGCTCCACCTCATACCTTTACCTTACCCATAAGCTTAAATAGTCTTGATCGCGAGGGTGCGAGATTGCTGAGTCCCCGTGGCTCACAGATACTTCCAAAACCAGCTTGCAGGTGCCGATGAGTCCGTGCAGATGACGCAACCAAGCTCAGGAGGAGCTCGATGAAGATCTTGTCCTTTGTGTTGTTTCGTTCTAGTTGTTCAGTAGTGGAGCCCAGTTGGGGTCGATCGGGGACCTTTGTCGCATTTGGGGTTCTTCTTTTATTTTGGCTCCGTAGTCGGGCCTTGATTGTATTTGGATGATGTAATGCTTTATTCATGTAATTGTGTGAAGTGGCGATTGTAAGCCAACTATGTATCTCTTTCCCTTTTGTATTACATGGGTTGTGTGAAGATTACCTCACTTGCGACATATGCCTTCAATGCGATTATGTCTCTAAGTCGTGCCTCGACACGTGGGAGCTATAGTCGCATCGAGGGTGTTACAAAAGTTTTGCAATTTTGGCATCTTTGCCTAGGGGCTTACACCACATCATCCGCTACACCACCACCGACTTCTGCAACATAACCAATTTTGTTCCCCATCGCATTAGTGGTTGTTTGAGGAGTGATTTGATTCTCCTAAGGTGTTTAG
>NC_041386.1:257706117-257709154 GCF_002162155.2 Triticum dicoccoides | reverse complement strand
ACCTTACACTCCATTTTCGCATTGCGTCTCAAAACCCATCAATGCATTTCCGCAATCCCATTGAGCTTCCGCAACCACCACCGCATTCCCTCTACCACCATTTGACATTTGCCTTTGAGATTTTGAGTTCGCGGTTTTTCCGTTTCCTATGGTGTTTCGGCTACTTAGGGATGAGTCTCCATCATCTTGGTATCTCCATCAAGATCACCGCCACTCATCATCGCCATGGACGGTAACCTCCATATCACCCCGGTATCATGGTATCCCTCCATTGTATATTCCCTTGCCATTGCATTGATAACCCCTAGCCCATTTTGTGTCACTTGCCTATCGGGACTAGCCATTTGAGTATTGCCGGCAATGTTACTTGTGCACATTAGTGATCTACACCATAAATTGCATACATACCATACCATATCAGTATCATCTTGGTATCATATCATCCATTGTGCCACAAGCTTGTTCCCGCATATATACAATTGCTATCTTGGTTTGTGCATTGTGCAAAAGTGGCCATACAAAAAAAGCTTTTAAGCAAAAGATAAAGAGCAAAGAAGCTTGTAAGCAATAGCCATAGCATCATACCACATTGTCATATCCGATCATCTTACATACATAGCATACTTGGGATAGAAAGTTCATACATTTTGCATCTTATAGGTTGTGCACAAGTGTCGTATCCGCCTATTGAGCAATTGTGCTAGCGTCTCTCTTGAGTTGTGCAACACGAGCGTTTTCCGTGGATTCCACATTTTGTGCTCATCCTTGGTTGCACTACCCCATTTATCTATCCGTGTGTGTGTTTCCGTGTGCCACATATTTGCTATTGGTCTACTTGTTTCACTTCCGAATTTGTGAATCTTTTTCAACATTATTGACTCTTGCTAACATTTTGCATCACATTTTTTGTGCCACAATCCTCACCGAGCTCCACCATAAGCCTTACTTGTGTAGGTGTGAGAAACCGACAAGAATTGGTACCAATTGCGCTATTTCTCCCTGATAGATTGTATTTCCTTGTTGCAATCCGTGTTAAATTCTCCCCATGCTTATAGTCAAAATATAGCTTTTACCAAACATATCGTTGATGCTTTGATGCAATCTTATGAAGAAAAACTTGAGTTGGAAGTTTCTATACCTAGAAAACTTTATGATGAGTGGAACCAACTATTAAAATTAAAATTAAAAATCATGAATGCTATGCTTTGTGTGATTTGGGTGCTAGTGTTTCCACGATTCCAAAAACTTCGTGTGATTTGTTAGGTTTCCGTGATTTTGATGATTGCTCTCTAAACTTGCACTTTGCGGATTCCACTATTAAGAAACCTATGGGAAGAATTAATTATGTTCTTATTGTTGCAAATAGGAATTATGTGCCCGTAGATTTTATCGTTCTTCATATAGATTGCAATCCTTCATGTCCTATTATTCTTGGTGGACCTTTTCTTAGAATGATTGGTGCAATTATTGATATGGAGGAAGTAAATATTAGATTCCAATTTCCGTTAAGGAAAGATGTGGAACACTTTCCTAGAAAGAAAATTAAATTACCTTATGAATCTATTATTAGAGCCACTTATGGATTGCCTACAGAAGATGGCAATACCTAGATCTACCATTGCTTTTTATGCCTAGCTAGGGGCGTTAAACGATAGCGCTTGTTGGGAGGCAACCCAATTTTATTTTTATTCCTTGCTTTTTGCTCCTGTTTAGTAATAAATAATTTATATATGCTCTGTTTTGGTTGTGTTTTTTGTGATTAATTAGTGTTTGTGCCAAGTAGAACCGTTGGGAAGACTTGGGGAAAGTCTTGTTAATCTTGCTGTAAAAAACAGAAACATTTTCTTTCGCTAACGGAGCTCACGAGATTTTCTACTTTAAGTTTTGTGTTGTGAAGTTTTCAAGTTTTGGGTAAAGATTTGATGAATTATGGAACAAGGAGTGGCAAGAGCCTAAGCTTGGGGATGACCATGGCACCCCCAAGATAATCTAAGGACACCTAAAAGCCAAAGCTTGGGGATGCCCCGGATGGCATCCCCTCTTTCGTCTACTTCTATCGGTAACATTACTTGGAGCTATATTTTTATTCACCACATGATATGTGTTTTGCTTGGAGCATATTGTATGATTTGAGTCTTTATTTGTTAGTTTTTATAAATCATCCTTGCTGTACACACCTTTTGAGAGAGACACACATGATTCGGAAATTATTAGAATACTCTATGTGCTTCACTTATATCTTTTGAGTTATATAGTTTTGCTCTAGTACTTCACTTATATCTTTTAGAGCACGGTGGTGGATTTGTTTTATAGAAACTATTCATCTCTCATGCTTCACTTAGATTATTTTGAGAATCTTAAATAGCATGGTAATTTTCTTAAATAATCCTAATATGCTAGGTATACAAGATTAATAATAAAATTCTCTTATGAGTATGTTGAATACTAAGAGAAGTTTGATACTTGATAATTGTTTTGAGATACGGAGATGGTGATATTAATGTTGTGCTAGTTGAGTAGTTGTGAATTTGAGAAAAACTTGTGTTGAAGTTTGTGATTCCCGTAGCATGCACGTATGGTGAACCGTTATGTGAGGAAGTCGTAGCATGATTTATTTATTGATTGTCTTCCTTATGAGTGGCGGTCGGGGACGAGCGATGGTCTTTTCCTACCAATCTATCCCCCTAGGAGCATGTGCGTAATACTTTGCTTTCATAACTTGTAGATTTTTGCAATAAGTATATGAGTTCTTTTATGACTAATCTTGAGTCCATAGATCATATGCACTCTCACCCTTCCACCATTTCTAGCCTCTCTAATACAACGCACCTTTCGCCAGTATCATACACCCACCATATACCTTCCTCAAAACAGCCACCATACCTACCTATCATGGCATTTACATAGCCATTCCGAGATATATTGCCATGCAACTTTCCACTGTTCCGTTTACTATGACATGCTCCATCATTGTCTTATTGCTTTGCATGATCATGTAGTTGACATTGTATTTGTGGCAAAGCCACCGTTCATAATT
>NC_041386.1:257702890-257705344 GCF_002162155.2 Triticum dicoccoides | reverse complement strand
GTAGGTGGTGAGCTCCTAGCATGGAAATGAAAGTTTTGCACAAAGATATTGATGAGTAAGAGATATTGTTCGCGTCGGTCATGGAGGAAGGCGGTGATGCCTGCATTCTCAGCCAATTCTTAGAAATCATTATAAATCCCGGTTGCTCTCAAGAAATCATCACAAGGCCATTCACATGGCCGAACCTCAGCGGTGCGAGGAAGATTATGTTTAGGCCTCTTATCCTCCTCACTTTGCTTATCCTTCGAGCTTCGGCACGATAAGCCCCTCAAAAATCTCTTCATCTTTTTCTAAAAATTTCTGAAATTTTTAGTAACTTCAAAATAAAAGTGAACCAAACTCAACACAATTGATAGCAACTACTCCCACAAGTGCCTAGAGGATATATTAAGCATTAAAACTACTTTTGACCATATAAATTTGACATGCAAGCTCAAGAACAGGGTCACCTAAGCAGCAAAAATATGCAATGAATAAAGCACTAGAACAAAAACTAATTGGACCATTGGAAGAGTCACATACCAAGGAACAATCCCCCAAAGCAATTTTGTGAGAGGTGCTTTGAGAAAGGATATCGAAAATGGCAGCAAAATGAGCTTGGACTCGGGTTTGAGCTGGCTAGTGATGTTTGTGGGAGGAAGAACGAGTGTGTGGTAGCTGGAATAAGTGGAGGGGAGCCACCATGGGCCCACGAGGCAGGGGGCGCGCCTAGGGGGTAGGGCGTGCCCTCCACCCTCGTGGCCAGGTGCTTGCTCCCCCTGTTGTGTTCTCAGTGCCACATATTCTCAAATAATCTGGAAAAAATCATATTTCAATTTCACGACATTTGGAGAACTTTTATTTTCGGCATATTTTTCATTGCATGGATAATTCAGAAAACAGACAGAATATACTATTTTTTCTTTATTTCAACTAAATAACAGAAAGTAAAAAAAGAGTTGTGTTTTCTAAATTCATCCATCTCATGCTCATCTAAAGGAATTCACTAACAAGGTTGATCAAGTCTTGTTAACAAACTCATTCCGAAAAACATGGAACCGGAGAATTTTCGAATAACACTAGGTTACCTCAACGGGGATATGCACATCCCCAACAATAAGAATATCATATTTCTTCTTGACAGTAGGAAGAGGAAACTCAAAACCTCCAATAGTAATAGTTGAAAATTTTCCAATAGATTTTATACAGTGGACTTGAGGTTGTTTCCTCGGAAAGTGTACCGTATGCTCATGCCTTTGGTGGAATCAATAGTAGCCCCTGCAGTATTCAAAAAGGGCCTTCCAAGAATAATAGGCATACTATCGTCCTCGGGAATATCAAGAATAACAAAGTCCATTAAAATAGTAACATTTGCAACCACAACAGGCACACCCTCACAAATACCGAAAGGTATAGCAATTGATTTATCAGGCATTTGCAAAGATATTTCAGTAGGTGTCAACTTATTCAAATCAAGTCTACGATATAAAGAGAGAGGCATAACACTAACACAGGCTCCAAGATCACATAAAGCAGTTTTAACATAGTTTCTTTTAATGGAGCATGGTATAGTTGGTACTCCTGGATCTCCAAGTTTCTTTGGTATTCCACCCTTCAAAGTATAATTAGCAAGCATGGTGGAAATTTCAGCTTTCGGTATCTTTATTTTATTTGTAACAATTTCTTTCATATACTTAACATAAGGATTCATTTTAAGCATATCATTCAAACGCATACGCAAGAAGATAGGTCTAATCATTTTAGCCAAGCGCTCAAAATCCTCGTCATCCTTTTTCTTGGATGGTTTAGGAGGAAAAGGCATGGGTTTCTGAACCCATGGTTCTCTTTCTTTACCGTGCTTCCTAGCAACAAAGTCTCTCTTATCATAACATTGATTCTTTGATTGTGTGTTATCAAGATCAACATCAGGTTCAATTTCTACATCATTATTATTGCTAGGTTGAGCATCAACATGAACATCATTATTAACATTATCAGTAGGTTGATGCTCATTACCAGATTGTGTTTTAGCATCAGAAATAGAAATATCATTGGGATTCTCAGGTGTGTCATCAACAGGTTTACTAGAAGCATGCAAAGTCCTATCATTTTTCGTTTTCTTCCTATTAGAAGGACTAGGTGCATCAATGTTATTTCTCTGAGAATCTTGCTCAATTCTCTTAGGATGACCCTCAGGATACAAAGGTTCCTGAGTCATTTTACCACCTCTAGTCATAACTCTAACAACATTATCATTCTTTTTACTATTCAATTCATTAAGAAAATCATTCCGAGCGTTAAGTACTTGTTCTACTTGAGTGGTAACAATAGAAGCATGTTTATGAATAAGTTTAAGTTCACCTTTAATATTAGCCATATAATCACCCAAGTGTTCAAGCATATCAGCATTGCGTTTTAATCCCCTACCAAAATAAGCATTGAAGTTTTCTTGTTTGACCATAAAGTTATCAAACT
>NC_041386.1:257693628-257702650 GCF_002162155.2 Triticum dicoccoides | reverse complement strand
TTTCATACATGTCACTCATGAGTCATTGCATATCCTGGTACACCGCCGGAGGCATTCATATAGAGCCATATCTTGTTCTAAGTATCGAGTTGTAATTTTTGAGTTGTAAGAAAATAAAAGTGTGATGATCATCATTATTAGAGCATTGTCCCAGTGAGGAAAGGATGATGGAGACTATGATTCCCCTACAAGTCGGGATGAGACTCCGGACGAAAAATAAAAGAAAAAGAAAAAGAAAAAAAGAGGCCATAAAAAAGAGAAAAGGCCCAAATAAAAAAATGAGATAAAAAGAGAGAAGGGACAATGCTACTATCCGTTTACCACACTTGTGCTTCAAAGTAGTACCATGATCTTCATGATAGAGAGTCTCTTGTTTTGTCACTTTCATATACTAGTGGGAATTTTTCATTATAGAACTTGGCTTGCATATTCCAATGATGGGCTTCCTCAAAATGCCCTAGGTCTTCGTGAACAAGCAAGTTGGATGCACACCCACTTAGTTTATTTTTGAGCTTTCATATACTTTTAGCTCTAGTGCATCCGTTGCATGGCAATCCCTACTCACTCAGGTTTCCACAGTTTCCGCGCCCAATTAAGCATCTACTAGCAAATATAGCAAGGTAACGTAGAACAGGAAAGTGTATGCTAGTAATTCGTGCATCGAAAACCTTCCTCGTTTCCCCTACAGTAATGGTATCAATAAACCCATCCACATCATCATGATGTGGTTCCTCTACGCTGCCCCCGAAAGGGATCAAACAAACCCGACAAAAATCATGAAGTGACATCTCCTTATGCTCATCATATAAATAAAATTCCACCGTAGGTGGTGAGCTCCTAGCATGGAAATGAAAGTTTTGCACAAAGATATTGATGAGTAAGAGATATTGTTCGCGTCGGTCATGGAGGAAGGCGGTGATGCCTGCATTCTCAGCCAATTCTTAGAAATCATTATAAATCCCGGTTGCTCTCAAGAAATCATCACAAGGCCATTCACATGGCCGAACCTCAGCGGTGCGAGGAAGATTATGTTTAGGCCTCTTATCCTCCTCACTTTGCTTATCCTTCGAGCTTCGGCACGATAAGCCCCTCAAAAATCTCTTCATCTTTTTCTAAAAATTTCTGAAATTTTTAGTAACTTCAAAATAAAAGTGAACCAAACTCAACACAATTGATAGCAACTACTCCCACAAGTGCCTAGAGGATATATTAAGCATTAAAACTACTTTTGACCATATAAATTTGACATGCAAGCTCAAGAACAGGGTCACCTAAGCAGCAAAAATATGCAATGAATAAAGCACTAGAACAAAAACTAATTGGACCATTGGAAGAGTCACATACCAAGGAACAATCCCCCAAAGCAATTTTGTGAGAGGTGCTTTGAGAAAGGATATCGAAAATGGCAGCAAAATGAGCTTGGACTCGGGTTTGAGCTGGCTAGTGATGTTTGTGGGAGGAAGAACGAGTGTGTGGTAGCTGGAATAAGTGGAGGGGAGCCACCATGGGCCCACGAGGCAGGGGGCGCGCCTAGGGGGTAGGGCGTGCCCTCCACCCTCGTGGCCAGGTGCTTGCTCCCCCTGTTGTGTTCTCAGTGCCACATATTCTCAAATAATCTGGAAAAAATCATATTTCAATTTCACGACATTTGGAGAACTTTTATTTTCGGCATATTTTTCATTGCATGGATAATTCAGAAAACAGACAGAATATACTATTTTTTCTTTATTTCAACTAAATAACAGAAAGTAAAAAAAGAGTTGTGTTTTCTAAATTCATCCATCTCATGCTCATCTAAAGGAATTCACTAACAAGGTTGATCAAGTCTTGTTAACAAACTCATTCCGAAAAACATGGAACCGGAGAATTTTCGAATAACACTAGGTTACCTCAACGGGGATATGCACATCCCCAACAATAAGAATATCATATTTCTTCTTGACAGTAGGAAGAGGAAACTCAAACCTCCAATAGTAATAGTTGAAAATTTTCCAATAGATTTTATACAGTGGACTTGAGGTTGTTTCCTCGGAAAGTGTACCGTATGCTCATGCCTTTGGTGGAATCAATAGTAGCCCCTGCAGTATTCAAAAAGGGCCTTCCAAGAATAATAGGCATACTATCGTCCTCGGGAATATCAAGAATAACAAAGTCCATTAAAATAGTAACATTTGCAACCACAACAGGCACACCCTCACAAATACCGAAAGGTATAGCAATTGATTTATCAGGCATTTGCAAAGATATTTCAGTAGGTGTCAACTTATTCAAATCAAGTCTACGATATAAAGAGAGAGGCATAACACTAACACAGGCTCCAAGATCACATAAAGCAGTTTTAACATAGTTTCTTGTAATGGAGCATGGTATAGTTGGTACTCCTGGATCTCCAAGTTTCTTTGGTATTCCACCCTTCAAAGTATAATTAGCAAGCATGGTGGAAATTTCAGCTTTCGGTATCTTTATTTTATTTGTAACAATTTCTTTCATATACTTAACATAAGGATTCATTTTAAGCATATCATTCAAACGCATACGCAAGAAGATAGGTCTAATCATTTTAGCCAAGCGCTCAAAATCCTCGTCATCCTTTTTCTTGGATGGTTTAGGAGGAAAAGGCATGGGTTTCTGAACCCATGGTTCTCTTTCTTTACCGTGCTTCCTAGCAACAAAGTCTCTCTTATCATAACATTGATTCTTTGATTGTGTGTTATCAAGATCAACATCAGGTTCAATTTCTACATCATTATTATTGCTAGGTTGAGCATCAACATGAACATCATTATTAACATTATCAGTAGGTTGATGCTCATTACCAGATTGTGTTTTAGCATCAGAAATAGAAATATCATTGGGATTCTCAGGTGTGTCATCAACAGGTTTACTAGAAGCATGCAAAGTCCTATCATTTTTCGTTTTCTTCCTATTAGAAGGACTAGGTGCATCAATGTTATTTCTCTGAGAATCTTGCTCAATTCTCTTAGGATGACCCTCAGGATACAAAGGTTCCTGAGTCATTTTACCACCTCTAGTCATAACTCTAACAACATTATCATTCTTTTTACTATTCAATTCATTAAGAAAATCATTCCGAGCGTTAAGTACTTGTTCTACTTGAGTGGTAACAATAGAAGCATGTTTATGAATAAGTTTAAGTTCACCTTTAATATTAGCCATATAATCACCCAAGTGTTCAAGCATATCAGCATTGCGTTTTAATCCCCTACCAAAATAAGCATTGAAGTTTTCTTGTTTGACCATAAAGTTATCAAACTCTTCCAAGCATGGGCTAGCAAACTTAGTAAATGGGATTTCATCTTTATCATATCTATAGAGAGAATTTACCTTTAATACCTGTGTCGGGTTATCAAGACCATGTACTTCTTCAACAGGCGGTAAATTAACACCATGTATTTCTTCAATAGGGGGTAAATTCTTAACATCTTCAGCTTTAATACGTTTTTCTTTCATAGATTTGTTTGCTTCTTGCATATCTTCAGGACTGAGAAATATAATACCCCTTTTCTTCGGAGTTACCTTAGGAGTTAGTTCAGGAATTGGGCCAGGAATTGGATCAGGAAGTGTCCAATTATTTTCATTAGTCAACATATTATTCAATAGAATTTGAGCTTCATCTGTTGTTCTTTCCCTAAAAACACAACTAGCACAACTATCCAGGTGGTCTCTGGAAGCATCGGTTAGTCCATTATAAAAGATATCAAGTATTTCATTTTTCTTAAGAGGATGATCAGGCAAAGCATTAAGTAATTGGAGAAGCCTCCCCCAAGATTGTGGGAGACTCTCTTCTTCAATTTGCACAAAATTATTTATTTCCCTTAAAGCAACTTGTTTCTTATGAGCAGGGAAATATTTAGCAGAGAAGTAATAAATCATATCCTGGGGATTACGCACACAACCAGGATCAAGAGAATTAAACCATATCTTAGCATCACCCTTTAAGGAGAACGGAAATATCTTAAGGATATAATAATAGCGAGTTTTCTCATCATTAGTGAATAGGGTGGCTATATCATTTAATTTAGTAAGATGTGCCAGAACAGTTTCAGATTCATAGCCATAGAAAGGATCAGATTCAACCATAGTAATTATCTCAGGATCAACAGAGAAATCATAATCCTTTATCAGTAACAATGATAGGTGAAGTAGCTGAAGCAGGATCATAGTTCATTCTAGCATTCAAAGTTTTTTGTTTCAGCTTAGCTAATATTTTCTTAAGATCACTCCTATCATTGCAAGAAAGAATATCTCTAGCAGTTTCTTCATCCATAACATAACCCTCAGGAACAATAGGCAATTCATATCTAGGGGGAGAATCTTCATCATCACTTTCATCAATATTATCAGTTTCAGTAATTTCATTCTCGCTAGACCTAGCAAGTTGTTCTTCAAGAAATTCACCAAGTGGCACAGTAGTATCAAGCATAGAAGTAGTTTCATCATAAGTATCATGCATAGCAGAAGTGACATCATCAATAACATGTGACATATCAGAATTAATAGCAGAAGTAGGTTTAGGTGTCGCAAGCTTACTCAAAAGAGATGGTGATTCAAGTGCAGAGCTAGATGGCAGTTCCTTACCTCCCTCGTAGTTGAGGGATAATTTTTGGTTCTTGGATCTTTCAAGTTCTTCATTATGATAAACAGATATAAATCCCAATTGACTCAAAGAATAGAGCTATACTCCCCGGCAACGGCGCCAGAAAATAGTCTTGATAACCCACAAGTATAGGGGATCGCAACCATTTTCGATGGTAGAGTATTCAACCCAAATTTATTGATTCGACACAAGGGGAGCCAAAGAATATTCTCAAGTATTAGCAGTTGAGTTGTCAATTCAACCACACCTGGAAACTTAATATCTACAGCAAAGTGTTTAGTAGCAAAGTAATGTGATTGTAGTGGTAAGGGTGGTAAAAGGTAACAGTAGCAAAAATAATATTTTGGTATTTTGTAGTGATGATAACAGTAGCAGCAGAAAAGTAAATAAGCGAAGAACAATATATGGAAAGCTCGTAGGCAATGGATCGGTGATGGAGAATTATGCCGAATGCGGTTCATCATGTAACAGTCATAACATAGGGTGACACAGAACTAGCTCCAATTCATCAATGTAATGTAGGCATGTATTCTGAATATAGTCATACGTGCTTATGGAAAGAACTTGCATGACATCTTTTGTCCTACCATCCCGTGGCAACGGGGTCCTATCGGAAACTAAGGGATATTAAGGCCTCCTTTTAATAGAGTACCGGAACAAAGCATTAACACATAATGAATACATGAACTCCTCAAACTACGGTCATCACCGTGAGTGGTCCCGATTATTGTCACTTCGGGGTTGCCGGATCATAACACATAGTAGGTGACTATAGACTTGCAAGATAGGATCAAGAACTCTCATATATTGATGAAAACATAATAGGTTCAGATCTGAAATCATGGCACTCGGGCCCTAGTGACAAGCATTAAGCATAGCAAAGTCATAGCAACATCAATCTGAGAACATAGTGGATACTAGGGATCAAACCCTAACAAAACTGACTCGATTACATGATAAATCTCATCCAACCCATCACCGTCCAGCAAGCCTATGATGGAATTACTCACGCACGGCGGTGAGCATCATGAAATTGGTGATGGAGGAAGGTTGATGATGACGATGGCGACGGATTCCCCTCTCCGGAGCCCCGAACGGACTCCAGATCAGCCCTACCGAGAGAGTTTAGGGCTTGGCGGCGGCTCTGTATCGTAAAACGCAACGAATCCTTCTCTCTCATTTTTTTCTCCCCAAAAGTGAATATATGGAGTTAGGGTTGAGGTCGGTGGAGCGTCAGGGGGCCCACGAGGCAGGGGGCGCGGCCCCCACCCTCATGGACAGGTGGAGGCCCCCCTGACGTGGATCTTCCTTCCAGTACTTATATATATTCCAAAATAATACTCCGTTGATTTTCAGGTCATTCCGAGAACTTTTATTTCTGCACAAAAATAACACCATGGCAATTCTGCTGAAAACATCGTCAGTCCGGGTTAGTTCCATTCAAATCATGCAAGTTAGAGTCCAAAACAAGGGCAAAAGTGTTTGGAAAAGTAGATACGACGTAGACCTATCAAGGCCCATGTGGCTCCTGAAGAACTATCATGATCTCCGCCAGGACAGCGTGATGCCTAGCCTCCTGAGCCACCAGGATGCCCCGCAGGTGGCTTTAGAAGGTGACAGCCACATTCGGCAGGCCGAGAGCCATGCGAACGTAGCTGTGAGGGGGACCCTCGCACCATCCAATGCGCGAAGGCCAGAAACGTCCATGAGAGGCGGCCCAGGAATGTCGACGCAGACACGTATCCCGTCGTCCTCGCCAGGATGGGGAGCTGCGCCAAGTGGTTGGCAGCGGTCCCCACATATGGTCCTTGCCTCTCGAAGATCCTAGATCGCCTTGGTGATGAACTCCTGAGCACTAGGAGCTCCACGCCTCGTGCCCTCTTGAGGGAAATGTGCGGCGAAGCACGCCTCCACATGGTGCCCGAGCGCCTCCCTCGTGACGTTGGCTAGATCTGAGGCCCTCCAGAAGAGCGCCCCCGAGCCCGGCCTGAGGAGGGCGCCGGGCACGCCTTCCTATGCGAAGGAAGGAGGCGCCCCAGCTGCGGGCGCAGATCCTGAGGTGGTGCCGCTGGAGACACTGCCCTCCTGAGGTCCTTGGTGGATTAGTTGCTTCTTCTTCTTAGGGTTGGCCTCAGGAGGGTTCGGGTTGCCTTCATTGTCGGGGTCTTCGGCCACTACAGCTTGGTAAGCACGCTCAAGGGAGCACACCACATCTCTTTCTTCACAGTTGACCGTGATGATGCCGCCGCTCCTTGGCATCTTGAGGATGTTGTTGCCGTGGTGGGTCACTGCCATAAACTTGGCCAAGGCTAGATACCCAAGGATGGCGTTGTATGACATGCAGATGTGGGTGACGTCAAAGTCGATGAGCTCAGTGCGGTAGTTGTCATGCTGGCTGAAGGTGACAGGGAGGCGGACCTTCCCTATCAGGGTGGTAGAGCCATCGGTCACTCCTGAGAAAGGTTTGGTAGGCTGTAGCTGATCGTATGGCACCTGGAGGCTGTCGAATGTCTCGAAGGACAGGACATTGAGCCCTGCGTCGCCGTCGGTGAGGGTCTTGGTGACATGAACGTTGCTGATGACACGCGAGAAGAGCATCGGGAGGGCACCGGTGGTCACGGCGCACTTGAGCTGGTGTGATGAGCTGAAGGTGATGGCGCACTTGGACCACCTGAGCGGGTGCGTGGCCTCGAGCCTTAGAAGGGTCGGGTTCACCTCACAAGAAAACTGCTTAAAGACATGCTGAGAGGCTCGGGCTTGAGCACCACCCAAGATAAATGCGATGGCACATGGCTCCTTGAAGCCCACAGTCCCCTCGTCTTGATGGTTGTCGTCATTCCTTCTTGGTGGGGGCGGCAACAGAGGGAAGCTGGCGTTGCCCTGGGGGCGGTCCTCACGAGGCTGGTCCCTCCACGCGCCCTCACGAGGCCGGTCCTGCCAGCGGTCCTCACGAGGCGGTCACGCCACTCCTGGCAGGGACCATGATCGTCCCAGCGTCCTCCACTTCGTCCTCCTCCTCAGTCGTAGCCTCGGTCATTGTGCTCGGGGTGCTGACCGAAGCGCCCATCCCGAATGGCCCTGAGCTCCTGATAGTCGCTGGTGTTATGGCTGTGAACATTGTGGAAGGCACAGAATGGACGGTTAGCCTTGGATGATTCGGGGTGGTCGCGGCGCTGAGGGAGTCCTGTACTAAGGGGTCCTCGGGCATCCAGCCTGTTAACCATGGGCCGGACTAAT
Source organism: Triticum dicoccoides (assembly GCF_002162155.2). Lineage (NCBI taxonomy): Eukaryota > Viridiplantae > Streptophyta > Magnoliopsida > Poales > Poaceae > Triticum > Triticum dicoccoides. The sequence goes on along the minus strand of NC_041386.1, from coordinate 257,694,795 downwards.
GTGCTGTGGAAATGCGAACACCGAAGACAACACGCGTGTCCGGATGGGACTCTCCTTGGCGTGGAAAGCAAGCTTGGTGACCGAATATGTAGATTCCTTTCTTTGTAACCGACCTTGTGTAACCCTAGATCTCCCCGGTGTCTATATAAACCGGAGGACTTAGTCCGGAGGGGGGAGAGACTCATTACCATAGCCATACAGGCTAGACCTCTAGGGTTTAGCCATTATGATCTCGAGGTAGATCATCTCTTGTAATACTCGTATTCATCAATATCAATCAAGCGGGAAGTAGGGTATTACCTCCATAGAGAGGGCCCGAACCTGGGTAAACATCATGTCCCCTGTCTCCTGTTACCATCGGCCTTAGATGCATAGTTCAGGACCCCCTACCCGAGATCCGCCGGTTTTGACACCGAGATTGGTTCTTTCATTGAGAGTTCCACTGTGCCATCGATGAAAGGTTTGCTAGCCCCTTCAATCGTTGATAGTGACATTGTCCAAGGAGAAACCTTTCTCCCTGGACATATCTTCGTGTTCGGCGGCTTCGCACTGCAGGCCAACACGTTTGGCCACCTGGAGCAGATCGAGAGCTATGCCCCTGACCATCAGGTCAGGTTTGGGATCTTGAACTATGTTGCGGACATCCGTGGAGACTTGATCTTCGCCGGATTTAAGACCGCAACTACCACTCCTGGCCACCCCGAGAGACATGGCCTAAATCTGCCGTCGGACGACATCCAAGAGATAGCTCCTGTAACCGCTCTGGCCTTAAATCCGGAGCAGACTGCGCCATCCAAGGACCAGAGGCTCAATCCTGCCACGGAGGCCACAGATCCCCCGGTGTTGGAGAGGCACATAGACTTGATCTCATATGATACCTGTGCCACCGGAACTCCGGACTCGCCTCTAGCCGTAAGTTCCGAACCATGTGAGCACGCGGACGTCGAACTGGATCATTTATCAATCTTCAAGTTCAGCGCCACAGACATCTTCCAGCACTCACCTTTGGGTGACGTGCTAAACTCATCAAAAAAACCTGTCCTTGGCGGGGGATTTACAGCCAAACTATATCCGGTTCGAACTAGAAGCTGATGATAGGGAATTTCGCTCCCCACCCGCCACCCACTTTATAGACACTGTCGAAGACTTAACCGACATGCTCGATTA
>NC_041386.1:257691836-257692713 GCF_002162155.2 Triticum dicoccoides | reverse complement strand
GAGCTGACAACCGCAGACGGACTCCATCGTAGCTACGTCGCGACACGACCTGATATAGTGGCGCCGCACACCCTCTTTGCTTCACCGATGAAGTAATGGATCACGAATTCCCCGAAGGGTTCAAACCCATTAACATTGAATAATACGAAAGAACAACCAACCCCGTGGTATGGATCGAGGATTCTATTCTCCATATCCACATGGCCCATGGAGATGGCATTCACGCTATCAAATACCTCCCACTCAAGCTCAAAGGGCCAGCTCGACACTGGTTAAATAGCCTGCCTGAAAATTCTATCGGCAGTTGGGAGGACTTGGAAGAAGCCTTCCTTGACAACTTCCAAGGTACATATGTCCGGCCACCAGACGCCGATGATTGAAGCCACATAGTCCAACAACGTGGAGAGTCAGCCAGGAAATTTTGGACTAGGATCCTAACCCAAAAGAACCAGATCGTCAACTGTCCGGATGCCGAAGCCCTAGCGGACTTTAAACATAGCATCCACGACGAATGGCTTGCCCGCCACCTCGGCCAAGAAAAAACAAAATCTATGGCAGCCATCACAACACTCATGAACCGCTTTTGCACGGGTGAGGATAGTTGGTTGGCTCGTAGCAAAAACACAGCCAGCAAGGCAGGCCCCTCTGAGGTTAAGAACCGCAACGACAAGCTCCGACGCATCAAACACGAATGCCGAAGCAATGACGACAACACCGATGACACTACTATCAATGCCGGATTTAGTGGCCCCAAGTTTGGTCAGCGGAAAAAGCCGTATAAAAGAAACAATCAGGGACCATCCAGCATAGACCGCATACTTGACTGTCTGTGCCAAATCCATGGCACCCCAGACAAACCAGCCAACCATACCAATAG
>NC_041386.1:257688442-257691826 GCF_002162155.2 Triticum dicoccoides | reverse complement strand
GATTGCTGGGTTTTTATGCAAGCCGGCAAGTTAAATGTCGAAAAAAAGGAAAAGGGATCGCAAAGCGAGGACGATGGCGAGGAGCCCCTGCAGCCAAACACGAGGGGACATAAGAAGTTTCCCCCTCAGGTCAAAATGGTGAACATGATATATGCTACACACATCCCCAGGAGGGAGCGCAAGCGCGCACTCAGGGACGTCTATGCGATAGAGCCAGTCCCCAAAAATTCAATCCATGTTCATCGTGCCCGATCACTTTCGATCGTCGGGATCATCCGACTAGTATCCGGCATGGTGGATCAGCCGCACTAGTCCTAGACCCAATCATTGATGGATTCCACCTGACGCTAGTCCTCATGGACGGTGGCAGCAGCCTCAATCTTCTCTATCAGGATACAGTGCGCAAAATGGGCATTAACCCATCACGGGTCAAGCCCATAGGGACTACCTTTAAAGGAGTCATACTAGGCGTAGAGGCCCGCTGTACGGGCTCAATCACACTAGAGGTTTTCTTAGGATCTCCGAACAACTTCTGAAGCAAGGAGTTAATCTTCGACATCGTCCCCTTTCACAATGGCTATCACACACTGCTTGGAAGAACCGCATTTGCTCGATTCAATGCAGTACCTCACTACACTTATCTCAAGCTCAAGATGTCCGGACCACGTGGCTTCATAACAGTCAATGGAAATACAGAACTCTCCCTCCGCACCGAGGAGCATACCACAGCCTTAGCACCAGAAGTACAGCGCGACCTTTTTGGGCAGAATCTTAATTCGGCGGCCGAGCCCCCGGACACCATTAAGAGAGTTCGGACTATCCTACAGCAAGACAGCCTGGCTCGTTAAGAGCTTAACTAGCAATTTGGCCTCCGTCCCAGTCCCAATCAAACGGCGGCATTCGTACCGCGCGTACATAACTACGCACTCAAAATTCCATGGGCATCGATGGAGGCATAGCTAGCCTGTGATCCACAGTGCGGCTCGACCGACCCTAGGATTCACACACCTTCACTTTTCCTTTTCATTTCGGGTTTTTCTCTTTTCAAGGTTTCTTCCGACAACCCGTTTGTCAGACACACCAAGGAGGCAAGGAGCTTTGGCGTACAAGGGAATCCCCAGTTGGTCTCTGCTAACGATTGCTATACCTGTTTTACATACCCGCACGCAGCTCGCTCTCGGTCATGGCATGCTAAATAGCCTTACTTGCTTATCGCATTACTTGTACAAGTATGCCTCGACGTATTAATCACTTAACAAATGGTAAAATAAATGGTAGCCTTAATTTTCCCTTTTTTTCTTACCTTTGTATTTATTACTCATTGCACACGTACACTCTGGTACACTTTACTTCGCTAGGGGCTTCATCGCGCCCCACAATACGGCAACAAAGTCCGAACACTTTTTACAGTACAGTTCGGCACCTCGAACTTATAGCATTATATGAATCGGCTTTGAATCATGTCTTTGGTCAATAGTTGGGTTGCCCGGCTCCTGTGCTTACTACCTTACGTTCTGCTATATTGGCTAGGGTAGTAAAGGGAGAACTACTGTGATTGTGTCCCGGTTCTTTCGGACGAGCACCTCAGTAGAGAAGGCCGAAAACTGACTGTCATGATGCAGCGAGAGCCGGTCAGCTGTTCGAGAGGTTTCAAATCCTTAGATATTTTTTCCCGCTTTACGTGAGGAATTGGTTTTTATCCGATCAGGTGTATAGTACCCCAAGTTCGGCCGTCCGAATACCATGGGCTTCGCCAAAATTCTCATAGTCAAACTCCTCTGGCACAGTGAGGGCAATAAAGGCCGTATAGTCTGATTGCCTTGTTCATTGCGCTAAACGCCTCTGCTAAGGACCAGAACATGGAGTAAAGAGTGTTTAGATTTATCCTGAACACCCCCATACTATCTACGTGGGGGTAGAAGCCGACGACTGGTCAACCCTCAGATTTCATAAACGACCGCACAGGAGGTAAAATTTGAAAATCACAAGCATTATATTACATAACATCATTGTTCCATATTACAGGACAGGATAATATGAATGTTTTCATGGGAATATAACATCCTTCGTACATTGCTCCGCCACAAGGAGGGATCCCTCCAGGACACCATCAAAATATATCTCGGGTCGGCGGTGCTCCTTGCCCTCAGGCGGCCCCTCGGTCATTAGCTTCTTGGCATCCAGCTTCGCCCAGTGCATCTTGACGCGGGCAAAGGCCATCCGGGCACCTTCGATATAGACCGACCGCTTTATAACTTCAAGCTGTGGGCAAGCACCCACAAGCCGCTTCACTAGTCCGAAGTAGCTGCTGGGCATGGGCTCGGCAGGCCATAGTCAGACTATTAGGTCCTTCATGGCTAGCTCAGCCGCCTTATGCAACTCGACCAGCTGTTTCAGCTAATCGCTGAAGGGCACCGGATGTTCTGGTCCAAGTTATTGACACCAAAATAGCTTCTCTGTAGAACTCCCTTCTTTGGCTTGATAGAACTCGGCAGCATCCGCTACGCTGCGTGGAAAATCCGCAAACGCCCCTAGAGAGCTCCAAATTCGGGTAAGTAAAAGGAACATTTCCTTCACAGACTTCCTTTGCATAACGGAAGCCTTACCAGTGGTGATCTTCTTGGCCGCCTGGATTTCCTGAAGTGTGCTCTGGGCTTCGGCTCGGGCATCTTGTGTGCTCTGGCGGGCCTTCGCAAGTTCGGACCCTTGCGTCTTAGAATCATGCTCCAGGGACTCGTACTTCTTGATGGCGTCCTGGAGCTCTTGCTGGACCTCGCTGATCTGAGCCTCGTGCTTCTCGCGCGCGGTGCATTCCTTGTCCGCTTTGTCCTAGGCCTTGGTTAATGCCTTCTTGAGGGCCGCCACCTCGGTCGTGGCCCCTAATAAAGTTCATGGCACTTTAGTCAGCACGAACCATTTATCCCTCCTAAATATACACACAGGTTACTACATACCTTGGCTGTCCTCCAGCTGCTTCTTTACGAGGCCGAGCTGTTTCTCGGCCCGCTCCAGGTTCTGCTTCAGTCCGGAGACCTCCGCAGTATGAGCGGCAACAGCCAGCAGCGACGCCTGCTTATTCACATAGACATCTTATGTTAGACTCCTACGAAAATTATTTTGATCCTCTGTTCGGCTTTTCCTTTCCGGACACCAAATAGAGCATCAGGGGCTACTGTCTACATTGTGACATCCTTTCTACAATTACATTACTTACCTCAAAGCCTATTAAAAGGCTAGTGCAGGCTTTGGTCAGTCTTCTTTGAATCTAGCGAACCCTCTATCGAGGATCGCACGGAGCTATCACGGGCTGGACTTTGATGGCATAATTTAAACATATTAATATCACAAAATGGAAAGGCCAGACATTTGAATGTGCATAAGGTA
>NC_041386.1:257678062-257688007 GCF_002162155.2 Triticum dicoccoides | reverse complement strand
CCTTCCCCCTCTTTGACGCCTTCGCCTCCAAAGTTGGGGGGGGGCTTTTTCTTCCTTCCCTCCTCAGGGGGAGCCGTTTTCTTCCTCCTCTTCGTCGCCGCCTCCGACAGCCGAAGAGGGAGTCTCGTCTCCGGACGTCACGTCCGAAGCACCTTTTCGGCGAAGGCCACTCCTGGCCCCTTTGGCCGTTTTCTTGGCCTTCTTCTCCGGCACCTCATAAGGCGCTGGAAACAACATCTTCATCAGAAGTGGGATTTCTTGGTCTTTGGGTAGCAGAGCCGAACACTTAATCTGCCTCGCTATATCGATCCAGGACTAAAAAATTGATAGGAAGGCTTAAACTCCTTCCTCAAAATATGCCAGTAGGGGGTATACCTTGAAGACATGAAAGAACTTACCGAATTGGCTTGGCATTTTAAGCTGAGCCCGCGATCCTTGGTTGTGGGCGGTGGTGTCTCGCCGGCCTTGAAGAGCATTTTCCAGATGTCTTCATGCATCGTGCCGAAGAGCTCTAGTAGCGTCTGGTGCTTGGCTGGATCAAACTCCCATGAATAGCAAGTCCGGCGTTGGCACAGAAGGATCCGACGAATGAGCATAACCTGGATCACGTTGACGAGTTTGATCCTCTTGGTTATCATGTTCTGGATGCACGTGAGGAGCCCAGTCATCTCGCTCGAAGAGCCCCAGGTTAGGCCCTTCTCTTGCCAGGAGGTGAGCCGCTTCGAAGCTCCGGATCAGAATTTGGGGGCCGCCGCCCAATTGGTGTTGTGTGGCTCGGTGATGTAGAATCACCCCGACCGCCACCCCTTCACCGCCTCCACAAAGGAGCCTTCGGTCCAGGTGACATTGGGCATCTTGCCCACTATGGCGCCTCCACACTCATCACCTTCGGCTTCACATTGAAGGTCTTCTGCCATAGGCCGAAGTGAAGTGGGATACGGAGAAAGGCCTCGCACATGACAATAAATGCCGAGATATTGAGGATAAAGTTGGGGGCTAGATCATGGAAGTCCAACCCTTAGTAAAACATCAGTCCGTAGGCAAATGGGTGGAGAGGGAATCCCAGCCCGCAGACGAAATGTGTGAGAAACACAACCCTCTCATGGGGCTGTGGGGTAGGGACGATCTGTACCTTGTCCGGGAGACGGTGAAAGATCTCCTTGGCTAGGTATCTGGCCTCTCGGGGCTCCTTGATGTCTTTCCTCTTAACAGTGGAGGCCATCCACTTGCCACCGGCTCCGGATCCAGACATGGTTGGAGTGCTTTCCCTGGCGTGGGAAGCTAGAGCTTGGGTGCTGGAGCTCAAGAATGGATGGGCAGAGGAAGGAGAAGGCAGGGGTGAGTGAGAATGAATCCTTATCCCCTTATAAAGGCCGCGAATGTCGAACGCCTCCCTACTCGCCTTAAAACTCGCCTATTCCCAAGGGCTGTGTAAACGGCACGGTTGGGTTACCCACACCCGTATTGATGAGAATCCCGTAATAAGGGGACACGATCTCTTCTTTGACAAGACGTGCCAATGGAAACCGCGTCTCGAGACATGGAGCGACATATGAAAAATGCATATTGGACTCGTGTAAAGTTATATTCTCTCCGCGGTTGTGTGTGTGGTGTGTGTTATAGATCCGGACATGATTATTTCGTCCGAAGACTATCTTGGAGTTCGGAAGGAGGAACCCGCCTTGCAATGCCGAAGACAGATCGACGCACCGGATTCCTTATCATTGAAGCCAGGTTCAGGGGCTACTCAGGGAGTCCTGGACTAAGGGGTCCTCGGGTGTCCGACCTGTTAGCCATGGGCCGGACTGATGGGCTGTGAAGATGCAAAGACCGAAGACTGCACCCATGTCTGGAAGGGACTCTCCTTGGCGTTGAAAGCAAGCTTGGCGACCGAATATGTAGATTCATTTCTTTGTAACCGACCTTGTGTAACTGATGTAGGGTAGGAACCCTAACCGGCCGATCTTTCAAGAAAGGAGCAGATCCAACGATGAACACGAGGCGGGAAATGAGTGAAACATGTGGAAAACACAAGAGAACACTCAAACCAACAAGTATGATCACACATGCGCTAGATCCATGAACACAAAGGAAGATACAAGATCCACGATCAACTAGGGACGATACAAAGGTAGCCGGTCTTCTCCGAAAGGAGGTCTTGAGGTTCTTGCCGTAAAGGGGTCTGGAATCCGCTTGGGGGATCTTCTCCGTAGGAGGCGCAATCTCGGAGGAGAAGGTAACCAAGTGGATGAGCAAAGCTCTCACACAAAATATGAGCTAATCCTTTGCCAACCCTGACTAGGAGGAGGTGGAGGAGTATATATAGTCTAGGTCCATCAAGGGGTAAGTGGGAGAGGGATACATGGGCCTCGGGCCCGAACACTTTGCATAGACAGGTACCGGACGTCCGCTGAGGACTGGTCGTCCGGTGGCCCATGGACGGCTGAACGTCCGGTTGACGTCGGACGTCTTCTCGATCTGGCCCGGATGCTAGAGTGCCGGATTTCCGGAGGTGGGCGGTCATCCGGTAGCCAGTCGTCCGGTGGCGTCGGGCGTCCGCTCATTTGGCTAGTGTGCGGGATCGTCAGTCGTCCGGTGGGTCGTCAGGCGCCGGACATCCGGACCTGATCGTGATCCTCATCACCATGGAAACGGTTGTCATGGACGGACTTGTAGTTGGACGAAGTGGAAGTCATGGCGCAATCCAAGTACTCCAAGGTGTCATCAGAGGAGTATACATGCAAAAAGATCAAACACAAACAACACTCGGAAATACAATGGTTAGTGCACACAAAGTGTCCATCATGTAAGAATGAGTCCGTGAGGCAAGATTGTTCGTGACAAAGCACATGAAGCTTATGAAGATGATATAGAATGATATGCAAAGCATTCATGGGATCAATAGCATTCATTGTGCATACAAATGTATTGTGAATATGATCAATGCAACCACGGTGCAAAATGATGTCATAATGGGATGGTTTATCAAAAGCATGAACATGGTAATGGGTGCTCAAAATGAGTATGTGATCATGCAATTGATGATGGGCAATATGATCATGATGTACGAATATGCCATCAAGGTAGATCACAAAAAATTTGCCAAGAAAATGCACAAGCTCATATGTCATGGATGACCCGGGGATACAAAATGCAACAAGGCAATCATAATGTGATTCAATCCATGCATAAGATGCAAATTCGTCATGTGTATGATATGTCCATCGAGCATGACATGTGTGAGCAAAATCAACAAATATGGAGGTGTTGGTGTACCAATGCTCGATGTCGTGGCATGAGGGGAGGTTCGAAGGTGCATCCAATAAGTCCGAGCGCACCTCAACTTTAAGGTCCATAGAGCCAATCTCCCATGTTGCTCCTCCGTTAGCGAGATGTATCATGTAGACAACAAGAAGGAGACAACAATGAAAGAGTGACCCATCCATTATGCGTAAATGTGGATGGCTCAAAGGAAAGGAGTTCACCTTTAGGATATTCTCGCAAATGTTGGTGTTGCACATTGTGTATGCCTTCACATGACCAAATTGTCTCATGACGGCTATTCCTTGTGAATCTTCCAAAATGAAAGAACATGACAAACACTTGGAAAAACAAATGAGGTTAGAGGAAGTGCAAAACCTATCATTCGTGTGGTAAGATACCCAACAAGTGTATGCATCATGCTCATCATAAGAAAGGACAAGGGAGCATTTCATAGTATGGAGGAATATGATGCGAGGACAACCAAATACGATAGGCTCAAGTAAACAAGCATGCATCACAAGTAATATGTCAAAGTCTCCAAGATCAATAAGCATAGATGAAACAATTGGAGGCAAGCGACAATAATCAAGACAAATCAATTGAGAGGCATGAACATATATGTCATCAGCCCAAGAAAGCGAGTAAGAAAGGAACATGTGTACTAGTAGTGCGAAGATGCAACATACTAGAGGTAATCATGGCAATAATGTCATGTGTGCAAATAGTATCCATGAATAATTCACATGACATATCACAAGCATGAAGGCAAGATATGAGCAAAATATCATCAATGTATTGGCGAGAGGCCATATGTAAATAGCAATGGGACATCATGACTCTCCCAACACAACAAGCATCAATAGCATGAGGCTCGTGATAAACATGGCAATAGCAACAAGGATCTCCAGCAAGCATGCAAATACACATAGGAGTAGCATAATGGTGAATCATGGGTAGATGCAAGCAAGGGTCACAATTGCATGGCAAAGGCATAGAAGCAAGCATAGCATGCAAAGTGAACACGGTAAAATGAGCATGAAGTGATAAATGGTTTATAGCCCATATCCGTGTGAGAGCCAAGCGAGAGAGGTGCGCGTAGTCGTTGCGCGAAGAGAGCGGTGTGAAGGATAGTTCACGGGATCCCAAGTCATCTTTGCTCTCAAGAGCTCGTTTCATCAACTCTTGGGGTTGAGAGGTTGATGAGTATACGTGAGTACCTACACAAAACAAAGACAAAGAGAAAATTGTGTGTGCATGGTATATCTACACATCATCCATCATGATGCGCACGTGTTTGTCTTGGTTAGCACAAAATATCCAATGCTCAAATAAATGAGATGCATGATATAGAAACATGTCGTCCATCATGATAGGTTTGTTGTTATGTATAGCATAATGGAGACTCAAATTGTGTAATGCATCATGGGATATATATATAGAGCATTGTTTTTCATGGAATGCATATGGTGCAAGCAATTATGGGAATCATGCAAAGTATGGGATGCATCAAAATCTCCTAATATGTATGAGGAAACTATGGGGGTCTCCTCATGATCATTAGTGGAAACATCACATGGAGAATATTGAAAACATCCAAAACAAAGCATGTTTGGAACAATGTGATCATGGCATGGCATAGTAGATGAATTGCCCAAATCATGTAAATGAAACATGGCAATATCATCACATGAAAAACAAAAGCCAAGGACCATCATCTCGTCATCTATGCCATAAGTGTAAATGGGATTTATTTTAATGGGGCATGCATAGCTACTATGTTGAGATTGAAATGATGCAATATGGGATATCTCACTCATAGCATATGACAAGGTTAATGGATTGTCAAACATGATGTGACCAAAAGAATTAGCACATGATATCCTATGGAGCATAACATCACAACTAGGCAACTCGACATGCCCGTCGTCATATTCATCATAAATAGGTAAGTCATGACATGAGGAAGTCGCACTAGCATGAAGCATGGGAATAGGTGTGTCAACATCATGCAAGAAATCATTCGTGAAATAGTCCACTAGTGGGACAGGATAAGCACCATCACCTATGTTATCTTTGGAGCATCGCTCATGTGTTGTAGGTGAGGTGTCGAAGACCAAGTCGTGGTCATCTTCATCTTGATGGAACCATGTGGGGGGTGCATCTTCTTCCACCATGTCCATCATTGTCTCCATTGGAGATATGTACTCATTGAGGATAGGCATGTCATCATGTAGGAGACCTAGCACCAAAGAAGAAAACACACTCGGAGTAGAGGTTAAGTCGTTAGGAATCATAGTGGCCTCACGTGCCATGTCAACTACCTCACTCACTAAGTGTGGTGGCTCACTCACGACCTATTGGATGCTCTCAAGTGTGGGGCTAGTGGTGGTCACACTCATCCTCTCATAGGAAATGCACTCAATGTCACAAATGGTGGAGTCACTCATATCACTCATGGTGGGGTGGCTCTCCTCACATGGGAATTGGGGCATCTCTTTATATGTGGGTGTCGGAGAGATGTTGGTGCAAATGTCTCCATGCTCAATCATGTCGTAGTTGTAGCCGTGGATGAAGGTCGAAGATGGCACATCATCACTCTCCTCTAAGACCAAATGTAAGGTCTCATGTGCGGTCTTGTAGCTTGACTCGGAGTATGAGTCCAATATGGGCGCCGTCTTCATGTTCTTAAAGAGGTTCATGCTCGTCGCCGTGGTCGAATGGGATGGCCCTTGCTCGACCTTCTTGTCACTGTCTTGTTGTTGGAGGACCATATGATGTGGCACCTCGTACCTTGTCTCCATGACCGAAGGGAAATTCCCATGCTCGGCCATCTTCCTTGAGGGGCTTCCGAAGATGGAAGTGTCGCCCTCGCTCGTAGGTGGTCGCCTTGTACTTGAAGATGATGATGTAGGCGAACTCATGGGAAGTAGGCGAAGATGTCGTACGTCCGAAGGCGAAGATGCATTGAGAACACTAGGCGAAGATGCTGAAGTGGTGGTGGTAGTAGCCGTAGCGTGCTCTTGGTGGTGCTTGTCTCACGGTCTTCTCTTGTGCTCTTAAGGATTGGCCTTGTCGTGAAGTAGAGCTTGTTGGGACTTGTACATTTGCGCTTGGCGAGCATCTTCATGATGATGTTATCGTTGTCACACTTGAGCTCGTAGTAGATGTCGTTCGTCGTCGTCGTGCACATGTTGCTTGGAGGTGACTTTCCATTCATGACGAGGTGGATCACGAAAGTGATGGTGGTCGCCATGGAGATGTGGACGTGGACGACTTGCGCTTGTATCATTTTTGCGCTCCGAAGACTTGCGACTTGAACATCGCCACCTTGAGGATGATGAAGGGGAAGAACGGTTGATCAACAAGATCTGGATCTCCTCCATCCTTGCATCTTTCTCCTCCTTTTGTGCGGAAAGCTTGTTGTCGATGTAGTCCCTTTTCCTTGCTTCAGAGTGACGAATGTCGATGGAGATGTTCTCGATGCGCTCTAGCAATCTTGATTGTGTGCCTTGCATTTGTCGTTGTAGATCGAAGATTGACACTTTTGTGATGTAGTTGTTCACGCCGTCGTTGTTGTGGAAAACCGGAGATGAAATGCCTTGCCTATCCATCACTCCAAGAGAAAAATGTGAGTGGTATAAAGAGAAGAACGAATACCAAATGTACCTTGACCGAAGTTGAAAGTGGATCAATGATCACTCCAATGTGGACAATTATCATAATTAAATTCTTTGAAATCCAAAATAGTAGGTTCATTAACATCTAGAGTTTTGATCTCTTCAATCCCACTTTTATCAAATTTAGCATCAAGATCTAAAAACTCCAAATTTTTGGAACGCCTTCTAGGTAAAGGTGGATCATATTCAGTCCCATCATTATCAAGATTCATATTGCAAAACAAATATTTAATAGGGGACACATCAATAACTTTTAGATCTTCATCTTTATTATCATGGAAACTAGAAGAACACGCTCTTATAAAGGAATCTTTCTTAGCACGCATCCTAGCGGTTCTTTCTTTGCACTCATCAATGGAAATTCTCGTGGCTTTGAGAGACTCATTGATATCATGCTTAGGAGGAATAGATCTAAATTTCAAAGAATCAACATCAAGAGAAATTCTATCAATGTTCCTAGCCAACTCAACAATCTTAAGTAATTTTTCTTCAATCAAAGCATTGAAATTCCTTTGCGAAGTAATAAATTCTTTAATATTAGATTCAAAATAAGAGGGCATCTTATTATAATTTCCATAAGAATTGTTGTAGGAATTACCATAATTATTAGAGGAATTGTTAGGATAAGGCCTAGGATAAAAGTTTCCTCTATACGCATTGTTACCAAAATTGTTCCTACCAACAAAATCCCCATCCATAGATTCATTATTATTCTCAATCAAAGTAGACAAAGGCATATCATTAGGATTAGAAGAAACACTTCTATTAGCAAATAATTTCATAAGTTCATCCATCTTTCCACTCAAAATATTAATTTCTTCTATCGCATGCACTTTCTTATTAGTAGATCTTTCAGTGTGCCATTGAGAATAATTAACCATAATATTATCTAGGAGTTTAGTAGCTTATCCTAAAGTGATTTCCATGAAAGGGCCTCCCACGGCCGAATCTAAAAGATTTCTAGAAGCAAAATTCAATCCGGCATAAATTTTTTGTATAATCATCCACAAATTCAAACCATGTGTTGGGCAATTACGTATCATTAATTTCATTCTCTCCCAAGATTGTGCAACATGTTCATGATCAAGTTGCTTAAAATTCGTAATATCGTTTCTAAGAGAGATGATCTTAGCGGGAGAAAAATACTTAGAGATAAAAGCATCTTTGCACTTATTCCAAGAATCAATACTATTTTTAGGCAAAGACGAAAACCAAGCTTTAGCACGATCTCTAAGCGAAAAAGGAAATAGCTTCAATTGACAATATCATTGTCCACATATTTATTCTTTTGAATATCACACAAATCAATGAATCTATTTAGATGCATAGCGGCATCTTTAGTAGGAAGGCCGGAAAACGGATATTTCATGACAAGATTCAGCAAGGCAGCATTAATTTCACAAGATTCAGCATCGGTAAGAGGAGAAATCGGAGTGCTAATAAAATCATTGTTGTTGGTATTGGTAAAGTCACACAATTTAGTGTTATCTTGAGCCATCATGACAAGCAAGCAATCCAACACACAAGCAAACAAGGAACGGGCAAAAAAGAGGTAAATACAGAAAGAGAGGGAGGATAGAGAGAGAGGGCGAATAAAACGGCAAGGGTGAAGTGGGGGAGAGGAAAACGAGAGGCAAATGGAAAATAATGTAATGCGGGAGATAAGGGTTTGTGATGGGTACTTGGTATGTTGACTTTTGCGTAGACCTCCCCGGCAACGGCGCTAGAAATCCTTCTTGCTACCTCTTGAGCACTTGCGTTGGTTTTCCCTTGAAGAGGAAAGGGTGGTGCAGCAAAGTAGCGTAAGTATTTCCCTCAATTTTTGAGAACCAAGGTATCAATCTAGTAGGAGGCTACGCGCGAGTCCCTCGCACCTACACAAAACAAATAAATCCTCGCAACCAATGAGATAAGGGGTTGTCAATCCCTACACGGTCACTTACGAGTGTGAGATCTGATAGATATGATAAGATAATATTTTTGGTATTTTTATGATAAAGATGTAAAGTAAAATAAAAGGAAATGAAAATAACTAAGTGTTGGAAGATTAATATGATGAAGATAGACCCGGGGGCATAGGTTTCACTAGTGGCTTCTCTCAAGAGCATAAGTATTTTACGGTGGGTGAACAAATTACTGTTGAGCAATTGACAGAATTGAGCATAGTTATGAGAATATCTAGGTATGATCATGTATATAGGCATCACGTCCGAGACAAGTAGACCAACTCCTGCCTGCATCTACTACTATTACTCCACACATTGACCGCTATCCAGCATGCATCTAGAGTATTAAGTTCATAAGAACAGAGTAACGCCTTAAGCAAGATGACATGATGTAGAGGGATAAACTCATACAATATGATGAAAACCCCATCTTGTTATCCTCGATGGCAACAATACAATACGTGCCTTGTTGCCCCTACTGTCACTGGGAAAGGACGCCGCAAGATTGAACCCAAAGCTAAGCACTTCTCCCATTGCAAGAAAGATCAATCTAGTAGGCCAAACCAAACTGATAATTCGAAGAGACTTGCAAAGATAACCAATCATACATAAAAGAATTCAGAGAAGATTCAAATATTATTCATAGATTAACTTGATCATAAACCCGCAATTCATTAATCTCAACAAACACACCGCAAAACAAGATTACATCGAATAGATCTCCACAAGAGAGGGGGTCAACTTTGTATTGAGATCCAAAAAGAGAGAAGAAGCCATCTAGCTAATAACTATGGACCCGAAGGTCTGAGGTAAACTACTCACACTTCATCGGAGAGGCTATGGTGTTGATGTAGAAGCCCTCCGTGATTGATGCCCCCTCCGGCGGAGCTTCGGAACAGTCCCCAAGATGGGATCTCATGGATACAGAAAGTTATGGCGGTGGAATTAGGGTTTTGGCTCCGTATCTGATCGTTTGGGGGTACGTAGGTATATATAGGAGGAAGAACTACGTCGGTGGAGCATCAGGGGGCCCACGAGGGTGGAGGGCGCGCTTGGGG
>NC_041386.1:257664278-257677933 GCF_002162155.2 Triticum dicoccoides | reverse complement strand
ATAGGGTCCAAGTCTCCTGGATCTTGCTTGTTCCAAAATTCACGTTCCCGAAGGTTTCATTCCGCTTGGACTCCGTTTGATATTCCTTTTCTTCGAAACCCTAAAATAGGCAAAAAAAAATAGCAATTCTGGCCTCCCGTTTGTAGGTTAGACCCAAACATAATATGAAAGTGTATAATAAAGCCCAATAATGTCCAAAACATAAGATAATATAGAATGGAGCAATCAAAAATTATAGATACGTTGGAGACGTATCAGCCACAGAAAACAATGTGGTGATATGGCCATAAAAAATAATGTGCTATAGTCTAGTCTGTAGCCATGTACATTACTACTCTTCCTCCTCGTGTCGGTTCGTCGCCATCATACTTTCCCGATTCCTATGTTTTCAGTATCTTACGAATCAAAGAGGTACTTAGACTGGTTTAGGTCCGGTCATTTTTTATAACTGTGTTTTGTCCAAAATTTATTGAACGTGCTCCGGTTTCTATGAAAATAATCCGGTTTACAAGTAGTAATTCATTTATTTATTTTATTCTTCTGCGGGGGGTTTACATGTAATTCGTGAGGTGTGAAATGTAGAGTACGCCGACATGGTTGCATATGCTCCGAGTCGTGCATGCACTACGACCCAGATGCTCTACATCCCACATGTCGGCGAAAGGGAGCACGTGGAAATAGCCTAGGAGTACATATAGGAGGATAAATGCGTGAAAAAATATGTACTATGAAGCGTAGCTGCGGTTCGAAAAGGAGACCTAAAGTGATGACAGGTATAGGTCCCAAGCACCCAACTAGTGTTACTAGACGTACGACTACTACTTCCCTAAAAAAAGAGGTACGAGTACTCAGTACTCCTATTCTATCAACACGAGTCCCATCTGACAAAAGCGTCCGTGCCACAGCTAGCTCTTCTCCCTCGTTTCTATCTTCTAATTCTAACTTAGCCGACACACGGTGGACGGGGTGGGAATTTGCCGATGGTCGGTTTGCTCAACTGCGGCCCCACCTCACAATGAAAATGTTACGACTGGAATAAAAATGGCATACACTAATAAAACATTAAGGCCACGAGGTGATGCAGTGCTGGTAACAGGGGGCAAGAAGAAAGATGCATCTATTAACGACGTCCACCTCCTCGACTCAGCGCGCCGCCCACCAAACAATGGCTAAGTAGCAGCGGCTTTCGTGGCCAGGTCGATGTGCTTCTGAACAATGACGTCCAAAGATTCCAGCTGCTAGAAGAAGGCCAACGTCTTTCTATCCTCGTTGGCCTTGTAGTGGCCTATGTAGACGATTTCCTCGTAGACGTGGATGTGCAGGTCAATGGGTTCTTGCATGGCGAGGCGCTGTGCGGCGAGCGCGGACTCGAGGTGCACATTCTTCATCGCGACCTCTGGCACCTGGAGGGCCACCAGGGCTTGAAAGAGTTCGTCACTGTGGAGGCCGATGAGGGTGGTAGGCAATGACACTACTGTAGGATGCTGCTAAGGCGACACTAGGATCAGAGACCCTTTGTCGAAACTGTGTGCGACGCATTAATCACAAATGATGATGTAAAAACCCGTCAAAAAGATGCAAAATGTTTGCGATGAGTACATCAAACACGGTTCAAATTTTAGTTGCCTGTGCGATGAGGGGCATACGGTTCAGTTCAATTAATTGCGATTTGGCAAAACAAAAGAAAGCGGCATACAGTTTACTCGGATGAGCTGTTTGTGATAAGGCAACACAAAAGAAACGGTCAGCCAGATCAAGGTGTGTGCGATATACAACATATGGTTCACTCGGATGAACTGTTTTCGATTAGGCAACGCAACATAAACGGTTCAACCAGATCAAGGTGTGTGCAATGGAGGACATATAGTTTATTCCGATAAGCTGTTTGTGTTGTGGCAAGAGAACATAAACGTTTCACATAAACAAGATGTGTGTAATACGCAGCAAACATCCAATTAGGATGCGTTTGGTTGAAGGTGTCGTATGAATGGGTTGGGACCGTTCAATTTTTTTGGGATTGAACCATTCAATTCATGTGTTTGGCTGAATATAAGTGGTGAGCTAATTATTTAGGACGGGACCACCAGTCATGCTCACATAGTCATGCATGCAAAGGGTGGCCATTTGATTCGACCGATTTGGTTGGGTGGAACGGTTCAGCATCTTCATGGCATATTCTCTTTTTTTGGCTCGAACCATTCATGTGCTTTATAAGCAAACATGTCTATTTTCTGAATGATCCCAACCCATTCATGACCGCCCTTGCAACCAAACGCACCCTTACATAGGTGACTAGTACACACATGACATTTCCACACACCAAAGTAAACTATTACATGCATAACTAACTAGGATAAACGATCATCTACTTCTTGTGCTAGCTCAATGTTCCTTCTATGCTAAGTTTCCATTAATTGATGGAATTTTATGAACAGGCCACCGTTTCCCGCCATTTCCTCACCGATTTCCCGCCACCTAGCGATATTGCACATAAACCTAGGCGGCGCGTGACACACGGAGTCAACAAGCGCAGCCTGTAGCACATCCACCTTTCCCAAGCATGCCAACCCACCAAAGCGCCGCCTCTACCATAAACCTTGTCGATGAGGAAAACGAGTAGGCGCCACGGCCCGTCAAGGTCGAGGCGCTCCCCGGCAACGCGATGGACGACGCTGTGATGTGCGCCATCGCCAGGGTTGAGCAAACCCTTGGCGTATGGCGCTTCACCACCGCGGAACAAGATAGGCATGTCAGCACCGAGAGGCTGCAGCTCGGCGCACAATATGATCGATGGCCCATCGCAGAGCAAGCTAGGTGCGTCCATGCTGATAGGATGTGGCTCACCGCACGGTGAGACTGTTGGAGCGCCATAGAGTGAGAGGCGTGGTGCACCGCACAGCAAGAACGGATCCATCGGCCCTTGCCTGCTGTCGATAGGGCGTCGCAGCTGGGTACACATCCTTTCAGTACCCTCATTCCTTGCCAGGAGTGGGCAGAGGCCCTCTGCGCCATACTTGCACTAGAGGTCGGCCGCGCCGTACTTGCACTCGACGCCCGCCGCGCCGTTCGCATGGGTCCCGCCGCTCGCTTTGTCCGCGGCCCGCTCGATGCCAACGCGCTGGTCGGTAGGCTCGACCGCCTCCTTGGCCCAGGTGTCCACCTGGGCGCAGTAGAGAAACATGGCCGTCACATCCTCGAGCTGGTGATCTTCGATGAAATAGCCAACTTGGAGCTCAAGGTCGCACTCCAGATGTACCGCGAGCGTGTCAACCGCTTAGACGAACGCCTGCACGAGTTCAGGCAGAGCCAAGAGCTACCGCAGGCAAGGGCTGCTGGTCATGGTCTCATGGACACCTTTTATTTTGTTGAGCCGTTTCGACATGGATAGCTATGTATTCACAACAATCATAGTACTGCTCTGCTTATTGCTCTGTTTCCATGTGTGTACTCCATTTTCCGTTCTTATATGTTCTATTTCAATGTGTGTATATACGCTTTCCATTCTGTATATGTGGATGATAACAGCTAGATTCAAATTAGTATACAAAAACAGATAGAAAATGGAATTCATAATATATATATATTAGTTGTTCATTAGTTCATTACAGAATATATATAATATCATCACATATACGTGATGATACTTAACTACTAGGTACAATGCATAAAATTGAAAACGAACAATACTAAAACTAATAATCCCTCCCGGGGCAGTATTCTGGCAGCCCCTCGCCAGCAGCTCCGTGGTGCGCAGTCTCTTCCCAGCGCGGAGGCAGTACTCCACCTCCTCCGCCTCACATATCAATCTACCTCTTGCTGGCAGACGTGCGCGAACGATCTTGCCATTTCATTGGGCGCCCACCAAAGCTCCTCGTTGGTGGCACGCTGGAGCTTACCGGCCCACCTCCACGCAGCGATGATGCGCCTAGTGCCTTTGACCTTCCTTGCGAAGTACCCGTCTTCGTACACCTCCTCCACACGACGACGCGCCCGCCCCCAAAGCTCCACCGCTTCCTTTTTCCAGGTGGCATCACGGGCTTCACATGCCACCTAGTACCTGGCTTCCTCCTCCGCCATATCCTTCTTGAACGCCACTTACTTGGCTTTCTCAGCCGGCGGCAGCAACTTCCACAGACAAAGGTTGTACTGGCCCCAAAACCAATCCAAAGTTGGGTGGTCCGGTGCAACCTCGTCCAGCGGCGTGTAGGGGTCCTCGTTGCGGCTCTTCAAGTGAGCATCCTTGGGGGCGGCGACTCGTCGTCGGGGCGTGGGCAGACTGGCGGCGCCATGGCAAAGATTTGAGAGAGAGAGAGAGAGAGGGAGAGAGGGAGAGAGGGAGAGCGAAGGGAGGATGTAGATGAGAATGCGGGCGGGACGACATGAGCAAGGTAGTATTTATTGGGGGTTGGAATCTAGATCCACGGGAACAGTACACACACTGGTTGCCGGAATTTAAGAGTATTGTAGTTTGAATTACACACGATTCCCGCAGCAAAATCCGTGTGTGAACATTACTACTGGAATCAGCTTCTTTGCCGTCTGCCATGGTGGACGGCAAAGGCACAAGCCGGACGGCAAACTGTCCGTCTAAACGAGTGCGGGCAAAGGCCTTCTTTGTCGTCTGCTTCATAGAAGCGGGAGGCAAAGTGTTGCGCCGTCCGCCGTCGGAGGCCAGCAGATGACAAAGATCATAGACGGCAGTGGGGTGGGGTGAGCTCCGTTAGGGGTTAATGGTGTGCTTTGTCGTCTGCTGACAGACGACAAAGAGCTCAGCTCGGCCAATAATGGGAGGCTGCCACGTGGCCAGCTATGCCGTCTGCCAGCGGACGGCAAAGAGCTCTGAATCTTTGCCGCCTGCTGGCGGACGGCATAGCTGGCCATGTTTGCCAGTCCTATTTGGGAACTTTGCCGTCTGCCAGTAGACGAACAAGATTCGAAGGTCTTTGTCATCTGCTGGCAGACGGCAAAGTGCCCAAATAGGCAGCCCAGTGTTCCCAGTTTCTACTAGTAGCTGCCACGTGGCCTATTTGTCGTCTGCTAGCAGTCGGCAAAGCACTCTTCCGTCTGCTAGCAGACGGTAAATAGGCTATATATCCCCTGTTTTTATTGAATCCATTTAATTTGACAGGATTTCACACAGAGATATACATACATACATATCCAACATATCCAACAACATATAACAGCATGTCCAGCAACATATTTCATTAAATCCAACATATCCAACAACATAGTTCAACAAAGTCCATCCTATCCAACATATCCAGATATACATACATATCCAGAAACAAGGTTCCAACAACATATCCATATATACATACATATCCAAACAAGTTTTCATAAACAACAAGGAAGCACCAAAAGAAATAGTACAGTCCATGAATGCAAGCTTCCTCATCAAGCAAATCTGCAAATTGGGAAAGATGAAAGTTAGTAGAAGAAGAAGACTAGCTAGAAGAAAAGGAAGAGGAGGAAAAGAAGAAGAATTTATCTTCTCTTTCTTTATCTCCTCTCCTATTCTTTACCTTCTTCTTTTCTAACTAATGTAGGTAAAAATGCCATTTTTGGGCTAAGTTAGGTAACAATGCTAAGTTTGTAGGTTAATTTAGAGCTAAGCTAGGTAAATAGGTCCTTTTGGAGCTAACCTAGGTAAACTTGGTCATTTTTGAGGTAACCTAGCTAATTATGCTATTTTGACCTAACTAAGCTTATTGTATCATTTTTTGAGGACAACAAGCTAAGTATATGACATTTATGAGGTTAGCAAGGTTATTATGCCATTTACGAATAAAAACAAGTAAGAGGAGGACAAGAATAGAAGAAGAAGACGAAAATAAGAAGAAGAAGAACTTCTTCTTCTGCTTTTCTTCCTATTCCTTCTTTTCTTCCTCTTCCTTGGTTGTCTTCATCTTATTATGTCATCTGTGGACCAAATAGGCTAAATTATGTAATAGATGGACTAAATAGGCTAAATAAGAAGAAAAATACCGTTATCATGGAGGTGAAGGAAAGGTCGAGGCTGCGCCAGTGGCAGACGGAGGTGAAGGAACGGTCGGGGTTCCGTCATTGGCAGACACAGAAGGATTAGATGATGCTTGTAGGGAGGCATGCTACACCAAAGATCATTTCCAATAATGTCTCGTTAGCATGATGCAACTGAAATGTGAATACTAGTAACTAACGACCATTCAAATCAAACTCATTGTGGTTGCCGGAGCAATCTGGGGCATCGACGGAGGCATCTAACCCTTTTTCTCACACATGGTCTGCACATTTGGTTCTCACAAGTCAGTCATATTAGTTAGCAATGTGAACATTACGTGCATGATTTGGCTAATATGCACGAGAAACGTACCACGAGGAGCTCGTATAGGGCCCGATGAGACGCCTCGTTCCAGTTCCTCTCCTCCTCCAACAACTTAGCCGTCCTCTCCTCCATCTCCCTCTCCCTCTCTGCCGCCTCCCTTTTTGCCTCCTCCAAAAGTGCCTGGGTGTTCAATATCTCTTTCTCAACCAATGCCTTCAACACACCACTCCTCGTTAGCATTGTAATCATCGGCAGACGGACACACAATGTAATGGACGAAAGGTGAGAGAGTCCGTATAAATAAGCACCATGGCGAGCTCCGCGGGCCGTGCCCGAGGCGTTATCTCAGGATCAGAGCTACTCTGGTGCTTCTTGATCTGCGAGAGAGTCTTAGGACAGTGTATCAGTCCATCACCAATGGCTATGGAGCCATGGGACCTCCCACCACCAGATATCATCACCAGCTCTGTATCAAAAGGATCCTGGCTCGGGTTAAAGTCGTCCCCTTTCCCCGCCTTCCCCTCGTCTCTGTACCTCACGAGCTTGTGGTGGGAGGAGATGTTGGTGAAGCTCTCTAGATGATCTAGGTCAGACTCCAAGAATGGCTTGGCCTTCTTGTACGGGGTAGTATGGGCCATGCCATAGAGGTCGAATAGATTTGTCATAGGCTTCTTGTTGTGGTGCGCGTGAGAGAGAGGAACAAAATATTAGTGAAGGGCTCATTGCTATGTAAATAGGTCATTTTGGAGCTAAGTAAGGTTATTATGTCATTTTCGAGGAAAATAAGCTATGTTTAGGTCATTTTGGAGGTAACCAAGATTATTATGCTATTTTTGACCAAAGTATGCTAATTATGTCATTATTGAGCTATCCAAGGTAGTTATGCCATTTTTAGCTACCTAAAGCATATTTAGGCATTTTATAGAGCTATCTAAGGTTATTATGTCATTTTAGAGCTAATTATGTCACGAATGAACTAGCGAAGACTAGTTTAGGTCGTTATTGAGCTATCCAAGGTAGTTATGCCATTTTTAACTAACTAAAGCATATTTAGTCATTTTATAGAGCTATCTAAGGTTATTATGTCATTTTAGAGCTAATTATGTCATAAATGAACTATCCAAGGTAGTTATGCCATTTTTTAAGTAACTAAGCGTATTAAGTCATTTTGGAAGGGAAAAACGCTAGCATGAAGAATGAAGTTGCATGAATCATGTAGCGAACCACATACCCAATGATCCCCGTACTCAAACAAGTTGGAGATTCCTTGATGGTGTGGAAAACCTTCCATTTGGTCACGCTTATCCTTGGCCCTATATGGTGTTCGACTAGCCATTAGGGAGAGCAACACACATCCACCAACGCCTCCCTACAGTCCATCTTATCCGCACACCATCTCGGTGGTACCTAAGTTAGTCAAGAGAAATTTCAGTGCTATGCCTACGAATCAAATCAACAAAACTAAGTTCAAGGCCTTAAGAATAGGTAATTACCTCCATGTACTTCTCCTTACTCAGAAACTTGTCGCGACAATTCGTCTTGGCCCTCCTAATACCCTTCGATGCGTAGTAGTCTCGAAGGGCCTGCACCCGAGCATCGTGCCGTAAGTTCTGAAGTAGGCGCTTGCACACGGCTTCGACAACCATGGACGAGGCCTCCCGCTCTCCCTCTGAAACCCTGTAGAAGGTCTGCAATCAAACAAGACAACACTGATTAGTACAATCACTAGGTAGCGTTGATTTTTAATTCTGTAAAGGAGAAATTACACAAAACCGACAGAACACAATGTGGGCCACCGTCTCACATAAGACACCGGCGACCATCTCCTCCGGCGGGACCGGGGCAACCGAGTACAGCTCCCAGCTCAGTGCTAGCTATGGAACCTGACCCTCACCGGGCAACGTGACCCATCCAGGGAAGTGATCCCGGCAAAGCACACCAAGGACCTAGTTGGGCCTGTGGACACCAGGGGGGTGTAGCCAGCCCCTGAGGTATGACAAGGCTAACGCATTAGATATTAATTTGAAGAAACATGAAGGCAAAAGGTTAAAAAGAGTAAATACACTTACTTCAACCCATTAGGCGTAATCAACCACCTCTGGTCGAGGGTCGTCGGCACGGGTGGGAACTTTGTACCGTCACGCTGGTAGACCTTCTTTCCCTTCTCAACAAGTTCATCGTCCCTGTAGCTATCATCAGAAAAGGTGTCCTTGCTACCATCAGTAGGGCCACTAGCCTCCGGAGTCTCGTGGGAAGAAGACTCCGGGACCGGATTCTTCTGGGCCGAAGACTTTGGGACCAGACTCATGTGGAGCGAAGGATAGGTGACACGAGTGTGGTAGGGCGAAGGATCGGCGAACCGAGTCTGGTGGGGCAAAGGATCGGCGAACGGAGGCTCATGTAACGGAGTCCGAGACGGGTCCACGTCAGACGGAGCAGTCCTGTGGTCGGGTGAATCAGATGGGGGTGGCAGCGAGGAAGGCGTAGCAGCCTTCCTACCTCTCCTGCTGCCACATCCACCTTTAGCAGCCTTCTTTGTCCTCCCCCGACCTCTCCCAGCCAAAGCAGAAGCGCCCACCGCTGTTGTTTGCATACTGTCTAGCAGCGCTCTCCGGAGGTGCTAGGGTGGAATAATGGAACCACCCCTCCCAGTAGCACTCGCCGGAGGCTCGGGGCGCTCTGGACCCTTGCCCACCATCCTGTCAACACCTGCAATGACAAAAGGTAAACGAAATTAGTACAACATAAAAAATTAGAATACCTGACATGAATAATATGTATATAATTTAAGTGTATCATCATCATGAACATAATAAAAAATTGAATACCTCACATTACTAATATTACTCTGAATCGTCTATATATTCTCCGGGATCATTAAATGCATCATCATCATCACTATCAGTGACGTGCTCATCATCATCGTCAATAAATGCATCAACATGTGGAAGGCCTCCTTTATGTAATCGTTCAAGCATTGACAGGTCATCTGTAGCAGTAACTTCTTCTTGTTCCGACTCAGGGGTGAAGTCGGATTCACTATTGTTGTCTACTTCAATGTTCTGGGGTGGAGTAGAGCAGTTCTTGAAATATTTTTTGGAAAGACGTGTTTCCTGGAAGAATTCTCCTTCGTCATTTGTGTCTTGGTTAATGTGAGGTTCATAATCCTCTTCATTGGGGGGAGGTGGTCTAACACCTGGCGGCACATCATAAACGACATCCTAACAACTGAGATTTGGATCACTTTAACAGGCCCATGGTAGATAGAAAACTTGGGTTGCCTGTTGAGCCGTAATATAGACATTGGGAACATCCAAATGGGTGCTTTGTTTGATTTTGACTAGCCCTGCATGTTCATGAGTCCTTCTAGTGTCCCTCGGCTGGAACCAATAACATCTTAAGACTACGACATTTGGTAGGTTTTCACCATAGAATTGAAGTTCATAAATTGCTTCAATTCTTCCATAATACTCGATATCTCCTTCGCCGATAGCAGAGACACAACAATTTGTAGACTTTCGGTTGGCCATAGATAGCTCTTTGCCATAGGTACCAAAGCAATACCCGTTGATGTCATATTTGTCAAATGAACGAACCTTGTAGTCAAAGCCATTAGCTACTTGTCTCAATTCGGCATCCATAAACTCTGAATTAGCCTACAAGTTTAATACAAAAGGATTGTTGCATTAGTCGCAACTTAGCCAAATAAATGAAATGGTCTAATGGAAATTACCGTTTCTTGAACCAAGAGATGAAACCGGGATATTTGCCTCCTTGCTTTGCCAGAAGCTCATACTCTTCGACAGAATCCTTTTGGATCACCGCTCCATATGATAATATGGCGACATATCGACTACATCAAATATCCAGGAATAAAAGCAGTTCAAAGGAATTAGAAGTTGCGAAACAATGTACTGAGATCTTACTCGATGTACGGATGCACTTCTGCTAGGTTGTTGAGGAGATATAGCGAAATGGTCCGCCATTCTTGAACATCCAACGATACTAGTTTTCAACCACTGGCTGGTGCGAGAATCCCCTTGAATAGGCTAAGGTTGGATCGACCCTTTTTAGGGTCGTCAGCATTCTACCGAGGCTTCGGATTATGCAAATGACAATTTTTGGCTTCGTAGTGTGCTATCATGAAGTTTGCCGCCTCCTTAGTGATGAATGCCCCGGCAATCGATGCTTCACATCTATGTATTTTTACATTTTGCTCGAAGCGTCTTCTGCATCCTCTTAGTTGAGTAGCACCAACGATTTTGCACGAGCCCCCCAATCTTGCCTAGGTCGGTAGATGCAAAATCAAGTGTTGCATTGGATTAAAGAAGCTTGGCGGAAAGATCATCTCTAACTTGTAGATCAACTCCGGTGCAAACTATTCCATTTCTTCTAGGAGGCCAGGCGATAGTTCTTTCGCACAAAGAACACGGAAGAAATACCTTAGCTCTGCCACTACTAGCCATTCATCCTCAGGGATGAAGCCACACAACATCACGGGCATTATCCACTCAATCCATATGTGCCAATCATGAATTTTTAGACCAAATATTTTCAATTTTCAAGATTCGGCCCTCTCTTTAGATTTGCTGCATACCCATCGGGGAACATCAACTGCATTTTCACCCACAAAATAATTTCCCTCATAGCTGGCCTTCCAAGATTGAACCATGCCTTTGGCTTCGTCCAGTTCCGCTTTCCTTTCGGTTCTTGCATGTTTTGTAACGGTCTATCACATAGCTCCTCTTGATCGACTATAGCCTTAGTATTATCCTTTGATTTCCCCTCTATGCCGAACAATGTACCAAAAATGGCTTCGGCGATATTATTTTCAATGTGCATCACGTCGATGTTGTGTGGGCAAAGGAGGTCTTTGAAGTAAGGCAGATTCCACAAGCATGTCTTGTGAGTCCAGGCGTGTTCCTTATTATAACCCTTGAAATACCCTGGACGCTCTGGATTTGGCTCGAGAGCATTTAACTGATCTAGGGTCTGTTGGCCTGTCAATGCAGGTGGTGCAGAGTGTTTGACAACTCTACCTTGAATGAAGTTCTTCTTGTCTTTCATGAACTTATGGCGAGGATCTAGAAACAGTCTATGCAAGTCGAAGAAGTATACTTGCGCCCAGCCGTCAGCCAACGAAACTCAAGAGCTCCCTTGCATGTGGGGCACGAGAACCTTCCATGCACACACCAGCCAACGAATAGCGCATACGCCGGCAAGTCATGCGTCGAGTACATGTACCAGGCACGCATTATGATGTTTTGTTTGCTAAAGGTTTCGTATGTCTTGAACCCATTATCCCAAGCTTCTTGCAATTTGTCCTTAAGCGGTTGCATGTACACATTCATATTCTTCCCTCGATAGTTGGGCCTTGGAATTATCAACGTCAGGAAAATGTTCTTTCTTTGCATAATCTGCCCAGGGGGGGGGATTGAGTGGAATGAAAAACACAGGCCAACAACTGTATGGGCTACCGCCTGACCAAACACATTGAACCCATCCGTGCTGATGGCGACTCGAGGATGCATTGGATCTGCCTTTTTCCTTATGTAATGCATCGAAGCGCTTCCACGCTTCATCATCCGATGTGTGCATCATCATCACATTCCCATCTGCATCTAGTTTGGTTCTTTTGCCCATTTTGTGCCATGTGATCTGTCTGGCCGTCTCTTTGACCATGAAAAGGCGTTGAAGTCTTGGTACAATTGGCATATACCGAAGAACATTAACAGGTATTTTGGTCTGCGTCTTCTCACCCATACCGTTGTCTACCACAACATTCCTGGAAGACTTGCAAATGGGACAATAGTACATGGCCTTTGGGTAGTACTCATACTGAAGCCTAAATAAGACACATCCTTTCTCACATGGATGTATCTTATCGTAGGGCATCTTAAGATCACACAGGATTTTGTCTGACTAGTACAAGTTTGCAGGTAGCACATGGCCTTTGGGTAGAAATCGTCCGAATACTGTCATCATCGCGTCGTAGCATTCTCTGCCCAAGTTGAATTGAGCCTTCAAAGCCATTATTTGTGAGATGGTATCCAGCTGACAAAGCTCAGTGTGCTCGTGGAGAGGGCGTTTTGAGGACTCCAACATTTCAGTGAAGGCCTTTGCAGATTCCTCCATCTCCTCATTCGAGTCCCGAGCATCGTCAAAGTTTTGCACCATGTCTTCCATCCCGGTAACATGCTCGTCAGTGCAACGATGAACCACCTCGGCTCTGGCACGTTGGGCAGACTCGCCATGAAATGTCCATACCGTGTAACCAGGTGTAAAACCAAACTTGTACAGGTCTTTACTCATTTCAAGCTCGTCCCTCTTATTATAGTTGTCGCACCGGACACAGGTGCACCAGCTTAATTTCTGGCCATTTGCATATGCGGCTCTATCAAACCCCTTGGTTTTTGTTAACCATTCCTCAGTCCAAACTTTCTGTCTAGTGTAACCGGTGTACATCCACGCACGATCACTCATATTGACTTCCTATTGGACACACAAGAAATGTATACATAATTAAGCAAACCATATCCATCTGTTAATGGAGTTTGTCAGTTTTATTACGTCCATGCAACCTACACGCTAATAGGTAAAGATAGGCCCTAATCCCACCCGAGTATGTGTAGATTGGGTTCGTTTTCCCATGCTCTGCTCTGGATCCGATGCAAAATTTCACAGCACCTCCCCGCTGTTCTCCTGATACACGTGTCGGCAATAAGTAGAGAGGATGTCTACCTAGAGAACAATAGGGAGGAACTGAAGAAATTCCGCATCGGATCCGGAGCAGAGCATATGGGAAAATGAAACCAATCTACACATACTCGGGCTGTCCATGGATATCGTTGGATAATTCGAAAGAATCACAATTATAAATATGCAAATGCATGCATATTTATAGATGTAACCCTTTCGAACGGGAGACGCATATTGGTTATGCATACTGATGATTGACACATATAGCTAGCAAGTTTCATCGGCACGAAGACCGGAACAGAGAAAATGAAGGGGGGAGGAGGAGATGTCATTTGTGCTCACCAACGAACGCAGGGGCGGAGCTCGTCGAATGCACGGGGAGGTCGTCAAACACCACACCCTCACAGCGACGAAACGACTGCACATTTAAATACACCCGATCAACACACATATATATGATGTTTTGCGTAACAAAATCAAAAAATATATGACCTAACTCATAATTCACAAATATATGACCCCGTCAGGGTTGGGGTCGGGGTGTGGTGTCAGGGTGTCGGGGTCGATCGGGGTGTCAGGGTGTCGGGGTCGATCGGGGTGTCGGGGTCGGGGTTGGGGTGTGGTGTCAGGGTATCGGGGTGTGGTGTCA
>NC_041386.1:257661086-257661831 GCF_002162155.2 Triticum dicoccoides | reverse complement strand
TACACAAAACAAATAAATCCTTGCAACCAACGCAAATAGGGGTTGTCAGTCCCTATAAGGCCACTTACGAGAGTGAGATCTGATAGATATGATAAGATACTATTTTTGGTATTTTTATGATAAAGATGCAAAGTAAAATAAACGCAAAGGAAATAACTAAGTAGTAGGAGATTAATATGATAAATATAGACCCGGGGGCCATAGGTTTCACTAGTGGCTTCTCTCGAGAGCATAAGTATTCTAGGGTGGGTGAACAAATTACTGTTGAGCAATTTACAGAATTGAGCATAGTTATGAGAATATCTAGGTATGATCATGTATATTGGCATCACGTCCGAGACAAGTAGACCGACTCCTGCCTGCATCTACTACTATTACTCCACTCATCGACCGCTATCCAGCATGCATCTAGAGTATTAAGTTAAAAACAGAGTAACGCCTTAAGCAAGATGACATGTTGTAGAGGGATAGACTCATGCAATATTAAGAAAACCCCATCTTGTTATCCTCGATGGCAACAACACAATACGTGCCTTGCTGCCCCTACTGTCACTGGGAAAGGACACCGCAAGATTGAACCCAAAGCTAAGCACTTCTCCCATTGCAAGAGAGATCAATCTAGTAGGCCAAACCAAACTGATAATTCGAAGAGACTTGCAAAGACAACCAATCATACATAAAAGAATTCAGAGAAGATTCAAATATTATTCATAGATAGACTTGATCATAAACCCACAATTCATCG
>NC_041386.1:257654867-257660921 GCF_002162155.2 Triticum dicoccoides | reverse complement strand
TCTCAACAAACACACCTGAAAAAGAAGATTACATCGAATAGTTTTCCACAAGAGAGGGGGAGAACATTGTATTGAGATCCAAAAAGAGAGAAGAATCCATCTAGCTACTAACTATGGACCCGTAGGTCTGAGGTAAACTACTCACACTTCATCGGAGGCGTTATGGTGTTGATGTAGAAGCCCTCCATGATCGATGCCCCCTCCCGCGGAGCTCCGGAACAGGGCCCAATATGGGATCTCGTGGATATAGAAAGTTGCAGCGGTGGAATTATGTTTTTGGCTCCATATTTGATTGTTTGGGGGTACGTAGGTATATATAGGAGGAAGGAGTACGTCGGTGGAGCAACAGGGGGCCCACGAGGGTGGAGGGCGCGCATGGGGGGGTAGGCGCGCCACCTACCTCGTGGCCTCCTGTTTTATTTCTTGATGTAGGGTCCAAGTCTCCCTCGTCTTGTTCGTTGAGAAAATCACGTTCCCGTTGGTTTCATTCCGTTTGGACTCCGTTTGATATTCCTTTTCTTCGAAACCCTAAAACAGGCAAAAAATAGCAATTCTGGGCTGGGCCTCCGGTTAATAGGTTAGTCCCAAAAATAATATAAAAGTGGATAATAAAGCCCAATAATGTCCAAAATAGTAGATAATATAGCATGGAGCAATCAAAAATTATAGATACGTTGGAGATGTATCAGCGGGGGGTGGGCCGACGTGGAACGACCGGCGGGGGCACGGTGGAGGTCAGGGCACCGCAGGGGAGGGGTGCGGGGTGGCTGGCTACGGCAGACGGGGTCGGCGGTGGCGCGGGTGAGGGTGGTGATGGGAAGGAGACAGAGTGAGAAGAGAGAGATTACGGGGGCGGGGCGGCCGTTTATGTACCCATCTCTTTGCCATCCACCAACGGTCGGCAAAGAGGTGGGGCCGGTGGGTCGTTACGGTTCAGACCTCCACTGGACCCCACCCACCTCTTTGCCATCCGCCAGCTGACGGCAAAGAAACTTTGCCATCAGCTGGCAAACGGCAAAGAACTAGGTGATGACAAAGGACCACTTTTCCGTACGCTGACTCTTTGCCGTCCGTTTATTTTAAGGTGACGGCAAATGACCTCTTTGTCATCAGCCAGCTGATGGCAAAGAGCTGGATGATGGCAAATCTATTGTTTCCAGTACTTATTTAGGAACGGAGGGAGTAGTCCCTCCTTTCCGGTTTACAAGGCTATACTATTAAGAGCAAGTACAATAGTGGGCTTATAGCCTGCTTACATTGGCAATTTTGTCTCATGCAAGAGCCTGGCTATATGTGTGCTCTAAGGCTCCGCACCACAGCCCACCCCAACACAAAGACTGCCACATGAGCGTTCGTAATTGCCACATTTGGGTTGCGCTTGGCTGTTTACCTCTTAGAGAAGACGAACAATGATGACTACTTCTACAGTATCGAATCAACTGCTGCATGTCCGTCCACCGCGTGCGGGAGGGATAGCTTGTTGTAGTAAGCAAAACCCTGTCCTCGTTTGTGAGCCACACCGTGGATGCGCGAGGGAGAGGGAGTGTAGTACGAAAATCAAGCTTCTCCTCATTGTACGAGTTGACGCGACACATCATAGCACTGGCCCCACATGATTGCCTCTAAACTTGCCTAAAAGACCCGCAGTGTACAACATATTTGCTGCAACCTCTAACATTTATCCCACCACAAATTAAAATATATGTTCCTGTCTTGACTAGATGAGCATGAAAACTACAATCACCAGGATGATAGGTAGGGCCAAAAGATTATTTTAATCAAAAAATGCTTCAAGACGACCTCATAGCATGGAGCCAACTCCAATGATTTTAAGCTTAGAGGCACGATACACACTATCCTATACTATGTCACTATACTACCTCCCCTTCACATGAAACTACCACTCGAGCATCCTGGTTGCACTTGGCTCTTCGCCTCTTCGGGAAGTCGACAATGATGGTACTACTATAGTGGATTACTACTAGTATGCTTCTTGCCATCTGACATCGAATGAACTACTACATGTCCACTTCGTGCAGGAGTGCTACCTCTTGAGCTTGCGTTGGTTTTTCCCTTGAAGAGGAAAGGGTGATGTTGCAAAGTAGAGTAAGTATTTCCCTCAGTTTTGAGAACCAATATATCAATCCAGTAGGAGACAACGTGCAAGCCACTGAATACCTGCACAAACAAATACCAACTTGCACCCAACACGATAAAGGGGTTGTCAATCCCTTGACGGTTATTTGCACGTTAGATCTGATAGAGATAGATAAACGACAAAGTAATGTTTTTGGTATTTTTGGGTTTATGGAATGGAAACTATAAGATTGCAAAGAAAGTAAATAGGAAACTGGAAGTGTAGATTAGAAACTTATATGATGGAAAATAGAAGATTATATGATGGAAAATAGACCCGGAGGCCATAGGTTTCACTAGAGGCTTGTCTCGAGAATATAATTATTATGGTGGGTGAACAAATTACTGCCGAGCAATTGATAGAAAAGCGTAAAGTTATGACGATATCTAAGGCAATGATCATGAACATAGGCATCACGTCCGTGTCATGTGGACTGAAACGATTCTGCATCTACCACTATTACTCCACACATCGACCGCTATCCAGCATGCATCTAGAGTATTAAGTTCATAAGAACAGAGTAACACTTTAAGCAAGATGACATGATGTAGAGGAATTAACTCAAGCAATATGATGAAAACCCCATCTTTTTTATTCTCGATGGCAACAATACAGTGCGTGCCTTGCTGCCCCTATTGTCACTGGGAAAGGACACCGCAAGATTGAACCCAAAGCTAAGCACTTCTCCCATTCCAAGAAAAACCAATCTAGTTGGCAAAACCAAATCGATAGTTTGAAGAGACTTGCAAAGATATCAAATCATGCATATAAGAATTCAGAGAAGATTCAAATAATATTCATTGATAAGCTGATCATAAATCCATAGTTCATCGGATCTCGGCAAACACACCGCAAAATAGTATTACATCGAATAGATCTCCAAGATCATCGAGGAGAACTTTGTATTGAGAATCAAAGAGAGAGAAGAAGACATCTAGCTACTAGCTATGGACCCATAGGTGTGTGGTAAACTACTCATGCTTCATCGGAGAGGCAATGGTGTTGATGTAGAAGCCCTCCGTGATCGAATCCCCATCTGTCAAGATGCCGGAAAAGGCCCCTAGATGGTATCTCACGGGTACAGAAGGGTTCGGCGGTGGAAAAGTGGTTTTGTGGCTCCCCTAGAAGTTTTTGAGGTATATGAGTACACATAGGAGGAAGATCTAGGACAGGAGGCCACCGAGGGGCTCTTGATAACCCAAAAGTATAGGGGATCGCAACAGTTTTCGAGGGTAAAGTATTTAACCCAAATTTATAGATTCGACACAAGGGGATCCAAAGAATATTTGAAGGTATTAGCAGCTGAGTTGTCAATTGCACCACACTTGGATATTAATTATCAACAACATGTAATCAATAGCACGGTAATATGGTAGTTTTTTATAGTAGTGACAACAACAATAGTAATAGTAATAGTGATAGCAGTAATTTCGTAACAAGTGTAACAGTGATGATAGCAATAGTAACTTAGCAGAAACAATATAAGATAAATTCGTAGGCATTGCATCGGTGACTTGTTGGATGATATTCATCATGTGACAGTCATAACCTAGGTCGATATGGCACTAGCTCTAGTTCATCGATATAATGTAGGCATGTATTCCATAAATAATCATATATGCTTTATTAAAAGAACTTGTATGACATCTTTTGTCCTACCCTCCAGTGGCAACGGGGTCCATATTGGAAACTAAGGGATATTAAGGCCTCCTTTTAATAGAGAACCGGAACAAAGCATTAACACATAGTGAATACATGAACTCCTCAAACTACAGTCATCACCGAGAATGGGCCCGGTTGTTGTCACTCCGGGGTTGTCGGATCATAACCGTAGTAGGTGACTATAACTTGCAAGATCAGATCTAAGACATGGATATAATGATGAATTAATAAATGGTTCAGAACTGATTTCATGATACCTGGGCCCAAAGTGACAAGCATTAAGCATGGCAAAGTCATAGGAACATCAATCTAAGAACATAGTGGATAGTAGGGATCGGGCCCTAACAAAACTAACTCGATAACATGATGAATCTCATCCAACTCCTCACCGACCAGCAAGCCTACGAAGGAATTACTCACTCCCGGTGAGGAGCATCATGGAATTGGCGATGGAGATTGGTTGGTGATGACGAAGAATGAAGATCCCCCTCTCCGGAGCCCCAAACGGACTCCAGATCTGCCCTCTCGAGTAAGATCAGGGCTTGGCAGTGGCTCCGTCTCGTGGATCATGATAATTCTTTCTCCCTGATTTTTTTCTAGAAATATGTGAATTTATAGTATCAGGGGGGTCGTCAGCGGGGCCACCAGGTGGGTACAACCCACCTGGGTGCGCCAGGAGAGGGAGCGCACCCTGGTGGGTTGTGCCCACCCAGGGGCCCCTCTCTGGTGGGTCTTGGCTCCAAAAATTCTTATTATTGATATATAAAATCCTCACAAAGTTTCGTTCCATTCCGAGAACTTTCATTTATGCACAAAAACAACACCATGGTAGTTCTGCTGAAAACATCGTCAGTCCGGGTTAGTTTCACCCAAATCATGCAAATTAGAGTCCAAAACAAGAGGAAAAGCATGAGAAAAAGTAGATGCATTGGAGATGTATGAACTCCCCCAAGCTTAAACCTTTGCTTGTCCTCAAGAAATTCAGTTAATAAACTGGAAGTGAGAAAGAAAAACTTTTACGAACTCTTTTGCTCTTGTTTGCATAAATAAGTTGAAACAGCACCCAGGTTTTCAGCCAACATTATAACTAACCATGCCGACAATAACTATTAAAGATTACAATGACTCATATCAATGACATAATCAGCTAGCAAGCAATAATAAGATATCTCAAACGGCAACACGTCGTCAAAATAACCATTATATAATATGACAATAATGGTATCTCGCTAGCCCTTTCTGAGACCGCAAAACATAAATGCAGAGCACCTCCAAATTTCAAGCAACGACTAAACATTGTAATTCATTGTAGAAAAGATCCAGTCATGATGCACCCAACATTAGCTACACACAATGCATAAATCATGACCGCTATGCTCTACTCAGTTTCTGGCACTTGTTTTTTAGAAGATGATGACACAACATAAAAGTAAATAGAAAGTCCCTTCGCAGAGGGAAGCAGTGATTTGTAGAGGTGCCAGAGCCCAGTTTTTAAGAAAGAGATAAATTATATTTTTAGACATGCACCCTTCTTATTCACTTCACGACAATCAGTTATCAACATCTTCCATGCTAAGCATGCGAGTGGCGGTTCCCAAGCGGTAAAAGTAAAGTTTTGAATCCATTGGGAGTTTTTATTTGATTATTTAAGAGATGAACTAGTTTTGTATTTTGCAGTTTGGGACTGGGCATCCCTATTACCGCCCATTTCCTCGTGCGATGGCGAGTGAATAAACACTCGACCTGAGGATAACCCTCTTAGCATGGAAGATATAGGCCACCTCTTGTCATTCCATGAATGATCCAGGCACACAAAACGCATAATTTTTTTAGAATTTTTTAGAGGTGGCACATGAAAATTTACTTAGGACAGCAGGGTAATACCGCATATAGGTAGGTATGGTGGACTCATCTGGAATAACTTTGGGTTCAAGGTTTTTGATGTACAAGCTTAATTCCCACTTAGTATAGGCTAAGGCTAGCAATTAAGATTGGGAAGCAGCCAGCTAGAGAGCAACAACGATCATAACCATGCATTATGCGTAAGTAACATTGGACACTAGCATGAGTAGGATATGGACACCATGAACATAAACATTATAGAGGCTATGTTGGTTTTGATTCAACGACATGCATGAACATGTACCAAGTCAAGCCACTTGAACATTCAGAGGAGGATACCATATCATCATACTACATCACAATCATTTTAACGCTATGTTGATATCCAAGCTAAATCATTATTAACTCCCAGC
>NC_041386.1:257652599-257653405 GCF_002162155.2 Triticum dicoccoides | reverse complement strand
TTTTTCTAGAGGTCAGTGATGATGTGGTATGAAGAGGTAAGTGAGGGGGCCCACGTGGGGACCACAACCCACCAGGGCACGCCTGGGGTGCTAGCGCACCTAGGTGGGTTGTGCCCACCTGGTGCACCTCCCTCTGGTATTATTTCCAAGAAAAATTCTCAAATATTCAGAAAAAAATCATATTAAATTTTGAGGGCATTTTGAGAACTTTTATTTTTGGGTCATTTTTTATTGCACGGGAAATTCAGAAAACAGACAAAACATGGTATTTTATTTTATTTAACTAATAAAAACAGAGAATAAAAAGTAGGGATAGAAAGCAGTGCTTACTAAATTCATCAACTTCATACCGTTCAAACATGATTCATTAATAAGGTTGATCAGGTCTTATTAACAACCACTTTCGATTAGCATGAAACCGCAGAACTTCTGTAAATCACTAAGTTACCTCAATGGGGATATGCATTTCCCCAACAATAAGCATTTCATATTTCTTCTTGATAGTAGGTAGAGGTATTTGAAAACTTCCAATAGTGATTGTTAGAGATTTTTCAATAACATTAATACCATTCACTTGGAATTGTTTCTTACGAAAGTGCACTGTATGCTCATTACCATTAATATGAAAAGTGACCTTGCTTTTATTGCAATCAATAACAGCGCCTGCAGTATTCAAGAAGGGTCTACCAAGGATAATAGACATGTTGTCATCCTCGGGCATCTCAAGTATAACAAAGTCAGTCAAAATAGTAACATTAGCAAGAACAACGGGCACATCCTAACAGATACCGATAGGTATGGCAGTT
>NC_041386.1:257648891-257651236 GCF_002162155.2 Triticum dicoccoides | reverse complement strand
GTTTAGCCGGTGGTTCAGGAATAGTCCAATCATCATAATTTTTAAATATGTTGTTCAATAATTCTTCAGCTTGAGCAATAATTTGTTCCCTGAAAACACAACCAGCACAAGTATCTAGGAAGTCCCTAGAAGCATTGATTAGTCCATTATAGAAGATATCAAGTATTTTATTTTTCTTAAGAGGATGATCAGGCAAAGCATTAAGTAACTGGAAAAGCCTCCCCAAGCTTGTGGGAGACTCTCTTCTTTAGTTTACACAAAGTTAAATATTTCCTGTAAGGCAGCTTGTTTCATATGTGCAGGAAAATATTTTTCAGAGAAGTAATAAATCATATCTTGGGGACTACGCACACAACCAGGAGCAAGAGTATTGTACCAAGCTTTAGCATCTCCCTTTAATGAGAAAGGAAATAGTTTGATAGTAAAGTAGTAGCGAGTTTTCTCATCATGGGTAAAAAGGGTGGCTATATCATTCAACTTAGTAAGATGTGGAATACCCGTAACAATCCATGTCCTTACGCAAAGATGGCTCCCCCAACCTCCCACCACCGTAACCCTAGCCGCCACCCTCACCTCCGGCAATCTCCACATCTAGCCGGGGAAAGCCATTTCCCATCCACTCAATCTCTCTGGCATCTTGGTTTACACCTTTGGGTGACCAACTTGATGGCGGTCCACGCGGTCATCACCTTGGGTTTGGATTTTTCTTCGGGCATCGTCATGTCCAAGGAGATTTGGCGCACCATGATCGTACGGTGCAACCTTCTAACGATTGGGCCACTTCACCATGGTGGTATCATTTGCACGACACAACTTTCGGCTGACCATGGATAATGTTGCGCTTGCGCTTGAGGCGGCAATTGGAGGATATTGTTCATCTTTGAAGGTATCATGTCTACGTGACCGTGTCTGCTCTTTCTAATGTTTCATGCAAAGTAGTGGGTTTTTTCATATTGAATCAACGGAACTATGTTTGCCCTCAGTTTAAATGCTTTTTTCACCTATGGGGTTTTGGGGGTCCGGATTGGGTTAAAGAGTTTGCATCTTGGCAAAGAGAATGTAATGAAGAATGGACCCTAGTTAGTCCATCTAAGCGTAGAGCTCGTTTGGGAATGGCTGCTATGATGCATGCGCCTGCAAAATCCTCTTTGCGTTCTAAGGATACCTCTCATCCTCGCAAGAGTTTGCGTTTTGCCACATTCCTCAACTATGATGCATGTCGTGGTTATCGTTACAATGCTACACCTGAGGATATTGCAATAGTTCAGCAAGATCCAGGCTATACTCTTGACCCACAGGAGTTATTAGATGCAAATTCTGTTGTTAATCAGATTGTTGTTAGCTCACCGCCAGTGGCCTTGGCGCCGGAGGCATCGCCCGCAATACAGTTTGGATCCGTTTCACCGGATACCCCTGCTACCTCTTGAGCACTACGTTGGTTTTCCCTTGAAGAGGAAAGGGTGATGCAGCAAAGTAGTGTAAGTATTTCCCTCAGTTTTTGAGAACCAAGGTATCAATCCAGTAGGAGGCCACGTACGAGTCCCTCGCACCAACACAAACAAATAAAATCCTCGCGACCAACGCAATAAAGGGGTTGTCAATCCCTTCATGGTCACTTACGAAAGTGAGATCTGATAGATATGATAAGATAATATTTTTGGTATTTCTATGATAAAGATGCAAAGTAAAGAAAGCAAAATAAACGGAAAAGGAAATAGCTTGTTGACGGAAGATTAATATGATGGAAAATAGAACCGGGGGCCATAGGTTTCACTAGTAGCTTCTCTCGAGAGCATAAGTATTACAGTGGGTAAACAAATTACTGTTGAGCAATTGAAAGAATTGATCATAGTTATGAGAATATCTAATTATGATCATGTATATAGGCATCACGTTCGAGAGAAGTAGGCCGACTCCTGCCTGCATCTACTACTATTACTCCACACATTGACCGCTATCCAGCATGCATCTAGATTATTAAGTTCAAACGAACAGAGTAACGCTTTAAGCAAGGTGACATGATGTAGAGGGATAAACTCATGCAATACGATATAAACCCCATCTTGTTATCCTCGATGGCAACAATACAATACGTGCCTTGCTGCCCCTACTGTCACTGGGAAAGGACACCGCAAGATTGAATCCAAAGCTAAGCACTTCTCCCATTGCAAGAAAGGTCAATCTAGTAGGCTAAACCAAACTGATAATTCGAAGAGACTTGCAAAGATAACCAATCATACATTTAAGAATTCAGAGAAGATTCAAATATTTTTCATAGATAAACTTGATCGAAAAACCCACAATTCATCGATCTCCACAAACACACCGCAAAAGAAGATTACGTC
>NC_041386.1:257617550-257648228 GCF_002162155.2 Triticum dicoccoides | reverse complement strand
AATAGATCTCCACAATAGAGGGGGGGGGGGACTTTGTATTGAGATCCAAAAAGAGAGAAGAATCCATCTAGCTAATAACTATGGTCCCGAAGGTCTGAAGTAAACTACTCACACTTCATCAGAGAGGCTATGGTGTTGATGTAGAAGCCCTCCGTGATCGATGCCCCCTCCGGTGGAGCTCCGCAAAAGGCCCCAAGATGGGATCTCACGGGTACAGAAAGTTACGGCGGTGGAATTAGGGTTTTGGCTCCATATCTGGTAGTTTGGGCGTACGTAGGTATACATAGGAGGAAGAAGTACGTCGGTGGATCAACATGGGCCCGACGAGGGTGGAGGGCGCGCCTGGGGGGGGGGGGAGGTAGGCACGCCCCCCTACCTCGTGCCCTCCTGGTTGCTTTCTTGACGTAGGGTCCAAGTCCTCTGGATCATGTTCGTTCCGAAAATCACGTTCTCGAAGGTTTCATTTCCTTTGGACTCCGTTTGATATTCTTTTTCTGCGAAACTCTGAAATAGGCAAAAAACAACAATTCTGGATGGGCCTCCGGTTAATAGGTTAGTCCAAAAATAATATAAAAGTGTATAATAAATCCCAAAAATGTCCAAAACAGGATATAACATAGCATGGAACAATCAAAAATTATAGATATGTTGGAGACGTATCAACCCGCTTTCCACGGGATACACCCAATCATGATCGGGCCGGTGTGATCTTCTCCCTGGATATTTCTCCTATTACTGTTTGTTTGGAAGGGTCGTCTCACAATCCGTTAATTCTATCGGATGATGATTCTACTGAGTCTGAGGATGATGGGCTGTTTACGCTGCCTATTAGTTTGATTGGGCTAGGGCTTACAATGGTTGCACTGTCATCACCTGCCAGGTCACCTGTGGAGGTGGTTCATGATTTGCAGCGCCTGGATGAACTTGTAAAAGAACTTGCTGCACAAGTTTGGGACTGCTCACGTTGATTGGGTATGGGTCATAGTGTGGATACGTGCATGAACGAGACACGTTGTCGCATGTGTTTTCGGCTCGGTCATGTTAAAAAGGGTGTACATAGTCTCCACCGCAAGTAAAAGTTTGGGTTCCCAAGGGTCGAACCTCTACTACCGACCTCGAGCCTCGCGCCATCAAGCAAACCCCTCCCGATGCTTCATGCTTCCAAATAGTGCAAAGATCCTCTGCCACACCAAAGGATTCCCCTCCTCTGCAGACAGCCGGCTCCTCATCGCCATCGCCACCTCCACCTCACCTCCACACCCAGCCATGGCTAACTATGAGCTTGATCTAAGGCACTTTCTCCCGGCTGGCTATGACATCATCGATGCTGGTCTGCATCGTGTGCCTCGCACCTACTACACCCCAGCCAGAACTCTGCCACGACGCCATGAATCCTACATGGTTAGGATCGTTGAGCCAATCCCGCTGCCAGAGGATGTACCTCATCTTCGACAGCAAGTTTGTGACTTCATCCTCGACGAGCTACAACTTCCGGTACTGTCCTCTAAAACCTGGTTTCAAGGTGTTGGTCTGTACCAGATGCAAGATCCAGTAGTGCGTAGCGCTCTAGTTAATCATCTGTCATGGCTGCTTGGTCTCAATCAGCATGGCAAGGAGATTTTTCGGTGGTTCATTAATCATGATGATGGAGTTGGTCATCGAGCTTTACAAGGTCACCGCACTGGGTGGCTCATGTTCATTGGAGTTCCTCTTGACTATCGCAATACAGAGAATTTGGCTGAGATTGTTTGCACTTTCGGGCAGTTTCATTACTAGAATGAAGAGGAT
This sequence comes from Triticum dicoccoides, assembly GCF_002162155.2. Taxonomy (NCBI): domain Eukaryota; kingdom Viridiplantae; phylum Streptophyta; class Magnoliopsida; order Poales; family Poaceae; genus Triticum; species Triticum dicoccoides. Next base: position 257,646,440 of record NC_041386.1, on the reverse strand, counting down.
GATCGTTTAGTTTGCTTTGTGGTTTATGCTTCCCTCTTTGACAATGTTTTAGTCCCGAGGGATGTAGTTTTTCGACACTTTGCCACTGTGGGAGGCGCTATTCTGTCTTGGACAGCTTCATGCAGCATTCTGACGACGGCTTTTGCATAACAGTTGCCCCAAGATGAGGACATATTGCCATTCGATGGTAACCCTCACCCAATGCCAGGTGAATTGCAACCTGTAGAACAGTTTTGGGTTCTCCCACCTTATCCAGCACTTAGATAGAATGATGTTCCTCAGCCAATCCAGCCGGATGAACCGCAGCAGCCACCACAGGATAAAGGAGAGGGCTGGGGTCACCCTGGGCATCATCAACATGAGGAGCAAGACCAAGTTCAGCAGCAGATGCCACAAGATCAGAACTCCATGGTTTTAAACCCTTCTTTGGGCTCCAACGACTCCTCTCAGTAAAACCCTACAATTGATGGGCCTCTTTTGGGACCAGTGGATGCTCCTATCTTTGGGCCGCCTGAGGGAGTCCTGGACAAAGGGGTCCTTGGGGGTCCGGCCTGTTATCCATGGGCTGGACTGATGGGCTGTGAAGACATGAAGGCTGAAGACCGTACCTGTTTCTGGATTGGACTCTCCTTGGCGTGGAAGGCAAGCTTGGCGACCGATTATGAAGATTCCTTCTCATGTAATCAACTCTATGTAAAGCCTAGATCCTCTCTGTGTCCATATAAACCGGAGGGGTTAGTCCGGAAAGGATATACTCATTAACATAGTCATATAGGTTAGATTTCTAGGGTTTAGCCATTACGATCTCGTGGTAGATCAACTCTTGTAACACTCATATTCATCGAGATCAATCAAGTAGGACATAGAGTATTACCTCCATAGAGAGGGCCCGAACCTGGGTAAACATCGTGTCCCCCGTCTCCTGTTACTATCGATCCTAGACGCACAATTCGGGACCCCCTACCCGAGATCCGCCAGTTTTGACACCGACATTGGTGCTTTCATTGAGAGTTCCACTATGCCATCAACAAAAGATTCGATGGCCCCTCTGATCGTCTGTAGTGACATTGTCCCAGGAGAGACCTTGCTCCTCGGACAGATTCGTATTCGACGGCTTCGTACTGCGGGCCAACTCGATTGGCCATCTAGGGCAGATTGATAGCTATGCCCCTGGCCATCAGGTCAGATTTGGAAGCTTGAACTATGTCACGGATATCCGTGGAGACTTGACATTCGATGGATTTGAGACCGCGACGGTTGCTCCCCCTCGCTCCAATGAGCATGAACTAAATCGGTCATCGGACCAGGTTCTGGAGATGGTTCCGGTAACTGCTACGACCTTAGATCCGAAGTAGTTTGCACCATCTGAAGACACAGACTCCGTAGCATTGGAGCCACACACAAACTCAACACAACATCAGTGTCAACGGAATTTCGGACTCATTTCCGGCTATAAGTTCCGAACCTTGTGCACCCTCGGACATCGAGTTGGATCGGTTATCAATCATCGAGTTCAGCGCCGCAGATGTCTTCCAACACTCGCCCTTTGGTGATGTGCTGATTTCGTTGAAAAACCTGTCCCCGATGGGGGACTCAAGGCTAAGATATGTCCGGTTCGAGCTAGAGGCTGATAATGGAGAATTTCGCTTCCCACCCGCCACCCACTACATAGCCACTGTCGAGGAATTAACCAACATGCCCGCTCCTGGCTCCGCGGACATTGACGGTATAGACGACGATGCCAATAAGGAGCAAGGCCAAGACCCGCCAGTCATCAGGCGCGAGATGGCCACCCCTTCACATGCCGTGTGCATGATCGATACACTTAAAAAGCCTCGCGGCAAAGACAAGGGAGATCCAGTTAAGCCTCCTGAGTCACAGTCTAAGTTCCGGCACCCCAAATGCCGCCCCAACTCACGCCGAAGCAACAATGGCACTGGAGAAAATAGTACTCCAGACGGCGCCGAAAGCAATGAAGACCCTGTGGGAGCAACATCCGAGCAGGAGGAATAGGAAAACGGGCAAGCCAGCCCCGATGAACAGGCCCTGCCCAGCGACGGTTCGGAGGACAACAACTACCTTCCGCTCTCCGAAGATGAGATAAGCCTCGGCGATGAAGGCTTCATCGTACCCGAAGAGCCCCTCGAACAGGAGCGCTTCAAGCGCAGGCTGATAGCTACGACAAGGAGCCTAAAAAAGAAGCGGCAGCAGATTTAAGCTGACCAAGACTTACTCAACGATAGATGGACCGAAGTCCTGGTCGCCGAACAATACGACCTGAGTAGCCTAGCCAAAGGCTACCCAAAGCACAGATCGCTATACCAGTTTGACGAAGGGGCGTTGGATCCCATACCATCGTCACACAATGCGGCAGGTCACCGACAACCCTTTCCGGATAAAGAGGCAACTCAGGCCGAACACTAGACCGCCCCACCTCATCGTAAAGGCAAGAACAATGCAGGTCGTGATTACCCAGATGACCTGCAGAGAAACTTGGATAATAGAGAAGGACCCGCAAGACTGATCTACGGATTGCCAAAGCATGCTTCGACACGCGACGACGGCTACCTATTCGGACGCGTCAAACCTCGCCACGCCCGAGCCGAAAACCACAAAGGGACTCCTTCAGAGTTACGTCGCAGGGTGGCCCAGCATAGAGGCGCTGCACACCCGCTTTGCTTCACTGATGAAGTAATGGATCATGAATTCCCCGAATGGATTCAAACCCGTCAATATTGAATCATACGACGGGGCAACCGATCCCGCGGTATGGATAGAAGATTTCATCCTCCACATCCATATGGCCCGTGGGGACAACCTCCACGCCATTAAATACCTCCCACTAAAACTAAAAGGGCCAACTCGGTACTGGTTAAACAGCCTGCCTGAAAATTCCATAGGCAGCTGGGAGGACATGGAAGAGGCCTTCCTCGATAACTTCCGAGGAACATATGTCTGGCCACCGGATGCCAATGACCTAAGTCAAATTGCCCAACAGCCCGGAGAATCATCCAGGGAGCTCTGGAATCGGTTCTTAGTCAAAAAGAACAAAATCGTCAACTGTACGTACGCGGAAGCCCTTGCGGCTTTCAGACACGGCGTCCGGGACGAATGGCTTGCACGCCACCTCGGCCAAGAAGGACAAAAATCCATGACAGCCTCACTGCTCTGATGACCCGCTTTTGCGCGGGAGAAGACAGCTGGCTCGCTCGCAGAAGCAATAGCGCCAGCGACCAGGGCACCTCCGAAATCCGAGACGGCAACGGCAAGCCACGAGGAAGCAAAAACAATAGTCGCAATGACAATGAAAGATCAGGTGACATGGCGGTCAACGCCGGATTCAGCAACCCCATGCCCAGTCAGCGGAAGAATCCATTCAAGGCAAATCGAGACGAACCATCCAAGCTGGACAGGATATTGGGCCGACCATGCCAGATTCATGGCCACCCCGGTAAACCAGCTAATCATACAACAGAAACAGCTGGGTCTTTAAATAGGCCAGAAAGCTCAACACCGAACAATGGGGGAGGAGGCCGCCAAGAGACAGGGATGACGGAAAGGTTCACCAATGAAACACCGGGGTTCAGAAGCAATCTCAACCAGAGGATCATCTACTCCTAAAACGGAAATAGCAACCCGGCTTCCGCTGCCCACTCCACACACCTACAAAATTTGTACCGTGCATACATCATTACGCACTCAAGATACCATGGGCATTGGCGGAAGCACAATACGGACAAGCCTGGAAGCACTCCAGTAACTTTCTTTTATTACTTATTTTTTATTATTTTTCCTTCGCTATCCTTTAAAAACAGGTGACGAGCAGGATAAACATCTGAAACTGGCTCTATCGGAGTCCGGATCCGTATGCTCACCCAAGGGGCTATTTCCATCAAGGATTACCCCCACCGAGGACTAGCGGCGCAGACGTGCGACAGGAGGTCCAGAATAACTTTTTGTAGACTGCACTCCCTATTTCTTGAGCCTGTATTATGCCTGTTCCTCCGCCTCCAACCCCGAGCATGTCAAATAGCCGGGCAGATGGCTTATATATATATATATATCATAAGTAATCATTGGCATGTCGCTCAGTTACCAGTAAACAATATCCGAACTAATAATCCATATTGTTTTCCTGACAAATATGGCTCCTACGGTTATTTCACAGAAATACCTTGGCATAACCTGCCAGGGGCTCGGTGTGGGAACAAATGAGTTGCCAGTAAAAGTCCGAACATCTCTATAGCATACTTCAGCGTCACAAGTTTGGCCTTATATGCATCAGCTCCGAATCATTGTCTTGGGTCAATAGTTGGGTTGCCCGGCTCCTATGCTTGCTACCCTACATTCCGCTCTATCGGCTAGGGTAGTAAAGGGAGAACTACTGTGATTGTGCCCTGGTCTAAACTGGACGAGCACCTCAGTAGAGAAAGCCGAAAACTGACTGTCATGATGCGGCGTGAGCTGGTCAACCACTTGACGACTTATTGGAATCTTTAGCGATTCTCCATGTCACACGAGGGATCTTTTTCAGATCAAATATGTAAGGCACCATACGCTGCATACATACCAGGGGCTATGTCGTAGCCCCACCATAAAACTCCTATGGCTAAGTGAAAGTGTTAACGCCTTATAGTCTGATTCCCTGGTTCGCCGCATTATCACCTCCTTCATGGACCAAGACGTTGGATAAAGAGTGATTAAATGCTTTTCTGAACACCCCCGTACTTCCTACAAGGGGGATGAAGCTGACGACTGGAAAACTTCCAGATTATATCAAAACAGTCGCACAGGAGGAATTCAAGCTTTCAAGCAAAACATAAATAGATTAATTATAAAATTATCTTTTACAATTTTCATACACCTCACTCGAACATTGTTTCTTTTGAGCACTGACCCTCTATAAAGCGGGCGGCCTCTAGGACATCTTCAAAATAATGCTCCGGTTCCGGATGGTCCTTGCCTTTGGGTGGACCCTTCGTCGCAACATCGATGGCCTTCATCTTCCCCCAGAATGTTTTGACTCGGGCAAAAGCCATCCATGCACCCTCAATGCACGTTGACCGCTTCACAGCGTCGATACGCGACACCATGTCAACAAGCCTTTGCACCAAACCGAAATAGCTATTCGGAACAGGCTCGGTTGGCCACAACCGGATTACGATATACTTCATGGCAGCGCTGGATATCTTATGAAGTTCGGCCCATTGGGACATCTATTCATTGAGCAACAGAGAGCGCTTTGATGCGCCAAACTGCGACCAAAAAAGCTTCTCCATTGCATATCCATCTCGCGCTTGGTAATACTGTGCCGCATCGGCAGATCTCTTCGGCTCGTCCGGAGAACTCCATACTTGGTTAAGCTGGGCATAGTTCGGGTCACCGAAATTCGTTTGTAGCAGAAAGGGCTTTCCATCTGCAATCTCCCTCACCTGTCGAACCTCCTCATGGGCTGCTATGCATTCCGACTGCGCTTCCCTCGCCTCTTGTAAGACCTTGTCCAGATCAGCTGTTAAGGCTTTACTCTCTTTCTACCGAAATTCACAGCGGCCGGTAGCATTCTCCAGTTCGAGCGTCATCGTGGATATCTTCTCCTTATCCTGGCGCCGTGCGGCTTGTTCGGATTTTAATCCATCTGATGCCTTTTCGGAAGTAGCATTGCTATGTCCGGCCTGCTCCTTGGCCCGGGCCAGCTCCGCTCGAAGAACTTCAACGGAGGCAGCACCATCTGCAGCCAAATCTCAGCATCACGCTTATACCACAAAAAATGTATGAGGATTGCCCCGAATACATACCTTGCGACTTGTCCAGACGCATATTGATTAAAGCAAGATCATCCCCTGCCACATCAAGCTTCTGCTGCAAATCAGCAATCTCCATAGTCCGAGAAGTGTCCAAGGGGGAATCAACATGTGTTCAAAGTTCATCAGGTTAGTCCTCAAACGATCCTTTTCGATCCTCTGTTTGCTTCCTAGTGGTAGCCAACCCGAGTTTCAGGGGCTACGACATATACACAGGCGCATCTTTGCAAATGAAATAGAGCTGAAAACATTATGTCACAAACCTCGAAGCCCTTCAGTAGGCTCATGAAGGCTTCATTTAATCCACTCTTCGCGGATGAAATCTTCTCAATCACTGTACCCATCAAGGTACGCTGTTCCCCCGAGACAAATGCTTTCCGCAATATGTCCCGCAGTATATCCGGAGTCTCCGGGTTTCCTGAAGCTGCTCCAGGAGCACAATCATCCTTTGAAGGAATCTATTCACCCATCTCCAGAATCACTGTCGGGTGCTAACCAGTCAGTCCGGGAACTTTGTTATCATCAGCCCCGGAATTCCGGATGGTCGGTGCTCCACCTTCGGCTATTGCCTCTTCTGTCCCCTACGTAACTTGTTGGTCAAAAGGGACCCTCCGGGATGACACTTCAGAGTCATCCGCCTTGTTGGGCGAGGAGGTTAGGAAGACTCCCCGAAGAAGAGGATTGCCCAGAAAAACTCTGTGCCGACCTGTAAAAATGCATGAATGCGTTACATATATCTTTGGTAACAGCAATGGAGTGGGACGCTATCAGAGTATTCCGGATTCTCTTATGGTTTGGCCGAGGGCTTGTCCCCTTGTTGGAGCTATTTAACGATGTCACTTTCCAAACCCAGGGCGCTCGACGGTGGCATCTTGCCCTTCTTGGAAGACCACCCCTCCCAATCTTTGGAGGCGTCCCTTTTTCTCCTGCTTGGAGAAGGGATACTAGGTCATTTTTAGCCTCCATCTTCTAGCGAGGAAAGGTCGATTTGTCCGGACTCAGTGTCCGACTTACCTCCGGAACCAAGGTCATCTTGGGCCTTCTCGCCCTCCCCTGCCGGTGCCTGGTATGGCGCCAAGGCCAACATCCTTGTTAACATAGGAGTGGTTGAGTCTTCGAGAAGGGGAGCTGGACACCTAATCAGTTCCACCTTCTTTATCCAGCCCTGAAAAAGGACAATACTATTGGTATCTCACCACTGGGTATCTGACTATAAGGTATTCGGTAAACGGGTACTTACTGGAGTATCCGGATGGTTACAGTCTAGGCCGACATCTTCGGTGGTGTCTGGCCATTGCCTTCGTTTCCCGAAGAATAATCTCCACATTCCTTCGTGCGTTGTGCCGAAGAAGTGCTGAAGAGTCCACGGCCCTTCTGGATTGAACTCCCATAGGCGGAGAGGCCATCGCTGGCACGACAGGGTCCGACGGACTAGCATTACTTGAACGATGTTGGCTATGTCAATGTCCCTCTCAATGAGGCTTCAGATGCAAATCTGTAGAGTTCTCACATCATTCGTTGATCCCCAATCTAGCCCATTGTTAATCCATGATGCAAGCTGAGTTGGGGGGCTGGATCGAAATGCGAGCGCAGTTGTCCACTTGGAGCTGCGGGGCTCGGTAATATAGAACCACCCCTGTTGTCGCAGATGAAGACTTGACGAAGGATCCTTTTAGCCAAACGGCGCTAGCAAGCTTCCTCACTGTAGCGCCGCTGCACTCGGCCTGCTCTGCTTCTACCACTTGTGGCTTCACATCGAAGGTCTTGAGCCACAAGCCAAAGTCCGGAGTAGTTCAGAGGAAGGCCTCGCACGTGACGATGAACGCCGAGATAAGAAGAACAGAGTGCGGGGCCAGATCGTGAAAATCTACCCCATAATAGAACATGATCCCTCAGATGAAGGGTTTATGTGCAAACACTAACCCACGGAGGAAGTGGGACACGAACACGACCCTCTCGCTGGATCTTGGGGTGGGAATAACCTGCCTCTCGGCAGGAAGCCGGTGATGGATTTCTGTGGTCAGGTATCTCGCCGCCCAAAGCTTTGCGATATCTTCCTCGGTGACAGAAGAAGCTACCCACCGGCCTTGACGGTTGGATCCAGACATGATTGGGGCTTGTGGCGACCGAAACCCGGGTGTTGGAACTCGGGGTTGTAGGGGTCGAGGAAGAGGCAAGCGTAGAAGAAAAAGACGGTTCTGTACCCCTATATAAAGGCTGCAAATATCAAACATCTCCTCTTGGGCCTCAAAAACTTGCTTGTTTCCAAGGAGTTGTACCCCAGTGACGGTTGGGTTACCCACATCCGGGTTGACAGGAATCCCTTAAAAAAGGGAGGCATGATCTCCGCTTGGATACGACGGGCCAATAAAGCCACGTCTTGGGACGTGGGGTGACAGGCCGGCTTAAACAGTTCGCAAGTAGAGGCCGGGCACTCGTGGTGTCATATTACCAAAAGGTGGTCGGTGGGTTGAACTCGGAAAATATTATGTCCTCTGCGATTGTGTATACAAGTCTGGATACAATCATCACATCTGAAGATCAACTGGGAGTTCGGAAGGGGGAACCCACATTGCAATGCCGAAGACAATCCGCGCACCGGACTCGTCGTCATTGAATCCAGGTTCAGGGGCTGCTGAGGGAGTCCTAGACTAAGGGGTCCTCGGGCGTCCAGCCTGTTATCCATGGGCCAGACTGATGGGCTGTGAAGACATGAAGGCTGAAGACCGTACCTATGTCTGGATTGGACTCTCCTTGGCGTGGAAGGCAAGCTTGGCGACCGACTATGAAGATTCCTTCTTATGTAACCGACTCTGCGTAAACCCTAGATCCCCTCGGCGTCTATATAAACCAGAGGGGTTAGTTCGGAAAGGATATACTCATTACCATAGTCATACAGGTTAGACTTCTAGGGTTTAGCCATTATGATCTCATGGTAGATAAACTCTTGTAACAGTCATACTCATCAAGATCAATCAAGCAGGACGTAGGGTATTACCTCCATAGAGAGGGCCCGAACCTGGGTAAACATCGTGTCCCCCGTCTCCTGTTACCATCGATCCTAGACGCACAGTTCGGGACCCCCTACCCGAGATTCGCCGGTTTTGACACCGACACCCCCAGCACAGCCGCATGCACTTCTGGTGGTGACCACAATGAACTCCCAGCCCAACCTGTTATTGAGCCAGGTCAGCAGTTGGATGATGTGTAGCCTGTCCAGCCCCAGGAACTTATTCAGGAGGAGCAGAATCGGCCACTCAATGTGCAGGAGATCCAGGCAGATATGCCCCTACATCATGAGGATGATCAGCATGTGGTGGGTCAGAATGAGGAGAATCAACTTGCCATCGTCCCATACCAGCCACCTCTTCAGCCCCCACTAATTGTTGGAGCAGCTCGCAAATGCTTGGGCCTGTTCTGCCTCCAAACATGATCTGGCAGAGATCATTTATCTCTCTTATGCCCACCTTTCTGACAACCTCCATTCCTTAGCAGTTGTAGTATGGTTTGTAAGACATTCAGTCTCCTCTTAAGAGGTCTTGGGCACAGGCTTTTGAGATTTTGGAACCCTTTCAGTGGCCCAAGGTGCAGCAACCAGGAACCTTTTTGGCTTTGCCACCCCCCTCCAAGCCTGTTGCTAGAAAGCTATCTCTTAAACAAGTGGCCTCTGATGATAGCCAGGTTTCTCCTCAGCCTCCAGTCTCTGAAAGCATGAACTTCACTTCTTCTGGGCACAAGAAGAAGTAGAGGAAAATTGTAGCTCAGCGGCCTGATTTCTTTGACAGACAAATGACAAGGAGTGCTGCCAAGCTTCAAGGTTTCAAACCCACTTCTGCCATACCTCTCAAGCCCAAGCCTCTGCGCCAGCCAAGAGCAAAGGAATTAGGACTTGAACCTGTTAATGAAGCATGGCAAGATGCAGCAGCTGATGCTCCTCCTCCAACCCCAATTTCTTTCGTGCAAGCACTTGGAGCTTCTCTAGGAATATCTCAAGACAAGCTTTTCGTGGAGCAACTTATGGCTGCTCCCAAGCCCTCTCCTGCACCACCAGTTCCTGATGTTGAGTAATATCTTTTGCTCCAGTATAGGGAGGTAGGTCCCTTGTACTTCCAAGACTGTGCTTTTGTTTGTTTTTCTTCAAACTCTTCTTCTGTTAGTGGGTGATACTTTTGGTCTGATGAGATACATTATGGTTACTGGTTATTATCTTTCACAGTGCTATTATGTAGTATTGTGCGTGCTTTCTCATATTATTATGTTTTCCAACGAATGCACATCATAACAAGGATTGGAAGGTCCTCTGTTGGAATGTTAGAGGTTTAAACTCTGAAACTCGACAAAGGGTTGTTAGAGCTAAAATTGAAGAGGGTCAGTGCTCTGTTATCTGTTTGCAAGAAACCAATTCTGACTATTTTGATTAGCATTCCATTAGAAAATTTTGCCCTAAACGTTTTGATAATTTTGTTTACTCCCCTTCTATTGGAGCTTCTGGTGGGATTTTGGTCCTATGGTGTTCTTCTGCACTTATGGGCTCCTTGGTTGAGGTTTAGAGCTTTGGTATTATAATTAACTTTTCCTCAGTCCATAACAGCCAAATGTGGACTTTGGTTAATGTCTATGGACCTTGTCAAGGTCAACTAAGAGATAACTTCATTCATTGGTTATATCACATCAACATACCTTAGGATGAGCTATGGTTATTTCTTGGTGATTTCAATTTTATAAGGTCTGTTGAAAACAGAAACCAGCCCGGAGGAGATGTCAATGACATGTTCATTTTCAATGAAATAATTGGTCACTTGGGTTTGCTTGAATTACCTTTAAAAGGGAGACATTACACTTGGTCAAACATGCAAGAGAATCCACTACTTAAGCAGCTTGACTGGTTTTTCACCGCAGTAAACTGGATCATTGAATTCCCCAATACTATGGTTTATCCTTTGGCCAAAACTAGCTCTGATCACGTGCCCTGTGAAGTATCTATTTGAACGTCTATCCCCAAGGCTAAAGTTTTTCGCTTTGAAAACTATTGGGTTGATATGCCGGGTTTTTTTGACTGTGTTCAACAATCATGGTCTGCACCTACTACCAAGAAAAATGCAACCGCTGTCTTGACAGAAAAATTCAAGCGCTTGAGGAATGATCTCAAAAGATGGCACACTCGCCTCTTAAGGTTAAAATTGTTAATGCAAGCTTGCAATGTTGTTATCCTGGCCTTTGATAATCTGGAGGATCAGAGACCTCTAACACGCCCTGAGTTCAACGTCATAAAATTAGTTAAACTCCACCTTGAGGACCTTCTCCACTTACAGTACATTTATTGGAAACAAAGATGTACAATGAGGTGGATTAAAGTGGGGGAGGAAAACTCAAAATTCTTTCAAGCTATGGCAACAGAGAGGTTTAGACACAACTCAATCTCTAGCCTAGTTACTGAAGTTGGATTGGTAGTATCATCTCATAGTGAAATGGCTCAATTACTGTGGGGCGCCTATACAGACAAAATGGGAATTGCTCAAGGGATTGATATGCAGTTTGATATGGGAAGCCTCATTCAGCCTATTCCAGGTCTAGAGGATTTATCTGGGCCTTTTACTGATGAGGAAATTAATGAAGTACCGAAAGGACTCCCATTAGACAGCGCCCCCGGACCTAATGGTTTTACTGGGATGTTTGTCAAGAGGTACTGGCATATTATAAAAGAGGACTTTTATATGCTTTTCTTTGATTTCTTTCATGGCAGAATCTCCCTGCAAAGTATTAATGGTTCTTTGGTTACCTTAATACCAAAATCCCTATCACTAGAGGGGCCACATGATTTCACACCCATTTCCCTCAGAAACACCTGCCTCCAATTTTTAACTAAGCTTTTAGCAAACAGGCTGCAAAAAGTTATTCTCACATGTATCCATAAAAATGAGTATGGTTTTTTCAAGTCCAGATCCATCCAAGATTGCATTGCCTGGAACCAGGAATACATCCACCAGTGTCACCAATCAAAGAGACCAATTTTGATACTTAAACTGGATTTTGCAAAGGTTTTTGACACTATTGAGCATGATCTTATATTGTTAATGTTAAAGCACAAAGGTTTTGATGACAAATGGATTTCTTGGATTAAGGGACTTCTATCATCTGGATCATCTTCTATTCTGCTTAATGGAGTACCTGGTAAACAGTTCAACTGCAAGAGAGGGGTTAGGTAGGGCGACCCACTTTCACCTTTGCTCTTTGTCATTGCTGCTGATCTATTGCAAACTGTGGTCAATAAAATGCTCCATGATGGACTGCTAGCTCTATCAGTTCCATCCAATGATTCTGAATTTCCAATTATTCAATATGATGATGATACTTTGCTAATAGTGCAAGGTGATGATAATCAACTTCTTGCTCTCAAGGAAATGTTGGTGGCTTTCCATAAGTCTACTGGCTTGAATGTGAACTTTCGTAAATCCTGTATTCTGCCCATAAATGTATCCCCTAAAGAAACTAGCAGACTTGCAGTAGTTTTTGGATGTCAAGTGGGCACATCGCCCTTTACATATCTTGGGCTACTAGTGGGAACCACCAAGCCAAGAATTGTAGATCTTGTCCCTGTTGTAGACAGGGTTGAAAGGAGATTGTCTGTTAGTTCCTCCCTTCTATCACAAGGAGCAAGGTTACAATTGCTGATAATTAGTTCTCTCATCCATGCCAATCTACTTTTTGTGTAGTCTTAGCCTGCATGCTGCAATTATTAAACAGCTAGAGAGAATCATGAGGCAGTGCTTGTGGAGAGGAAATTCTGACACCCCAAAGCAGTCTCTGGTAGCATGGCCTATGGTGTGCAAACCTAAGGACAATGGAGGAATGGGTATCATTAACATAGCTATCCAGAATAAAGCTTTACTCACCAAGCATCTCCACAAGTTTTATAACAAGGAAGATATACCATGGGTCTCGTTAATTTGGGACACCTATTATAATGGTCTGGTTCCACATGCAACATTTCAATGTGGATCCTTTTGGTGGAGAGATATCATGAAAATCAATGAGGTTTATAGAGCAAACTCGACTGTCATAATTACTTCTGGTGATTCTGCACTCTTCTGGCATGATTCATGGGTCCTAAACACTTCTTCCAATCCAGTTAAAGAGAGATTTCCACGTCTATTCTCCTTTTCTTTGGATGACAAGATCTTAGTAAGAGACTTCATTGAGGACTTGGACATACAAACCCAATTCCAACTTCCCCTATCTCCTGAGGCAATGGAAGAACTTCACACATTACAACTAGATATTCAGGATTTGGATAGAGACCCAAATACATCTGACTCCTGACCTTGGACCCCCGGGAAAGGTGCTTTTTCTGCCAAAAGTTATTATATGCTCATGTATTCTTCCTTGCCTACTGATGATGTTTGCAAATGGATCTGGAAAAGCAAATGCACTATCAAAATCAAGGTCTTTGCATGGCTAATGCTAAATGACCGTTTAAACATAAGAGACATGCTTCTCAGAAGACACTGGAGGTTTGAGGATGATGACAATCTCTGCCCCATGTGTGTTGCACAACTGTATGAAGACAGAGACCATCTTTTCTTTAAGTGCAATTTCTGCACCAAAGTTTGGAATTACTTGCAAATATATTGGCAAGCTGGTTTGTCAAACAGGGAATGCATTCTGTTAGCTCAAAGAGGATTTCGTCAACCTTTCTTCTTTGAGGTAGTATTCCTGGCTGCATGGTGCCATAGAATATTTAGGCACATCAGGCCTACTTTTGATAGAATCTTTAGGCACATCAGGCCTACTTTTGGAGCATGGAAAGCTAAGTTCATTCATGACATAACTCGGCACTCCCACAGAATGAAGGCTCCGGTGAAGCCATTATTGTTGCAATGGATCAAAGCACTACCCTAGTTTGATGTCTCATCCTCTTTGTTGTGCTGATTTCCTTGTGCTGGTTGTAATTTTCCTGGTTGTATATATTCCCATGATGTATGTAAATAGGTAAGTTCTAGCAGATAGTTAGAATAGTATTTTCTTCTTGTACATATTTACTTAGTAGAGACTGTACTGGACCTTTTTGTTTGTGGTTTTAATAAAGGGTTGTGGGGCTTTTGCCTCACAGTATTCAGTCAAAAAAACTTAGTAAGATGTGCCACAACAGTTCTAGTTTCATAACCATGGAAAGGATCAGATTCAACCAAAATAATTAAATCTGGATCGATAGATAATTCATAATCCTTATCATCAATAAAGATGGGTGAAGTAGAAAACTTAGGGTCACATTTCATTCTAGCATTCAGAGATTATTCTTTATACTTGCATAATAATTTCTCTAGATCATCTCTATCATTGCAAGCAAGAATATCTCTAGTTTCTTCTTCACTCATAACATAACCTTCCGGTACCTTAGGAAATTCATACCTAGGAAGGCTAGTTCTAGCAGGTGTTTCAGGAGTTTCAGTTTCATGCTCATCATCAGATTCAACAACATCATGTTATATAACTCTAGCAATTTGTTCATCAAGAAAATCACCAAGTGGCACATCATCATTAACAAGAAAGGTACTAGCATCATCATAAGCATCATTCATAGTAGAAGTAGCATCATCAATAACTTGCAACATATCAGAATTAATAGCATGTGGTGGTGTTGCAAGTTTACTCACAACAGAAGGTGAATCTAAAGTAGAACTGGATGGCAGTTACTTACCTCCCCTTGTCCTTGAGGGATAAATCTTAGTCTTTGGATCCTTCAGATTCTTCATAGTGATAATATGATAATAATCCCAAGTGACTCAACAAATATAGCTATGCTCCTCGGCAACGGTGCCAGAAAAAGGTCTCGATAACCCACAAGTATAGGGGATCGCAACAATTTGCGAGGGTAAAGTATTTAACCCAAATTTATAGATTCAACAAAAGGGGAGCCAAAGAATATTTGAAGATATTAGCAGCTGAGTTGTCAGTTCAATCACACCTGGAGATTAATTATCTGGAGCAAGTAATCAGTAGCACAGTAATATGATAGTTTTTATAGTAGTTACAGTAGCAATAGTAACAGTAACAGTGATAGCTGTAATTTTGTAGCAAGTGTAACAATGATGATAGGAATAGTAACTTAGCAGAAACAATATAATATAAATTCGTAGGCATTGGATTGGTGACTTATTGGATGATTATCATCATGTGACAGTTATAACCTAGGGCGATACTGCAGTGGCTCCAGTTCATCGATATAATGTAGGCATGTATTCCGTAAATAGTCATACGTGCTTTATTAAAAGAACTTGCATGACATCTTTTGTCCTACCCTCCCGTGGCAGCGGGGTCCATAATGGAAACTAAGGGATATTAAGGCCTCCTTTTAATAGATAACCGGAACAAAACATTAACACATAGTGAATACATGAACTCCTCAAACTACGGTCATCACCGAGAGTGGGCCCAGTTGTTTTCACTCCGGGGTTGTTGGATCATAACCATAGTATGTGACTATAACTTGCAAGATCGGATCTAAGACATGGGTATAATGATGAATTTCTATAAATGGTTCAGATCCGTGTTCATGACACCTGGGCCGAAAGTGATAAGCATTAAGCATGGCAAAGTCATAGCAACATCAATCTATGAACATAGTGGATACTAGAGATTGGGCCCTAACAAAACTAACTCGATTACATGATGAATCTCATCTAACTCCTCACCGACCAGTGAGCCTACAAAGGAATTACTCACTCCCGGTGGGGAGCATCATGGAATTTGCGATGGAGATTGGTTGGTGATGATGAAGAACGAAGATCCCCCTCTCCGGTGCCCCAAACGGACTCCAGATCTACCCTCCTGAAGAAGAAAAAGGCTTGGCGGCGGCTCCATCTCGTGGATTGCGATAATTCTTTCTCCCTGATTTTTTTTAGAAATATGTGAATTTATAGTATCAGGGGGTCGTCGGCGGGGCCACCAGGTGGGTACAACCCACCTGGGTGCGCCAGGAGAGGGGGCACACACTGGTTGGTTGTGCCCACCAAGGGCCCCCTCTCTGGTGGGTCTTGGCTCCAAAAATTCTTATTATTGATATAAAAATCCTCGCAAAGTTTTGTTCCATTCTGAGAACTTCCATTTCTGCACAAAAACAACACCATGGTAGTTCTGCTGAAAACAGCGTCAGTCCGGGGTTAGTTTCATCAAAATCATGCAAATTAGATTCTAAAACAAGAGGAAAAGTAGATACGTTTGAGACGTATTAGGGGCCCACAAGGTTGGGGGGCGCGCCCTCCACCCTTGTGGCCGCCTCGTGGCTCTTCTGACTTGCACTCCAAGTCTCCTGGTTGTCTTCTGGTCTAAGAAAAATCATCGTGAAAGTTTTTTCCGTTTGGACTCCATTTGGTATTCCTTTTCTGCGAAACTCTAAAACAAGGAAAAACGGAAAGTAGCACTGGGCTCTAGGTTAATAAGTTAGTCCCAAAAATCATATAAAAGAGCATATTAATGCATATAAAACATCCAAAACAGATAATATAATAGCATGGAACATCCAAAAATTATAGATACGTTGGAGACGTATCAGGGAGGGAGAGCATGTAGCGAAAGTTTCTCCCAGTCCCGCGAGCCACCATGTTCATGGGCGAGGGAGAGGGTGTTGTAATCAAACTTCTCCTTCTTGTAAGAGTTGACGCGACACATCAAAGCAGTGCACTTGATATATTTCAATAATTTGCATTTACCGATGCATTAATTACAACGCATGCATGCATGCCGTGACTTTCCTTTTGATACTTGGATGTGTCGATTTAATGCACCTTGAAGTAGTATGAATATGTGATGGTAAAACTTTGTGATGCCCCGGCCATAAAGCGAGAGATGGTTGTGTACGAGCAGGACGAGATCATGCCGACGGAATACGACCCGAAGATGGAGCTCTCTATGGTCTCTATGGACCTCACCTTGCTCCACTGCCCCTTGTGCCACCACCCCTTGAAGCCTCTAGTGTAAGAGGTTCGAATACACCTCGTCTGTTCGGCTGATCGAGCAAGGTGCAGGTTTCTTGATTGATGTGTTGTTTGATTGATTTGTGCAGTGCAAGGGAGGGCACCTGGCCTGCGCGGACTGCCGCGGCGAGCGCCACGAGAACCAGGGGAAGTGCCAGAAGTGCAAGCACGGCGGCGGCTTCGATGTGCGGAACATAGCGATGGACGTCGTCCTCTCCTCGGTGAGGATAGAGTGCCCGCATGAAGGTTGTGGGATCTACGTCACTTACCATAAGCTCGCCGATCACCAGAGTGTGTGTCCGCTCGCGCCATGGAAATGCCCCGTGCCCGTCTGCGGCTACAAAGGCCTGCCACCGGTGCTCCCCCACCACATCAGCACTGTGCATCCCATGCGATGCACAAGATCCAGTATGGCAAGGTGCTCTAGCTACAAGTGCCAGTGTCGGAGCCACGGCTCTTGCTGTTCGCGGAGGAGGATGATAACCCACAAGTATAAGGGATCACAACAGTTTTCGAGGGTAGAGTATTCAACCCAAATTTATTGATTCGACACAAGGGGAGCCAAAGAATATTCTCAAGTATTAGCAGCTGAGTTGTCAATTCAACCACACCTGGAAACTTAATATATGCAGCAAAGTATTTAGTAGCAAAGTAATATGATAGTAGTGGTAACAGTGGCAAAAGGTAACGGTAGCAAAAGTAATATTGTTGGGTTTTGTAGTGATTGTAACAGTAGTAACGGAAAATTAAATAAGCGAAGAACAATATAGGAAAAGCTCATAGGCATTGGATCGGTGATGGAGAATTATGCCGGATGCGATCGATCATGTAACAGTCATAACCTAGGGTGACACAGAACTAGTTCCAGTTCATCAATGTAATGTAGGCATGTATTCCGAATATAGTCATACGTGCTTATGGAAAAGAACTTGCATGACATCTTTTGTCCTACCCTCCCATGGCAGCGGGGTCCTATTGGAAACTAAGGGATATTAAGGCCTCCTTTTAATAGAGTACCGAACCTAGCATTAACACATAGTGAATACATGAACTCCTCGAACTACGGTCATCACCCGTAAGTATCTAGATTATTGTCACTTCGGGGTTAACGGATCATAACACATAATAGGTGACTATAGACTTGCAAGATCGGATCAAGAACTCTCATATATTGATGTAAACATAATTGGTTCAGATCTGAAATCATGCCACTCGGGCCCTAGTGACAAGCATTAAGCATACCAAATGAATAGCAACGTCAATCTCAGAACATAGTGGATACTAGGGATCAAACCCTAACAAAACTAACTCGATTAGATGATAAATCTCATCCAACCCATCACCGTCCGGCAAGCCTATGATGGTGGGTTTTGGTGGTGATGCAGTAATTACTTTGACATTAAATTAGCAGTTAAAGTAATTTCCAACAGTAGAACAGATATTTTGTGCCTGTTGGTTATAAAGATCCTTTGGGTAAGAAGTATAAGCAGCTTATGTGATTGTTTGTTGATGAAGTGTTGCATACTTGTGCCAGTTGACATGACACATCAAAGTAGTAGTACTACTAGTAGTACTCACCCGACTGCGCACCAGGCAGACGAAGCTCGTGTCATGTTGGTGCCGTGTGCAGCCCGCACATTAACCAAAACCTTGCGCCTCTAGCTTAGCCTCTGTGTTTTAAACTTCTCAATCTCAAGGCCAAGGAGAAATCGGAACCTATGATAGAGCAAATAGGATGGTTGAGAACAATACAATTTGTAGCTACATATGTGTGTGTGAGAGAGGACGAGTGCGTGCGTGCACCTCTTCTCTTTGTCTATAACGGACTAAACTTATAGTACAAGTGTATGTGGATGGCATTGACCTTGGGAGCTAGAGATGGTGTGTGCGAGAAGTCCCTAGAGAGTAGGTGTGTGCGTGGGAAAGAGGGAGAGAGATGATATGTGTCGATGTAATGCGTGTGAAAAAAGACTAGTCTATAGCTCGCCACGAGACTATTCCTATCAAACGCCCCAATAACCGTAAGATATGTATCCGACGGGGCCAGTTATTGCACGTACACAGCAGTAGTAAAAAAGTACCATGGCATATTACAAAAGTGCTACACCACGACCGTGAACGCGTGCCCATGTTACGCCATCCGGGAATAGTGCCGCACTTTGAAACTAGAACCGTTAATAAATTTTAAGCTTGCGTCTCGTCACATTCCAAATTACTACCATGCTATATTTAATTGCAAACCTATTCACACCGATCACAACCGAAATGATTTCCCACTTAGGAGCATATTAGTACTCGGTTATAAATACTACTATGCCAAGACGACTGCACATTCCTCCTCAACTCCTCATCCACAAAAACAATCAAGTCATTCAACATTGTTCCCTTGCGTCTGCCATGGCCAGCGTGAGTTTTGGGTTGAGAGATTACCACCAGGGATAGACGAGCATGAAAGCAAAAGCACGAGAGATGTCCTGCCTCACCGCGAAACCAGCCGACATGTCACGACGCGTGGCAGTAGCAGCACAGAGGTCTTGCCGCGTCGTCGATGCAACAGACTAATCTAGCTGCGTCACAGAAGCAGCAAAATGTCTCGCCACACCGTGAATGCAATAGAGATGTCCTCATGTGCCACGGGGGCCTGGGTAAATGTCTCGCGTGCACGCGAGGACTCTTACAGGTGCATGCATGCGATCGTCCATAGATGTATCAGATCTCTGGCTGGGCGAGGTTGCAGAACAACATGAAAGCCTCATTTGAACATGCTACCAGCGCCAACCGGCAACTAGGGGAGGGCAATGTGAAGCTCCGGGCCAAGCGTGACCTATTGATGGCAAAGATCACCGAAAGGGTGAAGCGGGTGGAGGAGGCCGCTGCCTTGTTGAAGAGGAGGGGCGTCATCGTCAAGAAACTTCTGGACGAGAAAGCCATGCTCCGCATCGAGCTTGAAAGGCTGGTGGAGGAAGCCATGGATGCTTCCAAGCAGCATATTAAAGACATGAAACTGATGAAAGAGATCATCGCCGCTTGCCACGAGAACTAGTCTCCGCAACCTGCAGCGCATCAAGAAAGTAGAGATCAGCGAGCCAGATCATTGTATGCGTCTTCGTTCTATTTTTGCCCTTGTGTATTTTGGGCATAGCCACATGTGGATTTTAATTTACCTTCCAAAATATGTAAGACAATTACTATCCAGTGTCGTTGTCCTTATATATTCATCAGTCTTCCTATAACTCGCAGTAGACGCTATATAGGTCTGTCGGATCTTACATCAAGATCCGTGCAAAATATTCTTTTTATATTTTCTTTTTTCTTTCTTAAATCTCAGTCGAGTGAGACATAGCGAATCCATTAAACAGGGGCTCAGGCACCATTAATTGAGTCCTTGGGAGAGAGGTGGATGGCAGATGGAGGTCAAAGGGCTCTCCTCCCGATAAGCACGCATAAGGGTCTGATCGCATGCCTCCCATACTCAAATAGCCCTGCACGACGCCTCCTAGCCAATAAAAAAGGGGGATGCATGGCAGCACATAAATGGTAAGTAAAACACCCACGATTTCAATAATACTTGTGTTTCCGATTTTAACATGACATGACTTGTTCCAAAATGACTTTGCTGATTGTTAATGTGTGCGCATTCGCAAATCGGACAGCAAAATTACCACAACATGTTGGTGCCATGTCATGACACCAAGCCAAGCTTCATAATTTTCATGCGTGTTTTGGATTTACAGGAATGAAAAAAACCAAGTTGCTCAATGTTTTCGGCCAAGCTACGATGCCCAGATGTTTGAATTTCAATCCCATTTCTTCCATGGGACCTAGAAATTTACCCGAGGACACACATGTGACTTTTCAACCAACTTGTGTGCACTGGAGCATATGCTTGTAGTTCAAATTTGAATTATGCACATTAAATGACCAGAAACTCAATTAATGTATAAAAAATGCCAAACAAACCCTGAATAATTACAAAATTTAACACGACACTCATATAGTTCTATGTTGCCTATGTAAAGAAAATCAAGGGGGCAGCAGATATCATTTCGCACACAAAGGTGACACATTCCCTCTTAGAACCACAAGCCTTCTTGAGAGAAGCTCCGGTTTGCAAGAAGCTTAAACCAAAACTTGCTCCAATTCGGCCAAATTTTTTACCACAACATGTTATTACCATGACATGACACCATGCCAAGTTTCATAATTTTCAGGCATGTTCTGGATTTACAAGAATTTAAAACCAAGTTTCTCAATGTTCTCGGCCGAGCCACGACGCCCAGATGTTTGAATGTCATTCCCTTTTCTTGCATGGGACTAAGAAATTCACCCGAGGACACACATGTTATTTTTCAACCAACTTTGGTGCACTGGAGCATGTGCTTGTAGTTCAAAATTGAGTTACGCACATGAAATGACCAGAAACTCAATTAATGTATAAAAAGGCCAAACGAACCCGGAATAATCCCAAAATTTAACATGACATTCATATACTTCTACAATGCCTCTGAAAAAAATCAAGGGGGAGGGCAGTGTACATCAGTTCGCACACAAAGGTGGCATGTTCCCTCACCACGAGCCTTCTTGAGAGAAGCTCCGATTTGCAAGAAGCTTATACCAAAATTTGTTCCAATTCGGCCAAGTTTTTACCACAGCATGTTAGTTCCATGACATGACACCATGCTAAGTTTCATGATTTCTAGGCGAGTTTTGGATTTACAGGAATTTAAAAACCAAGTTCTCAATGTTGTCGGTCGAGTCACGATGCCCAGATGTTTAAATTTCATTCCCATTTCTTGCATGGGACCTAGAAATTCACCCAAGGACACACATGTGATTTTTCAACCAACTTTGGTGCACCGGAGCGTCTGCTTGTAGTTAAAATTTGAATTAGGCTCATTAAATGTCCAAAAACTCAATTAATGTATAAAAAGGCCGGAATAATTCCAAAATTTAACAGGACACTCATATAGTTGTATGTTGCCCCTGTAAGAAAATCAGGGGGAAGGCAACGTATATCGTTTCGCACACTAAGGTGACACCTTTCCTCTCGGAACCACGAGGCTTGTTGAGAGAATCTCCGGTTTGCGAGAAGCTTATACAGAAACTTGTACCAATTCGGCCAAAAATTATACATATGAAAACAGGGTTTAGATTATCCCAAACATCTCGCTACCTACACCAATGTACTGTGATTTGAATTCAACATAAAATGGATACAAATATTTTAATTGGAGATCATATGGAACTTGTAGTTCATAGTGAAATATGATTACTACTAAGCATGTTTTTTGTTATCAAGATGATATTTAAATGATGGTATAACTTGACAACAATTGTAGTCAAATAAGGAAATTGATACAAATTTAGTCCATATGGTAGACGACAATATATATGTTCATAGGGTGGGGTAAAATGTTCATATAAGGTGGAAGATCAAAATGTAGGACTACATCCATTATAAACCGCAAGGTCACCTAACGATATATTCGAATTCAACATAACATGGATTCAACAATTGAAATTCGAGATCCTGGCATTTGTAATCATATAAAAAGGGACATGACTCTTTCTTGTGGTGGGAAGTGATTTGTTTTTTGTTGTTGTTGAGGGAAGTGCGAATTGATTTGGTACTATACAGGGTAATCTTGTTCTCCCAATTTTTTTTACATTTTTCTTATACTTTTCTAAATGGCATTTACAGAAATATAGTAAAAGGGGACATGACTCTCTTGTGTCTTGTATGAATTGTTTTTTGCACATGTTAAGTTTGTTCTGCCGAACATGGAATCCGCGCCTTGCTATCCCGAAATTTTTAAGCTTGAGTATCTTTTGTCTCTTCTGATGTGAAACTCCTGCCTCTTCAACCCGCGCTGCGCCTTGTTATCCCGAAATTTCGACGCATGCAAAAAATCCCTCCTCATCCGAAATTGGTCCCGCAGCCCAGACACACGAAATCCCCCTTCTACCCCTCAGCTGGAAATGCCGCCTCGATGTTGCATCGTCAAAACTGATTGGGGTACGTTTGTAACTTACCCTACATTCCGGTCAACCACCCGGTCCTCCACCTCCAAGGAGCTGCCCCGACATTCGCCTCGTCTACTGCGCCACCTCCATCCCCACAGCACCGTCTTAACCTGCCCCACCGGAACTGCAGCACCCTCACTAATTCCTCCGATGAAGCCAAGGCCTACTTGGCACCACCAAGGAGGGTCTACACTCATCGGTGCATTTTATCTTTTATTCGATCTCACGGGGCTGTCGGTGCTCGATACCGAGCAGCCATGGTGGGTCTCCATCGATGACGCCGTCACCGGCCACTTCATCCATGGCGTCTTTCCCCCATGTTGTTGCTTCCTCGGCGGCGACTTCAACACTGGCACTAGATGCTGCTTCTCTGGCTCTCACTCACGTTGCGGCTCTGTTATTGTTGTCGGTCGCGCTGCTGCACTGCTCTTGCTTTCGTTTGTGGTGCTGCTCTGCTCTTCTATTTCTATCGGTCACGCTGCTACTCCACTCTTGCTCTCATTCGTGCTGCTGCTCTGCTCTTGCTCTTGCTCTCGCTCTCGCTGCTACTGCTATTACACGACCTCCGGCAGCTACAGGAGTTGCTCCTTTAGCACTCGCTCGCGATGTTGCTGCATGAGTTGCTCTCTGCTAGTGCATTCCCTACTCAAGCGACTGCTGATTTAGATCACTGCTTCTCTGCTACTAGTCCTCAAACACCCTAAACTTCTATTGCAATGCTCTGCTACTACTTCAATCAGTTTCGACAGTAAAGTTCAGTTTCAACAGTAAAGTTCAGTTTCTTTAGTTAAGTTCAGAGTGAATAGTATTTACAGCATCTGTCAGAGCAGCTGTGGCGCGGCTGATGCATTTTACATCTAGCACTTTTTTGTGATGTATTTTACACCATCTATTGCAGATGATATTAGAGTCCCACTTCAGATTAACGTTGTCTGTCTTGTCCTACTTCAGCCTTGCCGTCGTACACCTCACCGGAGCTGCTCCAACAACGGAACCGTCAATCACAACGGAGCAGTACCCTCGGCACCGTATCTAGAGGCCTTAGATCTTCTTCCCCGCCTCCGACAGTCACACCAGCATCACCATCCTCCACGTCCAACCCAATGATGCTGAGGTCGACAAGGCTATGCCAAAGAGGTTGTACACTCGTCGCATCACTTTGTTACTCTGCATTCTTGTTGATCCCTCAGGAATCCTTTGGTTCAAAGCTATCACAAATCTAGAAATAAATGAATCGTGGTCACAAAGTTAACAGGGAGAAAACTAAATGCTCTTTTGAACCACAATTCTAATCGGTTTAGCAAGATAGCCATTATATGATACTCATGTGGACCAAATCTAAGCTCACAAAATATTTCAAGGGAGGCTTCATCCTGTTGAAGATTGCCTACTAGAATCGCCACTAGTTCAAAGAAAAAGTGAAGGAGAAGATAGGAATTGGAAACTTTACTATGGTACTACTATTCGTGCATTTGGTTAGAAGGAATGGAGCAAAGCAAAATTGGAGGATTTTTTCCTTTGGTGTCTCTTTCAAAGAAAAATCGTAGGAATTTTAACATCCACTTGGACGTCCTTTTCAAATTAATATGCATGAAGAACGGGACTAATTGCATTACTGGCATAATAAGATTATTATTTTTTCATTTTCACATGGTTTGACTTTAATTTACCATGTTTCTCCATTCTTGTGTTCTTCCAATTCATGTGAACCAAACACCTAGGTTGACAGAAATCCTATGTTTGCAAATGCTCTATTTTGCATGTGCATTCCTATCCTATTCTTGTGTTTTTCCTGTCCCTGCGTTTATTGAATCCTCCAATTCTAAGGAGCCCTTACAGATTTACTTCATTTTCAGATAGGTTTCGAAGAAAACTCTGTGTGTTATGTCCTGCTCCTACCGTGCCGTCATCCACCGCACCCGAGGTGCACCATCGATGGAAGTGTTCACTGCAGCAGAGATTCCCCCTGCAGACTTCCTTTCGCTACCTCAGATCATCTTCCCGTTGCCGGCAGCCACACCAACAACATTACCATCATCGACTGAGTAGACGAACATGAGGACTACATGGTTCCAGAAGAGAGGTCGCACTCTTTTGTGTCTGCTTACGTTATATATCAGTTATAATTACCTGCTACTTTATCGTCCTGTTCACCTCTTAGACTCCGAGTCAGGTCCAAACTATTGTTCAAACTTGAGTTTTAAAATGCATGTGGGGCAAGGTTGTCAGAATCGCGATTTTGAATCGGATCGGAGCTCTGATGGTAGAATCGTAAATTGTAGAATCTTCACTACCAGGATCATAGAAACGTAGATTTTATGAACTAAAATCGTAGAATCAGATGGGTAAGCTTGGATCATAAAGTCATAGAATCGTATAACAGAATCGCGATTCTAACAACCTTGATGTGGGGCACATATCAACGCAGCAACGAATAGTATCTATCTCCTATATGGTTCATCTAGGGTCATCTTCATTGGATCATCTTCTGCGTTGCCCACAATGGATCATCTACTATTTGTTGCCCACCCTAGATGAACCATAGATGAACCATATAGTAGACAAATACTATTCATTGCCCACCCTAGCATCTATTTAAAAAGATAGACGATGGATCATCTTCTATGTAGTCATGTTGGGTGGGCAACAAACAGTAGATGATCCATCATCTATCTTTTTAAACTGAAGCTATAATCCACCTACTATCATTAGTTTTGGATCTATCCACTCGTTTGCTACCATCAGACTTGATTTCTGCATGTACCCCTTAGGCCTTACATAATCTAACTATGTTTTTTTATTATGCATGTCGGTTATTGTACACAATCGTACCGAACATGTAGAGAAAAAGAGAAGACCGTTGTGTGGGAATATAATGTCATGCAGACGCCGCTACATGGTGGACAAAGTGGCCCCCTCCCGCCATTCTAGATTGTATTCCAGAGGAAGATAACTATTCAGAGGGGGATTTAGAGGGTGCCGCCCACTCCTATTTACCCCCTGAGGTGTTTGCTCTAACCCGGCATGTTGGTGTTGGTCATATTATGCATATGGCACCTCGCATTGCTTACATTATACATCTTATATGTCGTCAGCTCAGTTTTGATTTGCTTTGGGTGAATGGCACCTGTTTGGTTTCTATATCATACTCCCACCGCTCCTAAATACTTGTATTTTTAGAGATTTCAACAAGTGCCTACATACGGAGCAAAATGAGTGAATCTACACTCTAAAATATGTCTAAATACATCTGTATGTGGGAGTCCATTTGAAATCTCTTTAAAACAAATATTTAGGAATGGAAGGAGTATATGGGAATTATGCAATGCCATCTTCTTTAGCCAGGCATGATACACGTGAAACCTGCAATGCCATCCTGTTTAGCTAGTCATCGTATATGTGAATTGTATCGTTCCATGTTTTTTCATAATGTATTCCATTTGTCAACAATGTTTATACATTCATCTACTCTTCGTGTGCATTAGCCATTTGAGTCAGTCATGGGAATCTCTGGAGTGAAAACAAGGTCTTCTGAGCAGTCAGTGCTACCTGTCGATGCAGATTTCTTGCTGGTTATAGATAGCTCCTCAGAGGAGGATTCAGAGACAGATGACCAATCGTATCCCCCCCGAGGTGTATGCTGTAACTTGGCGGGGTTATATTGCTCATATCATGCATATGGTGTCTTGCATTGGCATGCCATCTGCTTAGATTAGACATGCTTTGTGTGAATGCCTCATGTTTGCTTTCTATATCAAATATGTGAATTATGCAATGCCATGTTTTTCAGCCAGTTATCATATTTGTGAATTATGCACCGCCATGTAGCTAGGCATCATATATGTGAATTATCTCATGCCATCCTTTTTCCATTACGTATTCCATTTGTCGATAATCTATGTATATTGAACTACTCTTCATGTGTATCAGCCATTTGAACCAGTTATGAAAAAATCAGGAGTGAAAACAAGGTCTTCAGAGCTGGCAATGGTAACGTACCTGTTGAAGCATATATGTCGATGGTTACAGGTAGCTCCTCAGAGGAGGATTCAGAGACAGATGACCAGTCCTATATCCCACCTGAGGTGTATGCTCTAACTTGCAATGTTTGTATTTCTCATATCATGCATATGGTGTCTTGCATTGCTTAGTTTAGACATCATATGCACACTATTCAATTCCATCTGCTTAGTTTAGAGATCATACATGCGAGTGTCGGATGCTTAGTATATGAATCAATTATGTCAATTATATCATGCCATATTGTATACTTAGACAACATGTATATGAATTATTTCATCCCAACCTATTTTAGAAAGACCTCATATACACTGGTACGTGTCGGTGCTATACACACGGTTTTAACCCCTTTCCGCGACGGCATTTGGAACTGTCGCCAAGTGAGTGTGGGCCATGGGGGGTCCTTCCCACACGACCCAGAAACCATCGGGGATAGGCCCTCCTAGCACATAGGCTGGGGTAAAATGAGCTTGTGTGAGATCGGGCGAGGCATCAGAACCCAATCGTTTCCGTTCGTATGTACATCCCACACGGTGAATCCCAGAAAAACATTTCCGTTCGTATGTATATCACACACAGTCAATCCAAGGAATACATTTCAGTTCTTATGTACATCCCACACAGTCAATCCTTGGAAAACGTTTCCGTTCGTATGTACAGCCCACACAGTCAATCCAGGGAAAACGTTTTCGTTCGTATGTACATGCCAAATGGTCAATCCAGGGAAAACGTTTCCGTTTGTATGTACATCCCACATAGGTTTATGTATAGCCTCGTGTATGATAGGTGTAACTATCACATACGCTCTTCCTTGGTTAATGTGACGCCCCTGATTCAATCGTACACTAATCATACACGCAAATGTGTACGATCAAGATCAAGGACTCACGGGAAGATATCACAACACAACTCTAGACAAAAATTCAAATAATACAAGCTTTATATTACAAGCCAAGGGCCTCGAGGGCTCGAATACATAAGCTCGAAAACACAAGAGTCAGCGGAAGCAACAATATCCGAGTACAGACATAACTTAGACAAGTTTGCCTTAAGAAGGCTAGCACAAAAGCAACAACGATCGAAAAGGCAAGGCCTCCTTCCTGGGAGCCTCCTAACTACTCCTAGTCGGCGGCGGGCTCCATGTAATAGTAGGCACCCTCGGTGTAGTAGTAATCGTCAGTGGTGTCGTCTGGATCCTGGGCTCTAGCAATTGGTTGCAACAACCGGAAAGAAGAAGAAAGGCGGAAAAGGGGAAGCAAAGCAACCGTGAGTACTCATCCAAAGTACTCGCAAGCAAGGATCTACACTACATATGCAACATTATCAAAGGAAGGCTATATATGTGGATTGGGTTGCAGAAATGCCAGAATAGAGAGAAGGTCTACTCCTATCGAAGACTAGCATCTTCTGGAAACCACCATCTTGCAGCAACAAGAGGGAGTAGAGTAGCATAAAGTAAAGTAGTAGAAGTGTTATCAACCTCGGCTAGAGATCCTTTCTCGACTCCCTGCGAGAAAGCAATCCCAGAGCCATACTATCCAGTTATCATCTCATATCCAAGTCTCATCACAATCCATTTCTGATCACAAGTATCCAGTTCTAGTTGTATCGATCGGGATACAACTCCAAGTGTCTGTTACCGTAGTTATAGTTGTATCGATCCGGATTCGTCTTGTCGTTCTGAGCAACTTTCATGTATAAATTTTTTTCATCCGAGGCACGGAGTCTTATCGTTCTGAGCAACTTTCATGTATAAAACTTTTTCATCCGAGGCACGGATTATTATCTACGATTTTTCAAAGACTTAAACAATATTCTGAAATTAATATTAATTCGAAATAATGAATAAATGCTAGGTGCACCCAGATCTGTGTACACATAGGTGTATCAGAGGGTGACATGCGGGTCGAGGGGGTCTCAGTTGGCCAGTCAATTGTTGATGGTCAACAGGGGGTGGGGCCCTCCTGTCATACACACATTTATCTAACTACTAATTAATTTAACTAATCTAGTTCATTAGTTTAATTAAGATCAATTAGTTAAGTTAAGTAAGCGTTTAATTAATTAATTTT
>NC_041386.1:257593999-257617301 GCF_002162155.2 Triticum dicoccoides | reverse complement strand
GGCTAACGAGCGCGGGCCAAACGGGGCTGCAACCGAGCGGAGCCCCGGGGCGTTTGGGCGCGAGTGCCGGCGGCCAGGGGCCGCAATAGTGACCAGAGCGGGGCTGGGGCGGAGACCGGAGCAGCAAATGGCAGCAGGGGGTGCCGGCTATAGCGAGTGGTGGAGGCAGGGGCGCGGGTCACCTGAGCCAGAGGGAGAGGGTGCCCATGGCGGGGGGCCAGGGGTGGCAGAGCCACGCGTGGGGAGGCGGTAGGGCGGGGAGCAGCAAGCGCGGCAAGCAGCGATAGAGGTAGCGGCTGGGTGAGGTCAACGGCTGGGCGGCGGGCGGCTGCAGCCGCAGGACGAAGCAGCAGGAGGCGGCGGTGGTGGCGAGCGGGGACGGGGCCCAGGTGTGGCGCTGCCGGACGGGCGAGCGCGCGAGGTGGTGGCCGCCGCCCCGGGGCGGCAGCGAGTGCGGGATGGCGCGTGGCCGGAACCGGCGATGGGGGCAGGGAGAGAGGGAGGCCCTCATGGACAGTGTAGGGGAAAGGCAGCGGGCTCGAGGAGGAGTCGGGGTCGCCGGCGATGACGCGACGGAGAGGAGGCAGACCATCGGGGAGGAGGAGGCAGTCCGGCGAGGTGGCTCCGGGCGCCGCGGCGGTGCCAAGGCGCTGGCGTGCGCCTGCATCGTGGAAGCTCGGCGGTGCAGAAGGAGCGCGAGGGGAAGGGAGGTCCGACGTCAAGGACGGGCGCTCGCTCCAGGGAGCCCGCCATCTGGAGCGGCGGCATGGCGCGGTCGGGAGGATCGCCCCTCGATCCAAAAACGGTGCGAGGAGAGGGGGGAGGAGTGGGGAGTGGGGAACGAGGGGGAGTGTGTTGTTTAGGAGCTAGGGAAGTGGGGATCGAGCGTGGGGGTCTCCCCTGGCGGCGCTGGAGGGAGAGGGTGGGGAATCGTGAGGGAGTGGGGTTGGGCTCTAGGGTTCGGCTGGGGGAGTGGGGGTTAAAGGTAGGGGGCGGATGGGTCGGCCTGGCTGGGCCGTGGGCCAGCTGGGCCATTCGGCCCGTGGGTTCTTTAACCCTTTTTTTGATTTACCTATGTTTTCTATTTAAGCGAGCTACTGAAATATTTTTGTTAAATGTGGCACTTTGCACAAAAATAGATAGGATCAGGGTGAAGTTGCATTAAAAAGTTTGGGGGTCAAAAGGAGTTGGCTAACCATTTTTAGAAATTGGAAAGGCCAATTTAATTATTGCTGGACCACTCAAATAATTTCCAGGAGCATTTTTGGAATCCAAGAGAGGTAGGTTTCATCATGACAAATACTTAGAGAATATTTGCCACATTGTGAACTATTTTTCTGGCTCATTTGAAGATGCGAATAATTGACTTGCAATTTGAATTGAATTGGACTTGATATTTTGGACAAGTGGCATTTTGGCTTTGAAAAGCATGATGACAAGGCATCATTAGGGGGGATTACGGTATCATGATTCCCGGGGTGTTACAGTTAACTGTTTGCTTTTATAAACTACATCACACATAATTGGATGAAGAAAACTGTGTGGCATTGGGCTATCCATCACAAGCACTTTTACTGCTAGAACCGTTTGCAAAGTTCCATGACACATTTAGCAGGTTCATTAGTTTACAATTAATAATTCCAGTATTACGCAAATTCACATTTCATATCGAATAGTTGTTTGCCAATTTCATATTAGGCACATAAATATATTTTAAGATCACAGTACGATAGCTACCTGAAAATAGCATAGTACATCATATAGCTACTTCAACTTCATAAGAACAATATTGGAACAATATATTCATTTTCCTAATCGAGATCATCCATGCTCGTCTTATCCACCTCTGCTTTCAGTTCAGTAAGAACCTGTTTTGCACTGGCCAACTGGGAAAGTGGTTCCTCCTTCGCTAACACCATCTAAGCAAAGTCTGATTTAAAAAACTGAACTCATTCTCCACCTTCCTCTTTTTATCCTATATCTTCAAATATTCTTCAGCGTTGACAACACATTCTCTAAGCCTACCTCTATTTTCTTCCTCATACATGCTCCAGACTATGGCCACCTTCAAAGACTATGGCCACTCTTAATCAACCCACTCCAAGTAAGAACACTTCCATTCATCCTATAATATTTAAAACTAGATCAGTAACAATTGTATGGAAAATGGATTTATAGCAACATAGAAAATCACCAATACTTATTTTGAAAAACTAAAGAAACAGGTTAATTATGACATATCTTCTCAAAAATATCAATATGCAAATGAATTAATTGCTAATGAGACAACAACCAAATTCTGAAACATGAGAAGCTATAATTAACTACAACAATGCTACAAGTTCTTACTCATGTACTATAAATAACAAATTTAACATTTTATGAGGGAGGTAAATATAACTGCAACATCATAGCGACAGTGTTTGGATGATAGCAAATTGTTACTAGCAGGTGTGTACATGCACAAATTTAGTAACATAGAACCAATAGCACTAAGGTTGTCCACTATGTATGCCAAACCGGTGTAAAGACAACTATTGCTACATGTCACACCGGTGCCCTGCACTAGCGAGCCGATGAAGCGGGAAAAAAATCAGGGACCCGGACTCCGGTGCACCTAGTTACTCTGATGACCAGTTCCTTCATGCGATAAAGATTTAGTATTTTACTGCTTGGCTGCTCGGATGTGTGGACCAAAGTTGGCTGCACAAACTGCTGAAGTGGTGCCAAATACTTTTCTAATGGCATCGCTGATGAGATGGAAACATTTTTAGATACTAGGTACGAACTGTGACACTGTCTTAGGATGGGTTTGGTTGAAGGTGTGGTATGAATGGGTTGGGACCGTGACAGTGTTTGAATCACATCTAACAAATGATTTTTAACAACAAAAGAGGGTCTAACCTTCTCTGCCCATGACAGAAACTTCCTCCCGATGTCCACAGATTCAAACGCAACTAGCTTCACGCATGGAGATTGATGGTGACAACGAGCGGACAAATCTTCAGACACCCCACTCCATTCATTGCAATTGATGGTCCTAGGGAGCTACAATAGGAAGAAATGACTGAAATCGATCGCCAGGTTAAAATCCTTCATTCAAAGTCATAGCCCGAGAGAGAGAAGAGAGGCATACCTGGGTGGTGAAGGAGTCGTTGGAGGAGGAGGAACCGCTGGAGAGGTCGTTGAAGAAGACCATGGCAACCCCGGCGGTAGGATGCGAGAAGACGAGAGTAAGGAAGCAAGCCAGGAAGCGACTATAGATTAGGAAGTAAGGAAGGAAGGAGGAAACAGGGGAGATGTGACTTGTGGTCGGGGAGAAAAGGGGATGGGGAAGGGGGAGGGGGCGGGGTAGATATTTTGGCGGTAGGCCAAAATTTTGAAATGTGGAGGGAAACTTTATGCGCGGTGCCGCCCGACACCATTCACTTTGAACGATTGTGTGCATTGCAAAGGATTCTTATGCTTTACGCGCATGGGATTAATTTGATAATTCAAATTTTGGTGGAATTTCCCCGGGTACGTCATTGCATAATTTAACATCACTTCTTATTTGGGGACACAAAAGAGCGTACAACACATAGACCACACTTACTAAATCGAGCAATTTTAGTATTTAAACAGAGCCATTTGACCTAAACATTGCTCTAACAAAAGACTAGCATTAATAACAAAGCCTAAGTACGCATAATTTTAACAAATCCACTGCCACGCTGGCCTATGCATCGCCGGTGTGAGATGAGACGTTGATGACATGTCCTGGCGAAATGCCACCGTTGGTGGACTCCGCGTCCCCCCTGCTGAAGTCGACCGCGTCCTTGTCCTCGTCCTCGGCGTCGCCCTCAAGGTTGTAGTACTTATAGTAGTGGCTGCACCAGAGCTTGGGTTGGTACTCCACCACCGATTCCTCAATGGACAGACTCTTCTCTACCTCTACCTCGGCCATGCGCAACTCCTCCTCCCAGCACTCCTCGATCTCCACCGCCTCCGACATCTCCAACTCCCGCTCAGTGATCTCATGAGGAAGCATGTGCTCCATGGCCACCGCCCCCTTTTTGGACGTGGGTTGCATGCCGGATTTTGAGGTGGCATGAATATCTTGGCGTGTGCATCCTCGATGTTGGCGTGGATGGCCTTAACCTAGGCTAGGGCGACATCGGCGGCACAAACGACAGCTCAAGCGCTCTCGGCATTTGCAGCCACCGTCACAGCAGCTGCTGCAGCCGTCTTGGCTACTGCAGCTGCCCTGTCGGCTGTCGCAGACGCCCTCTCGTCAGATGCGGCCACGCACAATGCAGATGCGGCAGCACTCTTGGCGTAGGCAGCGGCGCTCGGGGAGGACGCGGCCATCGTACGGGCCTTCACGAAGTGTTTCCACAGCGTCATCTTTGCAAGAAGAGGGTGCGGGAATGGGGATCGGGATTCATTGATTCAGGGGTTGCCGGCACTGGAGGAGATGAGATGACGGAGCTTAAGGAGGAAGACTTAAATAGACCTAGAAATTTTCATCACAAATGGTTCCTACAAAAACATTGTGGGTGATGTTGTGGATATTTTTTATTGGCTGGGAAAGACGAATTTGGAGTAAAGTGGCAACAGATGGTCTTTTAAATGTACAAGGAAATTTGTAGTGCAAATACAACTCTCATGTCAAATTTTGGAAAATTTCAGGGGTCATTTGACCTTTTAAGACATTTATGTGATTTTCTAGCCATTTTAATGACCGTAATTCAAATTTGAACTACATGTACATGTAAAAGGTAACTATAACAGTTTGAAAAGTCATATTTTGTGTACTTGTGTGCAATTTAATTCCATGTGCAGTAAATTGGAAGGAATTTTCAAACATATTGGTCTAACGGCTGTGACACAATTAAGCATGGAGTGCCATGGCATTTAGATTTCAAAAAATTAAAGAAAGGTCAGAAACACATGAAACCTTGCTTGATGTAATGTCATGCCACCAAGATGATGTGGTAAAAAAATCAGCATGTTTGACGAAAGTTTGGACACACACCCCTCACAAACTAAAGCAACTCACTAGAAGACTCATGGTTCCGAGAGGGAATAATGCATGGTTGATGATGAACGGGAGATAGCTTCCCCATACGGCCTTCAATTTTTTTCTACATTTAACGTGCACTAATAAAACTGTCATGTGAAAAATTAGAAAATTTCAAGTGTCATTTGACCTTTTAAAGACATTTATGTGATTCTATAGCCATTTAATGACCGTAATTCAAATTTGACCAACATGTACATGCAACAGCTAACTATAACAGATTGAAAAATCATATTCGTCCACTTGTGTGCGAGTTAATTCCATGTGCACTAAATTAGAAGGAATTTTCAAACATATTGGTCTCACGGCATGGACACATGCATGGTGTGCCCTGGCATTTTAATTCCAAATAATTAAAAAATGATCAGAAAAACATGAAACATTGCTTGATGTAATGTCATGTCACCAAGATTATGTGGTAAAAATTGGCTTGTTTGACGAAAGTTTGGACAGACACCCCTCACAAACCGGAGCAACTCACTAGAAGGCGCATGGTTCCGAGATGGAACAATGCATGTTTGATGATGAACGGGAGATAGATTCCTCTTACGGCCTTCAAATTTTTTCTAGGTTTAACATGCACTAATACAACTGTCATGCAAAAATTTGGAAAATTTTAGGGGTCGTTTGACCCTTTAAAGACATTTAAGTGATTTTCTTGCCTTTTAATGACCGTAATTCAAATTTGAACTACATAAACGTGCAACGGCTAACCATAACGGTTTGAAAAATCATATTTGTGTGCTTGTGTGCGAGTTAATTCCATGTGTAGTAAATTAGAAGGAATTTTCAAACATATTGGTCTCATGGCATGGACACATGCATGGACTGCCATGGCATTTTAATTCCAAAAAATTAAAAAATCATCAGAAAAACATGAAACCTTGCTTGATGTAATGTCATGCCACCAAGATGATGTGGTAAAAAATTGGCCTGTTTGACAAAAGTTTGGACACATACCCCTCACAAACTGGAGTAAGTCACTAGAAGACTCGTGGTTCCGAGAGGGAACAATGCATGTTTGATGAAAAACGGGAGATAGCTTCCTCTTACGGCCTTCAATTTTTTTCTATGTTTAACGTGCACTAATACAACTATCATGTGAAAATTTGGAAAATTTTAGGGTCATTAAACCTTTTAAAGACATTTATGTGATTTTCTAGCCATTTAATGATCGTAATTCAAATTTGAACTACATCTACATGCAACAGCTAACCATTACGGTTTGAAAAATCATATTTGTGTGCTTGTGTGTGAGTTAATTCCATGTGTTGTAAATTAGAAGGAATTTTCAAACATATTTTTCTCACGGCATGGACACATGCATGGAGTGCGATGGCATTTTAATTCCGAAGAATTAAAAAATGATCATAAAAACATGAAACCTTGCTTGATGTAATGTCATGCCACCAAGCTGATGTGGTATAAAAATTGGCATGCTTGACAAAAGTTTGGAAAATTCTAGGTGTCATTTGACCTTTTAAAGACATTTAAGTGATTTTCTAGCCATTTAATGATAGTTAATTCAAATTTGAACTACATCTACATGCAACGGCTAACCATAATGTTTTGAAAAATCATATTTTTGTGTACTTGTGTGCGAGTTAAAAAATCATCAGAAGATGTAAATATCTGGGGTACAAATAAGAAAATGTAAAGATCTGGCAAGAGAATTGGCCCCCACATGATTGGCAGTTTATTTCGTGGCTCGAGGTTTGGTAGGTGATTGGCTGGGGTTATTAATCAGACTTGGTTCTGTATTGGAAACCGCCAGCTATAAAGTTCACACACGGATTTTGCAACGGGAATTGTGTGTAATTCAAACTACAGTACTAGTAAATTTCGGTGACCGGCGTGTGTGCTATTCCCGTTGATCTAGATTCTGGCCGCCAATAAATACTACCTTGCTCACGTCGCCCCGCCTGCATTCTCATCTGCATCCTCCCCTCGCTCGCCATCTCTCTCTCAAATCTCTGGCATGGCGCCACCGGTCTGCCCATGCGCCAAC
The DNA here is from genome assembly GCF_002162155.2 of Triticum dicoccoides. Taxonomy (NCBI): domain Eukaryota; kingdom Viridiplantae; phylum Streptophyta; class Magnoliopsida; order Poales; family Poaceae; genus Triticum; species Triticum dicoccoides. The sequence continues at coordinate 257,610,231 of NC_041386.1, read as the reverse complement.
GAGGAGTCGCCGCCCCCCGAGGACAGTCACTCGAAGAGCAGCGATGAGGACCCCTACACGTCGCCGGTCGAGGTTGCGCCGGACCCCGCAACTTTGGATTAGTTAGTTTTGGGGCCAGTACAATATTTGTTTGTGGAAGTCGCTGCCACTGGCTGAGAAAGCTAGACAAATGGCGTTCAAGAAGGAGATGGCGAAGGAGGAAGCCAGGTACCAGGCGGCCTGTGAAGCCCGTGATGCCGCCTGGAAAAAGGAGGAGGCGGAGCTTTGGGGGCGGGCGCGTCGTCGTGCGGAGGAGGTGTACGAAGACGGGTACTTCACGAGGAAGGTCAAAGGTGCTAGGCGCCTCATCGTTGCATGGAGGTGGGCCGATAAGCTCCAGCATGCCACTGACAAGGAGCTCCGGTGGGCGCCAACAAAATGGCAAGATTGTTCGCGCTCGTCTGCCAGCAAGAGGCAGATCGGTACGTCAAGCGCTGCGAGACGGAGGAGGCGGATTACTTCCTCCGCGCTGGGAAGACGTCGCGCACCAGGGAGCTGCTGGCGAGGGGCTATCGGAATACTGGCCCCAGGAGGGATTATTAGTTTTAGTATTGTTCATTTAAAATTTTATGCATTGTACCTAGTAGTTATGTATCATCACGTATATGTGATGATATTATATACGTTCTATGATGAACTAATGAACAATTAATATATATATATATATTATGAATTCCATTTTATATCTGTTTTTGTATACTAATTTGAATCTAGCTGTTATCATCCGCATATGCAGAATGGAAAGCATATATACACACATTGAAACAGAACATATAAGAACGGAAATAGAGTACACACATTGAAATAGAGCAATAGATGGAGCAATACTATGATTGTTGTGAATACATAGCAATCCACATCAAAATGACTCAACAAAATAAAATGTGTCCATGATACCATGACCAGCAGCCCTGGCCTACGGTAGCTCTTGGCTCTGCCTGAACTCGTGCAGGCTTTCGTCCAAGCGGTCGACATGCTTGTGGTACATCTGGAGCGTGATTTCGAGCTCCAAGTTGCCTATTTCATCGGAGATCACTAGCTCGAGGATGCGACGGCCATGTTCATCTACTGTGCCTAGGTGGACACCTGGGCCAAGGAGGCGGTCGAGACTACCGACCAGTACGCTGGCATCGAGCAAGCCGCGAACAAGGTGAACGGCGTAGCGGGCTTCCGGTGCAAGTACGACGCGGCTGGCCTCTGGTGCAAGTACGGTACAGAGGGCCTCTGCCCACTCCTGGCGAGGAATGGGGGTACTGACAAGATGTGTACCCAGCTGTGATGCCCTATCGATAGTAGGCAAGCGTCGACGGATCCGCTCTTGCTATGCGGCGCGCCGCGCCTCTTGCTTTGCGGCGCTCCAACGGTCTCGCCGTGTGGCGAGCCGCATCCTATCTGCGTGGACGTGCCTAGCTTGCTCTATGGCATGCCATCGATCATGTTGTGCGGTGAGCTTCAACCTCTCTATGCTAACATGCCTATCTTGATCCACAGTGCTGAAGCGTCATGTGCCAAGGGTCTGCTCAACCCTAGCGATGACGCACATCACGACGTTGTCCATTGCGTTGCCGGGGAGCACCTCGGCCTCGACCGGCCGTGGCGCCTGCTCGTTTTCCTCGTTGACGAGGTTGATGGTAGAGGTGGCACTTTTGTGGGTTGGCATACTTGGAAAAGGTGGATGCACTATAGGCAGCGCTTGCTGCCTCCGTGCGTTGCGCGCTGCCTAGGTTTATGAGTAAAATATCGCTGCATGGTGGGAAACCGGTGTGGAAATGGCGAGAAATGGTGGCTTGTTCTTAAAATGCCATCAATTAGTGGAAACTTAGTATAGAAGGAACATCGAGCAATCACAAGAATTAGATGATGATCAGATGATTGTTTATCCTAGTTAATTATGCATGTAATAGTTTACTTTGGTGTGTGGAAATGTCATGTGTGTACTAGCCACCTATGTAATTGGATATTTTCCGCATATTACACACATCTTGTTTATGTGAAACATTTATGTTCTCTTGGCTCAACACAAAAAGGTATCTGAATGAACTGTATGCCCTCCATTGCACACACCTTGATCTAGTTGACTCTCTTGGCTCAACACAAAAACAGTTCATCCGAGTGAACTGTATGTCATATATTGCACACACCTTGATCTGGCCGACCGTTTCTTTTGTGTTGCCTAATCACAAACAGTTCACCCGAGTGAACTGTATGCCGTATATTGCACATGCCTTCATCTGGCTGCCTGTTTCTTTTTTTCTGCCACATCGCAGATAGTTAATTTAACTGAACTGTATGCCCCTCATTGCACACACAACTAAAATCTAAACTGTGTTTGATTTATCCTTCATCACAAACGTTTTCCATCTTTTTGACAGTTTTTTTACATCACCGTTTGCGATTAATGCATCACAGAGAGTTTCGTCTAAGGGTCTCTGATCTTAGTGTCGCGTTAGCAGCATCCTGCAGTATTGATATTTTTGTCATGTCATCCTATTTAGATAGTCATCATATGTTGAATTATGCCATTATATCATGTTAAGTTATCCATGATATATCTAAAACTGTGTCATGCTATCCTGTTTAGTTAGCCGTCATATATGTGAAATTGTGTCATGCTGCCCTGTTTGGTTAGACAACATATATGTGAATTACCACATCTGTCTATCATACAATTACTGTATGTTCAATTTCTTTTCTTGTTTATCAGCCATTTAAATTGGAGGGGTGATGGCAGTATCTAAGGGAGTAAAAACCCGTTCTTCTCAAAAGATGGTGCTACCCATCCAGGCAGATAGAACCATGGTTGTACTGGCCCATGAATTAGCCCCGCCACACATAATTGAGACTCTTCCAGATTGCACACTTGCACCGTTGGGTATAGATCTAGATACATCACATCTAACCCCAACCCAGTGGATAGTAACACACTTCTAGTTGACACAGCACCATGTCCACCATAGAGTACCCCCACACGAGCAGTTTGTAAAGCAACTACTGTGCCCAAAGAACAAAGACTATCACAATGAACCCAAACTCCATGTTTAAAGCAGAAGAGCAACTGTTCTCATGTCAGATTTCATAGCTATGGTCCATACTCCTTTTCTCCTGCATCACTGTATTTACTCATACTGGCTTCTTTCGAATTTGAAGTATCCAATTGAAACTCCAATGGCGCAACAGGTATGTTTTTGTTGGGAAATGTAGCATGCAATTTCAAAAAATCCTTTGCTCATGCAAGATCTATCTACGAGATGCATAGAGATGAGAGGAGGAGAGTGTGTCCACATACCCTCATAGACCGAAAGCGGAAGCGTTTGACAACGCGGTTGACGTAGTCGAACTTCTTCTCATTTCGACCGATCAAGCACCGAACATACTGCACCTCCGAGTTCTACACACGTTCATCTCGATGACGTCCCTTGAACTCTTGATCCAACAAAGTGTCGAGGGAGAGTTCCGTCGGCACGATGGCGTGGTCATGGTGATGGTGAAGTGATTCGCGCAAGGCTTCACCTAAGCACTATGAAGATATGACCGGAGGTGTAATCTATGGAGGGAGGCGCTGCACATGGCTAACAGATGTTGTTGTGTGTTCTGTGAGCCTCCCCCCTCATATATATAGGTGGGAGGGAGAGGGGGTAGCCAAGGGGGCTCCCAAGTAGGAGGAATCCTACTTGGGGCCCTAATCCTATTCGGCCCCCCTTACCATATTTTCCGGAGGGGGAAGGAAGGAGGAGGGGGAGAGAAGGAAGGGGGAGGCCGAATCCCTCCCATTCCTTTCTCTCTACTCCTATTTCCTTCCCCTCCTATTTCGGCCTACATGGGGTGCATCAGCCCCTTAGGGGCTGTTCTATCCCCCTCTTGGCCAATTAGGCCCATGTACTTACCGGGGGATGCCCGGAACCCCTTCTGGCAACCCAATATGTACCCGGTACCCCCGGAATTCTTCCAGTGTCCGAATACCGTCGTCCTATATATTAATATTTACCTCTCAGACATTTTGAGACTCCTCGTCATGTCCGTGATCTCATCAAGGACTCCGAACAACATTCGGTCACCAAATCACATAACTCATATAATAGAACATCGTCATCGAACGTTAAGCATGCGGACCCTATGGGTTCAAGAACTATGTAGACATGACCGAGACGCCTCTCTGGTTAATAACCAATAGGGGAAACTGGATTCTCATATTAGTTACCACATATTCTACGAAGATCTTTATCCGTCATACCATAATGACAACATACGTTATTCCCTTTTTCATCGGTATGTTACTTGCCCGAGATTCGATTGTCGATATCTTCATACCTAATTTAATCTCATTACCGGCAAGTCTATTTACTTGTTCTGTAATCCATCATCCCGCAACTAACTCATTAGTCACATTGCTTGCAAGGCTTATTATGATGTGCATTACCAAGAGGGCCCAGAGATACCTCTTCAATAATTGGAGTGACAAATCCTAATCTCGATCTATGCCAACCCAACGAATACCTGCGGAGATACCTATAGAGAATGTTTATAATCACACAGTTACATTGTGACATTTGATAGCACACAAGGTATTTATACGGTATCCGGGAGTTGCATAATCTCATAGTCAAAGGAATATGTATATGACATGAAGAAAGCAATAGCAATAATACTCAACGATCATTATGCTAAGCTAAAGGCTGGGTCTTATCCATCACATCATTCTCCTAATGATGTGATCCTGTTCATGAAATGACAACACATGTCTATGGATAGGAAACTTAACCATCTTTGATTAACGAGCTAGTCTAGTAGACTCTTACTATGGACACGGTGTTTTGTCTATGTATCCACACATGTATCAAGTTTTCGATTAATATAATTCTAGCATGAATAATAAACATTTATCATGATATAAGGAAATATAAAATAACAACTTTATTATTGCCTCTAGGGCATATTTCCTTCAGTCTCCCACTTGCACTAGAGTTAATAATCTAGTTCACATCGCCATCTGATTTAACACCAATAGTTCACATCTGTATGTGATTAACACCCATAGTTCACATCACCATGTGACCAACACTCAAAGGGTTTACTAGAGTCAATAATCTAGTTCACATCGCCATGTGATTAACACCCAAAGAGTACCAAGGTGTGATCAAGTTTTGCTTGTGAGAGAAGTTTTAGTCAATGGGTCTGCCACATTCAGATCCGTATGTATTTTGCAAATTTCTATGTCTACAATGCTCTGTATGGAGCTACTATAGCTTATTGCTCCCACTTTCAATATGTACCCAGATCGAGACTTAGAGTCGTCCAGATCGGTGTCAAAGCTTCCCTCGACGTAACTCTTTACGATGAACTCTTTATCACCTCCATAACCGAGAAATATTTCCTTAGTCCTCTAAGGATAATTTTGACAGTTGTCCAGTGATCTACTCCTCGATCACTATTGTACCCCCTTGTCAAGCTCAAGGCAAGGTACACAATAGTTCTGGTACATAGCATGGCATACTTTATAGAACCTATGGTTGAGGCATAGGGAATGACTTCCATTCTCTCTCTATCTTATGCCGTGGTCGGGCTTTGAGTCTTACTCAACTTCACACCTTCAATACAAGCAAGAACTCCTTCTTTGATTGATCCATTTTCAACTCCTTCAAAATCTTGTCAAGGTATGTACTCATTGAAAAAACTTATCAGGCGTATTGATCTATCTTTATAGATCTTGATGCCTAATATATAAGCAGCTTCAACGAGGTCTTTCATTGAAAAATTCTTATTCAAGTATCCTTTTATGCAATCCAGAAATTATATTTCATTTCCAATCAACAATATGTCATCCACATATAACATCAGAAATGCTATAGAGCTCCCACTCACTTTCTTATAAATATCGGCTTCACCGCAAGTCTGTATAAAACCATATGCTTTGATCACCTTATCAAAGCATATATTCCAACTCCAAGATGCTTGCACTAGTCCATAGATGGATCGCTGCAGTTTGCACACTTTGTTAACACCTTTAGGATCCACAAAACCTTTTGGTTGCATCATATACAACTCTTCTTTAAGAAATCCATTAAGGAATGCAGTTTTGATATCCATTTTCCAGATTTCATAAAATGCGGCAATTGCTAACATGATCCGGACAGACTTAAGTCTCGTTACGATTAAGAAAATCTCATTGTAGTCAACACCTTGAACTTGTCAAAAACCTATTGCGACAAGTCAAGATTTGTAGATAGTAACACTACCATCAGTGTCCGTCTTCCTCTTGAAGATCCATTTATTCTCAATGGCTTGCCGATCATTGGGAAAGTCCACCGAAGTTCACACTTTGTTCTCATATATGGATCCTATCTCAGATTTTATGGCCTCAAGCCATCTATCGGTATCTGGATTCATCATATCATTTTCATAGTTTGTAGGTTCGCCATGGACTAATAATAGGACTTCCAGGACATGATTACCGTACCACTCTTGTGCGGAACGTGCTCTGTTCGACCTACGAGGTCTAGTAGTAACTTGATCTAAAGTTTCATGATCATCATCGTTAGCATCCTCTCTAGTTGGTGTAGGCATCACGGGAACAGATTTCACTATTGTGCTACTTTCCAATTCGAGAGAAGGTACAATTACCTCATCAAGTTCTAATTTCCACCCACGCACTGCTTTCGAAAGAAACTCCTTCTCTAGAAAGGACCCATTATTAGCAACAAAGATATTGCCTTTGGATCTATGGTAGAAGGTGTACCCAATTGTTTCGTTAGGGTATCCTTTGAAGACGCACTTCTCTGATTTAGGTTCGAGCTTATCAGGTTGAAGCATTTTGACATAATCGTTGCATCCCCAAACTTTAAGAAACGACAGCTTAGGTTTCTGGCCAAACCATAGTTCATACGGTGTCGTCTCAACGGATTTAGACGGTACCCTATTTAACATGAATGTAGTTGTCTCTTATGCATAACCCCAAAACGATAGTGGTAAATCGGTAAGAGACATCATAGATCACACCATATCTAATAAGGTACGTTTAGGATGTTCGGACACACCATTATGATGTGATTTTCCAGGTGGCGTGAGTTGTGAAATTATTCCACATTGTTTTAAATGAAGGCCAAACTCATAACTCAAATATTTGCCTCCGCGATCAGATCATAGAAACTTTATTTTCTTGTTATGACGATTCTCCACTTCACTCTGAAATTCCTTGAACTTTTCAAATGTTTCGGATTTGTGTTTCATCAAATAGATATACCCATACCTACTCAAATAATTTGTGAAGGTCAGAAAAGAACGATACCCACCACGTGCTTCAACACTCATTCGACCACATACATCAATATGTATTATATCCAATAAGTCATCAGCATGCTGCATTGTTCCATAGAACGAAGTTTTAGTCATATTTACCATGAGGCTTGGTTCGCAAGTATCAAATGATTCATAATCAAGTGATCCCAAAAGCCCATCTGCATGGAGTTTCTTCATGCGCTTTACATCAATATGACCTAAACGGCAGTGCCACAAATATGTTGCACTATCATTATTAATTTTGCATCTTTTGGCATCAATATTATGAATATGTGTATCACTACGATCGAGATTCAATAAACCATTCACATTGGATGTATGACCATAGAAGGTTTTATTCATGTAAACTGAACAACAATTATTTTTTGAGTTAAATGAATAACCGTATTGTAATAAATATGATCCAATCGTATTCATGCTCAACGCAAACACCAACTAACATTTATTTAGGTTCAACTAATCCCAAAGGTAGAGGGAGTATGCGATGGTGATCTTATCAACCTTGGAATCTCTTCCAACACACATCGTCACCTCACCCTTAACTAGTCTCTATTCATATTGCAACTCCAATTTCGAGTTACTAATCTTAGCAGCTGAACTGGTATCAAATACCTAGGGATTGCTACAAACACTAGTAAAGTACACATCAATAACATGTATATCAAATATACCTTTGTTCACTTTGCCATCCTTCTTATCCGCCAAGTTTTTGGGACAGTTCCACTTCCACTTCCAGTGACCATTTCCTTTGCAGTAGAAGCACTTAGTTTCAAGTTTGGGTCCAACTTTGGGCTTCTTCACGGGAGTGGCAACTTGCTCGCCATTCTAGTTGAAGTTCCCTTTATTTCCCTTGCCCGTTTTCTTGAAACTAGTGGTCTTGTTAACCATCAACACTTGATGCTCTTTCTTGATTTCTACCTTTGCTGATTTCAGCACCGCGAAGAGCTTGGGAATCATTTTCATCATCCCTTGCATATTATACTTCATCACAAAGTTCTAGTAACTTGGTGATAGTGACTAGAGAACTCTGTCAATCACTATCTTATCTAGAAGATTAACTCCCACTTGATTCAAGTGATTGAAGTACCCAGACATTCTGAGTACATGCTCTCTAGCAGAGCTATTATCCTCCATCTTGTAGGCAAAGTACTTGTCAGAGGTCTCATACCTCTCGACATGGGCATAAGTCTGAAATACCAGTTCCAACTCTTGGAACATCTCATATGCTCCGTGGCATTCAAAATGTTTTTGAAGTCCCGGTTCCAAGCTGTAAAGCATGGCCCACTAAACAATCAAATAGTCATCATGCCGAGCTTGTCAAATGTTCATAACGTCTGCATCTGCTCCTGCAATAGGTATGTCACCTAGCGATGCATCAAGGACATAATTCTTCTGTGCATCAATGAGGATAATCCTCAGATCACGACCCAGTTCACATCATTGCTACTATCATCTTTCAACTTTTCTCTAGGAACATATCAAAAATATATAGGAGCTATATCGCGAGCTATTGATCTACAACATAGATATGCAAATACTATCAGGACTAAGTTCATGATAAATTAAGTTCAGTTAATCAAATTATATGAGAACTCCCACTTAGATAGACATCCCTCAAGTCATCTAAATGATACGTGATCCAAATAAACTAACCCATGTCCGATCATCACGTGAGATGGAGTAGTCATCAATGGTGAACATCTCTATGTTGATCATATCTACTATATAATTCACGTTCGACCTTTCGGTCTCCAGTGTTCCAAGGCCATGTCTGTACATGCCAGGCTCATCAAGTTTAACCCGAGTATTCTGCATGTGCAAAACTGTCTTGCACCCGTTGTATGTGAACGTAGAGTCTATCACACGTGATCATCACGTGGTGTCTCAACATGACAAACTTTCGCTACGGTGCATACTCAAGGAGAACACTTATACCTTGAAATTTTAGTTAAGGGATCATCTTATAATGCTACTGCCGTACTAAGCAAAATAAGATGCATAAAAGATAAGCATCACATGCAATCAAAATATGTGACATGATATGGCCATCATCATCTTGTGCTTTTGATCTCCATCTCCAAAGAATCATCATTATCTCCATTGGCACCGGTCGACACCTTGATCTCCATTGTTGCATCGTGGTCATCTCGCCAACTATTGCTTATACAACTATCAATAATGCAAAGTGATAAAGTAAAGCAATTACATGGCGTTTGCATTTCATACAATAAAGCGACAACCATAAGCCTCCTGCCAGTCGCCGATAACTTAAGAAACATGATCATCTCATACAACAACGTATATCACATCATGTCTTGGCCATATCACATCACAACATGCCTTGCAAAAACAAGTTAGACGTCCTCTACTTTGTTGTTGCAAGTTTTACGTGGCTGCTATGGGCTTCTGGCAAGAACCGTTCTTACGCACACATAAAAACCACAACGTTGATTTATAAAGTTTGCTATTTTAACCTTCAACAAGGATCGGCGGTAGTCAAATTCGACTCAAGTAAAGTAGGAGAAATAGACACCCGCCAGCCACGTTTATGCAAAAACAAGTTGCATGTCTGCCGGTGGAACCAGTCTCATGAATGTGGTCACGTAAGGTTGGTCCAGGCCACTTCATCCAACACTACCGATAAATCATAATAAGACATTCGTAGTAAGAAGTATGATGATCACCGCCCACAACTCTTTGTGTTCTACTCGTGCATATCATCTACTCATATACCTAGCTCGGATGCCACTTTTGGGAAACGTAGCATGCAATTTCAAAAAATTCCTACGCTCATGCAAGATCTATAGGAGATGCATAGCAACGAGAGGGGGAGAGTGTGTCCACGTACCCTCGTAGACCGAAAGCGGAAGCGTTTGACAACGCGGTTGATGTAGTCGAACTTCTTCTCGTTCTGACCGATCAACCACTGAATGTATGTCACCTCCGAGTTCTACACACATTCAGCTCGATGATGTCCCTTGAACTCTTGATCCAGCAAAGTACAAAAGGAGAGTTCCGTCAGCACGACGGTGTGGTGACAGTGATGGTGAAGTAATTCGCGCAGGGCTTTGCCTAAGCACAACAAACATATGGCCGGAGGTGCAATCTGTGGAGGGAGGAGCCGCACATGGTAACAGATGTTGTTGCGTGTTCTAGGAGCCTCCCCCTCATATATATAGGTTGGAGGGAGAGGGGGTAGCTAAGGGGCGCCCAAGTAGGAGGAATCCTACATGGGGCCCTAATCCTATTCGCCCCACTTACCATATCTTCCGGATGGGGAAGGAAGGATCAGGGGGAAGAGAAGGAAGGTGGATGCCGAATCACTCCCCTTCATTTCTCTCATCTCCTCTTTCCTTCCCCTCCTATTTCGGCCTAAATGCGGCGCACCAGCCCCTTAGGGGATGGTCTGTCCCCCTCTTGGCCCATTAGGCCCATGTAGTTGTTGGGGGGGGTGTGTGTGCCCGGAACTCCTTTCGATGACCCGATATGTACCCGGTACCCCCGGAACACTTCCAGTGTCCGAACACCATCGCCCTATATATATATATATATATCAATCTTTACCTCTCGAGCATTTCAAGACTCCTTGTCATGTCTGTGATCTCATCTGGGACTCCTAACAATATCCGGTCACCAAATCACATAACTCATATAATAGAAAATCGTCATCGAATGTTAAGCGCGCGGACCCTACGGGTTCGAGAACTATGTAGACATGACCGAGACACCTCACCGATCAATAACCAACAGCGGAACCTGGATTCTCATATTGGTTCCCACATATTCTACGAAGATCTTTATCGGTCGTACCGTAATGACAACATACATTATTCCCTTTGTCATCAGTATGTTACTTGCCCGAGATTCAATCGTCGGTATCTTCATACCTAGTTCAATCTCGTTACTGGAAAGTCTCTTTACTCGTTCCATAACGCATCATCCCGCAACTAAACTAATTAGTCACATTGCTTGCAAGGCTTATTATGATGTGCATTACCGAGAGGGCCCAGAGATAGCTCTCCGATACTCGGAGTGACAAAACCTAATCTTGACCTATGGCAACCCAAGAAACACCTTCAGAGATACCTGTAGAGCATCTTTATAATCACCCAATTACGTTGTGACATTTGATAGCACACGAGGTATTGCTCCGGTATCCGGGAGTTTCATAATCTGATAGTCAACGGAATATGTACATGACATGATGAAAGCAATAGCAATAAAACTTAACGATCATTATGCTAAGCTAACGGATGGATCTTGTCCATCACATCATTCTCCTAATGATGTTATCCCGTTCATCAAATGACAACACATGTCTATGGTTGGGAAACTTAACCATCTTTGATTAACGAGCTAGTCTAGTAGAGGCTTACGAGGGACATGGTGTTTTGTCTATGTATCCACAAATGTATCAAGTTTCCGGTTAATACAATTCTAGCATGAATAATAAACATTTATCATGATATAAGGAAATATAAAATAACAACTTTATTATTGCCTCTAGGGCATATTTCCTTCAGTTTTAAACCTATTTCTTTAACTGGATTGTTGTTCTAACTTCTTGTTCTATGTTGATTTCAGTTTCAGTTGTATAAATAGTTATGTTCTCATGTGGTGAACATTACAAGTGTTGCTAGTGTTGTGTAGTTTCTCACACTTATATTGTATCTATGTTGTTGTGTCTTCAAAATATATGATTCAAACTGTGTCTCTATCTTGATTTGGCATCATAAACTAGAATGATATGGACAATGCAATGACCATAGTACATAGATATATGTTTGTTTCATGCTGTTATCATGTCCACCTTACTACTGAACTGGTTTACCAAAATGAGTTTAATATACTACATGCTAAACATGTGATGCATCTGCTTGTTTCTCTTGTAGAATGTGAACAGAATATTGGAGAAGAGCACCCAACTATGCAATGGTAGAGAAAGTAATGTAGATAAGGTTCAAGATAGTGAGACAACCCTGTTGGTCTCCAAGAAAGGTGATAAAAACGATCTTGTAGACAGGTAGACAACCCCACAGTCCTGCGTTGATGTAGTGTTTGAGTTACTGGCTAGTACCACTGGCACAAGCTCTTCGAACTCGCTGCCTGAATCACTTCGGATTCTCCAGCCTCAGCTACAAGCTGAAAGGCATCAGTCAGCTGTGATGTGGTAAGAGACCAAAGGACCAAGGAAGTCCTTGTAGAATTCATATGCATACTTTCTAGTGCAACGGCAAGCGCTGGAGGATTTAAGTGCCAAACAAGAGAAAGATAATAAGCTTGCTAAGCCTCTTGCCAGCATTGTGGGTACCCAGGATATTGTTTCTTGAGCTCTTCCGAAGTGGTTTCAGTTCTGGACTTGTTTTGCTGCGGCATTTATTTGCACTAGTCGCCAACTTTGACAACCAGTGTATGTGATATGTTGCATTGTTCCCTATATTTGCACTGGTGGCGAACTTTGATGCCAAGTGGATGTAATATGTGTAATAGATGTGATAGCCTAGCGTAAGTTGCTTGCTTATTTATTTCCTTGTTGTCTTGTTTATTTGTTTGCTTGTAGTCAGTGCAGTTCTTTTTTTGCGGTTTTCTAGTGGCTGCAATAACCTATTTTTTAAAACTAGGCCACAATGACCATGGGCCTCCTACGGGCCGTAGGAACAATGGGCCTTCTATGGGCCATAGAAACTATGGGCCTGCTACGGGTTGTAGAAACAATGGGCCTTCTACGAGTCGTAGCACCAATGGGCCTTCTACAGGTCGTATGATCGATTGGCCAAACAAGGGCCAATAACGGACTGCATTATAGGTCTTAAACGGGCTAGAGTTGGAATCGTCCTTTCATGGGCCGACCATAACGGGTCGTCATTAATCGGCCATATTTGATGATGCTATGAAAATGGCCCAACAGATTAACATGACACAAACGGGCCGACTGTAAGAACATGCTGAATTTGGCCCACAAGCAGAAAAGGCCAGTAACTGGCCGTAAGTAACCGAATGTTGGAAATGAGCTCAAGAATAAATGGGCCCTGAGAAGGCCGAAAGATAACACGGGCTGGAAACGGCCCAATGGAATAATGTGCCGTTAATGGGTATAAAGTGATACACTATTCATTACGGGACAGTTTCACCACAGGTCGTTAATGGGCCAAGAGTTAAAAAGGGCCTCATATGGGTCGAAAGACGTCATGGGCCATACATGGGACGGAAGTTACAACGGGCTGGAATCAAATTGGACGGCCCAAATGATGCTACTAGGCCTAATTTGGATAGGCCATAAGGGTCGTGAGTTAGCGGGTTGTAAATGGGCTATATCCAAATAGGTCGTTAACGGGCTTTCCATGGGCCGGCCTGCTACCTTTAAACCAAGTTAAATGGGCCGACCTTTTCACCGGAATGGGCCTCTGTTGGGCCGTGCCACATGTCGATGTATCATAGGCGCCTCTGGTCCAATGAGTGCATGACATCTGTCCCAATGGTGAGCCGACACGTGGTTCCTCTAGACATTGAGAATTTTACACGTGGAAAATCCCAATTGGTCCGGGCTGTTAACGAGTTATCGGATCCAAAACCGGACCCGATAGCTTAACGACCACCCGTTACGGTGGATGCCACGTGTCGGTTACCCTTGACGAAAGCACTTCCATGACACGCCATTTATCGTCATAGAAGTGGACACTTCTGTGATGATAATTTTGGTAATATCCTGGAACACTTCTACGACAGCACAAGTATGACTATCTTGATTCTGTCATAAAACGTGCATGACAGTAAACGTGACCTACTATGACAAACACGTATCATCACGGAAGTGTAATTTTTTGTAGTGGCGGCGGGGATTTGGAGGCATGAGGATGTTTCACACGCGCCATCTAAGCAATCAGGGCGGGGCCATGATAGAGATCGGTTGGTTACCTGACTAGATCGACGATACTCAGGCATAACATAGATGTGGTTGAATCTGTGGTTACGGCGGGGGCGATTTGAGCTACAACTAGGGGAAGATACTGAGGATATTTGATGGGTGGGGATGTGGTGGGAGGAATAAAATCTGAAATTGCGCGCCTAATGAAAATTTTGCTGCGAAATTTGAAACTTGGGCGGGTGTAACGCCCTCGATGCGGCTATAGCTCCCACGTGTCGAGGCACAACTTAGAGGCATAACCGCATTGAAAGCAATGTCGCAAGTCAGGCAGTCATTACAACATCCCATGTAATATATAATAAAAGGGGGAGATAACATAGTTGGCTTACACTCGCCACGTCACATCAGAGTACATAAATAACATCCATCAAACAAACACTCATGGCCCGACTACGGCGCCAAAATAGAAAAGAACCCAACATGCGACAAGGTCCTGAATCGATAACCCCAACTAGGCACCACTACTGATCATCCGGAAAAGATACGTAGTATCGCTGAGAGTCCTTGTCGAACTCCCACTTGAGCTCGTAATCGTCAACTGGAGCAGAAACACCTGGACCTGCATCTGGAGTTGTAGTATCTGTGAGGCACAGGGACTCAGCAATCTCACACCCACGCGATCAAAACTATTTAAGCTCATGGGAATGGATAAGACAAATATATGTGGATCTGCAGCAAGCGACTAGCATATGTGGTGGCTAACTTATACGCAAAAGAGAGAGAGAAGAGAAGGGGAAGCACGAGCGAGAAGCTAAAGGAACATCCTGCGCAAGCATAACTCCAACACCGTGTCCACTTCCCGGACTCCGCCGAGAAGGGGCCATCACGGTAACACACACGGTTGATTCATTTTAATTAAGTTTAGTTCAAGTCATCTACAACCGGACATTAACAAATTCCCATCCGCCCATAACCGCGGGCACGGCTTTCGAAAGATCAATCCCTGCAGGGGGGTCCCAACTTAGCCCATAACAAGCTCTCACGGTCAACGAACGAATAGACCTCCACCCAAGACACACCGATCAGACTCGGTATCTCGGTACAACAAGATGATTCGACAGGTTAAAACAAGTCCAGCAACACCGCCCGAATGTGCCGACAAATCCCGATAGGAGCTGCACATATCTCTTTCTCAGGGCACACTCAGATGAGCAATCCGTACAACTAAAACCAAACCTCGAGTTTCCCCGAGGTGGCGCTGCACAGGGCTCTAGTTCGGACCAACACTCAGAGGAGCACTGGCCCGTGGGGGGCTAAAATAAAGATGACCTCCGGGCTCCGGAAACCCAAGGGAAAAAGAGGCTAGGTGGCAAATGGTAAAACCAATGTTGGGCATTGCTGGAAAAGCTTTAATCAAGGCGAACTATCAAGGGGTTCCCATTATAGCCCAACCGCGTAAGGGACGCACAATCCGGGAACATGTAACGCCCCAGATGTAACTTTCCCCATTTGTACTCCAACTCTTGCCGTCTCCGGCGCTAAGTTATATTTGTTTCTCGGGTTTGGGTCTTTGTCTCCGTGTGTTGTTTTCTTTTTTTTCGTGCATCTCTTATCATGTCATCTCGTGCATTGCATTTGCATACATGTTCATCTCATGCATTCGAGCATTTTCCCCGTTGTCCGTTTTGCATTCCGGCGCTTCGTTCTCCTCCGGTGGTCATTTCTAGTCTTCTTTCGTGTGTGGGGTTTAAACATTTCCGGATTGGACCGAGACTTGCCAAGCGGCCTTGGGTTACTACCGGTAGACCACCTGTCAAGTTTCGTATCATTTGGACTTCGTTTGATACTCCAACGGTTAACCGAGGGACCGAAAAGGCCTCGTGTGTGTTGCAGCCCAACACCCCCCAAATTTGGCCCAAAACCCACCAAACTCTGCTCCATGTCCTAGAGCGTTCGATCACGATCGTGTGGGCGAAAACCGCACCTCATTTGGACTCTCCTAGCTCCACTTATGCCTATAAATACCCCCTCCATT
>NC_041386.1:257588546-257593060 GCF_002162155.2 Triticum dicoccoides | reverse complement strand
CCGGCGACCACCGGATCCGCCCCGGCGACCACCGGATCCGCCCCGGCCGGCCTCCTCCCGCGTCTCCGGCGGCCAAGTTCCGGCCAGCTACAGTGTTCCCCGGCGTTCCTCGATCCGCGTGCCGATCTGATCTGGATCTGGGCTAGGTTGACCTCTCCCCGAAACCCTAATCTCCCAGATTTTTATGCATTCTTTGACTGCTTGTATCTCCGCAACCGTAGCTCCGTTTTGGGCATATGATATATCAAAGTCTTCTTCTCGACATGTACATCATTTCATTCCATTGCATAATTTGCATTTGTGTTCATCTTGATACCCAAAATGCTGTTAGAAGGAGGCTTCGTGAGTTAGATTGCAGATCCGTTAGTTCATCATGCACTTTTGTCATTTTTGCTATGTTTAATTCGTGCATGATATGCCTGTGCCCCTTTGGGATGAATTGTTAAGCATTTTGTCTTCTTTCCAGAGGTGCCACCCATGTATTTTTAGGATGTGTGTGTTGTCTTGTGCAAGCTTGCGAAGAGAGGTACCTGAGATTGCAGATTTCAGGGACTTAGTGATTTTCCCTAAGTCTGGGATATTTTAGTTCATGATGCTATATGTCCAGCTTGTTTCCTAGCGATCCGTGCCTCTTTTGAGGATGATCAGTAAGGGAGTTTTGATATTTAAGTTATGCTCTATCCATCCATGTCTTTGTTTGCATATGTGGAGTGCTCTAGGTTGACTCAATCGAGCTCAACTTTTGCTTCATTGTTAATCTGGGCAGATCGTCAACTTGTTTGCGATTTTGCCGATGCTACCGTTAGTGTTCCATGCATGCTATGCCTTCGTTCTTGCCATGTGTAGCTAGCACTTTGTGCCTTCTTGCTGGTTATATGCTTTCCTTGCCATGACTTGCACCGTAGTGAGTGCATCGAGCTTGTTTACATGCCTTCGTGGGTTAAATTTCAGCATGTCTCAGTTTTCACTGTCTGAAAAACTGATTGTGTTCGAGCGATGTTCGTGAGCTCGGTAGAGTAATTTGTGAACCCTTTTGGCCCCAGGTCACTTTGGGTGTTTTGTTAAGCTTGTTGAGTAGCTCCATGCCATGTTCTTACTTGTCATGTTCAGGTTTTCTATCATGTTGTTTTGCTGCTCCGAAGAGAGCATCGTGATCTGAAATTTCAGACTAGTGTTAATTTCACTAAGTCTGGAAATCTGTTTTGCATTTGCGTTTTAGCCATGCTTGTTTGAACCTCTTAATGGATGAATTTGCCTATGGCTCAGTGCTAGTGTTTTGTCAACCATCTTGTGTACTTCACTGCCATGTATTTTGTTTTCATGTTTGGTGGCTGTAGCATGTTCATTTCGTTGCATTTAGATGCCTACTTGCTGTAAATCGCAGACCGGTGTCATATCTTAAAACGCTCGCCATTTCCAAACCGTAACTCCGATTTCTATGATCTTTATATCGTTTTCAAGCGATTTCATCCCCTCTATCCAGTGGCACACTTGGTTTTCCAAGTTGATACCAGGTTCATGCATTTCCTGTCATATCTTGCATTTTGCATCCCGCATCGCATCCCGCATAGCATATCGTCATTTCATCATATTGCTTGGTCTTGCCCGTGGTTGATTGTATCCTTGTTGCTTGTTTGTCTTGTTGGGTAGAGCCGGGAGACGAGTTTGCTACCGAGGAGCCCGTTGAGTTTGCTTGTGAGGATCCAGTCAACTCTGACAACTGTGCAGGCAAGATGATCATACCCTCGAAATCACTACTATCTTTGCTATGCTAGTTTGCTCGCTCTTTTGCTTTGCCACTGCTACGATGCCTACCATTTGCTTGTCAGCCTCCCAATTGCCATGTTGAACCTCTAACCCACCATTGTCCTAGCAAACCGTTGATTGGCTATGTTACCGCTTTGCTCAGCCTTCTTATAGCGTTGTTAGCTGCAGGTGAAGATTGGAGCCGTTCCTTGTTGGAACATTTATTTACTTGTTGGGATATCATTATATTGCTATGTTATCTTAATGCATCTATATACTTGGTAAAGGGTGGAAGGCTCGGCCTCTCGCCTAGTGTTTTGTTCCACTCTTGCCGCCCTAGTTTCCGTCATATCGGTGTTATGTTCCCGGATTGTTGCGTCCCTTACACGGTTGGGCTATAATGGGAACCCCTTGATAGTTCGCCTTGATTAAAGCTTTTCCAGCAATGCCCAACATTGGTTTTACCATTTGTCACCTAGCCTCTTTTTCCCTTGGGTTTCCGGAGCCCGAGGGTCATCGTATTTTAGCCCCCCTGGGCCAGTGCTCCCTCTGAGTGTTGGTCCGAACTGAGCTGCCTGCGGGGCCACCTCGGGGAAACTTGAGGGTTGGTTTTACTCGTAGCTAGTCTCATCTGAGTGTGCCCTGAGAAAGAGATATGTGCAGCTCCTATCGGGATTTGTCGGCACATTCGGGCGGTGTTGCTGGACTTGTTTTAACCTGTCGAATTGTCTTGTTGTACCGGGTTACCGAGTCTGATCGGTGTGTCCCGGGTGGAGGTCTATTCCTTCGTTGACCGTGAGAGCTTGTCATGGGCTAAGTTGGGACTCCCCTGCAGGGATTGAACTTTCGAAAGCCGTGCCCGCGGTTATGGGCAGATGGGAATTTGTTAATGTCCGGTTGTAGATTACTTGAACTAAACTTAATTAAAATGAATCAACCGTGTGTGTTACCGTGATGGCCCCTTCTCGGCGGAGTCTGAGAAGTGGACACGGTGTTGGAGTTATGCTTGCGCAGGATGTTCCTTTAGCTTCTCGCTCGTGCTTCGCCTTCTCTTCTCGCTCTCTTTTGCGTATAAGTTAGCCACCACATATGCTAGTCGCTTGCTGCAGCTCCACATATATTTGCCTTATCCATTCCTATGAGCTTAAATAGTTTTGATCGCGTGGGTGTGAGATTGCTGAGTCCCTGTGGCTCACAGATACTACAACTCCAGATGCAGGTCCAGGTGTTTCTGCTCCAGTTGACGATTACGAGCTCAAGTGGGAGTTCGACGAGGACTCTCAGCGATACTACGTATCTTTTCCGGATGATCAGTAGTGGTGCCTAGTTGGGGTTATCGATTCAGGACCTTGTCGCATGTTGGGTTCTTTTCTATTTTGGCGCCGTAGTCGGGCCATGAGTGTTTGTTTGATGGATGTTATTTATGTACTCTGATGTGACGTGGCGAGTGTAAGCCAACTATGTTATCTCCCCCTTTTATTATATATTACATGGGATGTTGTAATGACTGCCTGACTTGCGACATTGCTTTCAATGCGGTTATGCCTCTAAGTCGTGCCTCGACACGTGGGAGCTATAGCCGCATCGAGGGCGTTACAAGTTGGTAATCAGAGCCTTCCCCGACCTTAGGAGCCCCCATTGCTTGATCGTTTTTAGCAGCCAAGTTGTGTCTAGAAAAATGTTTTGAGTCATTTAGGAATTATATATCGGAGAGTTAGGAATTCTTTTTACTTCCCAGTCTCCACATCGCTCTGGTAAGGCATCCTGACGTAGAGTTTTGACTCTTCTCTTCTCAAATTTCACTAAATTTTTTTTTAGGATCACGCGAGTATTTTGGTTTTGTTCCGATGGTTTTGTGACGAGAACATTGTTCTTGGTGCCTCCTGTCTTTAGGGGTTGTGGCAGTGTCCCGGGGAGTTGAGCTCCGAGGTGTTGTCGTCACAATTTTATCGTTGCAATTCTGGTATACTTGAGATATGTTCGCCGACATCGAAAATCTCTTTTATGCAGTTCGTTGGTGAGATAACCTCGACGCCACCCAGTACTGGGGCGGGAGTTCGGGAGTATCGCCATAACTTGTATAACGGATGCTTTTCGAAGGTTGAGGTAGATGGTTTCCGAAGTTTTCTTGGTTATGTGTTGAAGGATGGATACGGCTGGATGTAGGATTTGCTAGTTTGGGTGAGATATTGTGCTTCCCCTGTATCCCCAACACCTGATTGCATAACCAGAAAGGTTCGGGAATTTCATAGGTGGGAATTCTAGTAGCTCTAGCTCTTCTTTCACGGATATTGGTTTGAGATTGGGATTTCTTACCGATTATTCGTTCTTGATCCGTACCTTGTTGATTTATTTCTCTACCTTAATTCTTCGTGGCTTCGCAATTTATGGATATGTGACCATTTGAAGAGGAATGCATTCGTTCATTTTGTTCGGATGTAAAGACTATATGTTGCAATTTTCATTCCGTTGGATTCAGCTTCTATATTGTTGTCTATCTATGTGCTAATGGTGGTCAACCTGTTCAGGATGGCTCCTCCAACGCGCACGACTCCGAATCCTGATCCGCCTCCACCTCCGCCTCCTCCGGAAGCATGGCAAGCTGTGATGGCCGCTACTAATGCAAACACACAGTTGATCATGCAAATTCTCCAAGAGCGCAATCAAGGCAGTCAAGGGAATCAAGGCCATAATCACCACCACTTTGCTACACTGAACCAGTTCCTCGCAAATGGCCCAAAGACGTTCAGCAGTTGTGTTGAGGCTAC
>NC_041386.1:257582765-257587998 GCF_002162155.2 Triticum dicoccoides | reverse complement strand
GCTATGCCTTCGTTCTTGCCATGTGTAGCTAGCACTTTGTGCCTTCTTGCTGGTTATATGCTTTCCTTGCCATGACTTGCACCGTAGTGAGTGCATCGAGCTTGTTTACATGCCTTCGTGGGTTAAATTTCAGCATGTCTCAGTTTTCACTGTCTGAAAAACTGATTGTGTTCGAGCGATGTTCGTGAGCTCGGTAGAGTAATTTGTGAACCCTTTTGGCCCCAGGTCACTTTGGGTGTTTTGTTAAGCTTGTTGAGTAGCTCCATGCCATGTTCTTACTTGTCATGTTCAGGTTTTCTATCATGTTGTTTTGCTGCTCCGAAGAGAGCATCGTGATCTGAAATTTCAGACTAGTGTTAATTTCACTAAGTCTGGAAATCTGTTTTGCATTTGCGTTTTAGCCATGCTTGTTTGAACCTCTTAATGGATGAATTTGCCTATGGCTCAGTGCTAGTGTTTTGTCAACCATCTTGTGTACTTCACTGCCATGTATTTTTTTTCATGTTTGGTGGCTGTAGCATGTTCATTTCGTTGCATTTAGATGCCTACTTGCTGTAAATCGCAGACCGGTGTCATATCTTAAAACGCTCGCCATTTCCAAACCGTAACTCCGATTTCTATGATCTTTATATCGTTTTCAAGCGATTTCATCCCCTCTATTCAGTGGCACACTTAGTTTTCCAAGTTGATTCCAGGTTCATGCATTTCCTGTCATATCTTGCATTTTGCATCCCGCATCGCATCCCGCATAGCATATCGTCATTTCATCATATTGCTTGGTCTTGCCCGTGGTTGATTGTATCCTTGTTGCTTGTTTGTCTTGTTGGGTAGAGCCGGGAGACGAGTTTGCTACCGAGGAGCCCGTTGAGTTTGCTTGTGAGGATCCAGTCAACTCTGACAACTGTGCAGGCAAGATGATCATACCCTCGAAATCACTACTATCTTTGCTATGCTAGTTTGCTCGCTCTTTTGCTTTGCCACTGCTACGATGCCTACCATTTGCTTGTCAGCCTCCCAATTGCCATGTTGAACCTCTAACCCACCATTGTCCTAGCAAACCGTTGATTGGCTATGTTACCGCTTTGCTCAGCCTTCTTATAGCGTTGTTAGCTGCAGGTGAAGATTGGAGCCGTTCCTTGTTGGAACATTTATTTACTTGTTGGGATATCATTATATTGCTATGTTATCTTAATACATCTATATACTTGGTAAAGGGTGGAAGGCTCGGCCTCTCGCCTAGTGTTTTGTTCCACTCTTGCCGCCCTAGTTTCCGTCATATCGGTGTTATGTTCCCGGATTGTGCGTCCCTTACGCGGTTGGGCTATAATGGGAACCCCTTGATAGTTCACCTTGATTAAAGCTTTTCCAGCAATGCCCAACATTGGTTTTACCATTTGCCACCTAGCCTCTTTTTCCCCTGGGTTTCCGGAGCCCGGAGGTCATCTTTATTTTAGCCCCCCACGGGCCAGTGCTCCTCTGAGTGTTGGTCCGAACTAGAGCCCTGTGCAGCGCCACCTCGGGGAAACTCGAGGTTTGGTTTTAGTTGTACGGATTGCTCATCTGAGTGTGCCCTGAGAAAGAGATATGTGCAGCTCCTATCGGGATTTGTCGGCACATTCGGGCGGTGTTGCTGGACTTGTTTTAACCTGTCGAATCATCTTGTTGTACCGAGATACCGAGTCTGATCGGTGTGTCTTGGGTGGAGGTCTATTCCTTCGTTGACCGTGAGAGCTTGTTATGGGCTAAGTTGGGACCCCCCTGCAGGGATTGATCTTTTGAAAGCCGTGCCCGCGGTTATGGGTGGATGGGAATTTGTTAATGTCCAGTTGTAGATGACTTGAACTAAACTTAATTAAAATGAATCAACCGTGTGTGTTACCGTGATGGCCCCTTCTCGGCGGAGTCCGGGAAGTGGACACGGTGTTGGAGTTATGCTTGCGCAGGATGTTCCTTTAGCTTCTCGCTCGTGCTTCGCCTTCTCTTCTCGCTCTCTTTTGCGTATAAGTTAGCCACCACATATGCTAGTCGCTTGCTGCAGCTCCACATATATTTGTCTTATCCATTCCCATGAGCTTAAATAGTTTTGATCGCGTGGGTGTGAGATTGCTGAGTCCCTGTGGCTCACAGATACTACAACTCCAGATGCAGGTCCAGGATTTTCTGCTCCAGTTGACGATTACGAGCTCAAGTGGGAGTTCGACGAGGACTCTCAGCGATACTACGTATCTTTTCCGGATGATCAGTAGTGGTGCCTAGTTGGGGTTATCGATTCAGGACCTTGTCGCATGTTGGGTTCTTTTCTATTTTGGCGCCGTAGTCGGGCCATGAGTGTTTGTTTGATGGATGTTATTTATGTACTCTGATGTGACGTGGCGAGTGTAAGCCAACTATGTTATCTCCCCCTTTTATTATATATTACATGGGATGTTGTAATGACTGCCTGACTTGCGACATTGCTTTCAATGCGGTTATGCCTCTAAGTCGTGCCTCGACACGTGGGAGCTATAGCCGCATCGAGGGCGTTACAAGTTGGTAATCAGAGCCTTCCCCGACCTTAGGAGCCCCCATTGCTTGATCGTTTTTAGCAGCCGAGTTGTGTCTAGAAAAATGTTTTGAGTCATTTAGGAATTATATATCGGAGAGTTAGGAATTCTTTTTACTTCCCAGTCTCCACATCGCTCTAGTAAGGCATCCTGACGTAGAGTTTTGACTCTTCTCTTCTCAAATTTCACTAAAAAAAATTTTTAGGATCACGCGAGTATTTTGGTTTTGTTCCGATGGTTTTGTGACGAGAACATTGTTCTTGGTGCCTCCTGTCTTTAGGGGTTGTGGCAGTGTCCCGGGGAGTTGAGCTCCGAGGTGTTGTCGTCACAATTTTATCGTTGCAATTCTGGTATACTTGAGATATGTTCGCCGACATCGAAAATCTCTTTTATGCAGTTCGTTGGTGAGATAACCTCGACGCCACCCAGTACTGGGGCGGGAGTTCGGGAGTATCGCCATAACTTGTATAACGGATGCTTTTCGAAGGTTGAGGTAGATGGTTTCCGAAGTTTTCTTGGTTATGTGTTGAAGGATGGATACAGCTGGATGTAGGATTTGCTAGTTTGGGTGAGATATTGTGCTTCCCCTGTATCCCCAACACCTGATTGCATAACCGGAAAGGTTCGGGAATTTCATAGGTGGGAATTCTAGTAGCTCCAGTTCTTCTTCCACGGATATTGGTTTGAGATTGGGATTTCTTACCGATTATTCGTTCTTGATCCGTACCTTGTTGAATTATTTCTCTTCCTTAATTCTTCGTGGCTTCTCAATTTATGGATATGTGATCATTTGAAGAGGAATGCATTCGTTCATTTTGTTCGGATGTGAAGACTATATGTTGCAATTTTCATTCCGTTGGATTCAGCTTCTATATTGTTGTCTATCTATGTGCTAATGGTGGTCAACCTCTTCAGGATGGCTCCTCCAACGCGCACGACTCCGAATCCTGATCCGCCTCCACCTCCGCCTCCTCCGGAAGCATGGCAAGCTGTGATGGCCGCTACTAATGCAAACACACAGTTGATCATGCAAATCCTCCAAGAGCGCAATCAAGGCAGTCAAGGGAATCAAGGCCATAATCAGCACCACTTTGCTACTCTGAACCAGTTCCTCGCAAATGGCCCAAAGACGTTCAGCAGTTGTGTTGAGGCTACCGATGCTGACGATTGGCTAGTGGATCTGGGCAAGCATTTTGAATGCAGCAACGTCAGGCCTGAAGATTTCGTCAAGTTCGCTTCTTTCCAGCTCAAAGATCAGGCTGCAGAGTGGTTCCAGCAGTACAAGGATTCCAGAGGTGGACGTGTTATCACTTGGGACGATTTCCGTCAAGATTTCCGCGCTCATCACATCCCTCAAAGTGTGGTTGAGAGTAAGCGTCAGGAATTCCGCAATCTGAAGCAAGGCTCTTTGTCTGTCTATGACTACAACAAGTTGTTCTAGAAGCTCGCCCGTTTTGCCAAGCAGGATGTTCCTGATGAGAAGAGCATGATCTATCAGTTCAGGGGTGGTCTTCGTGAGGAAATTCAGCTCGCTCTTGTCCTCTTTGAGCCGTTGAGATACGATGAGTTCTACAACATGGCACTGAAGCAAGAGGCTGCTCAGATGAGGTGTGATGCTTCCAGGAAGCGTGCCAGAGATGTTACTCCTTCTTCCTCTACTCAAGTGGTCAAGCAGCAGAAGTATTGGCTTCCTCCTCCTCCGTTCCGTCAGCCGTATCAGCAGAAGAGCAAAGGTGGCAGTGGTTTCTCCCACCCACCCAACCCAGGCTTTCAGAACAAGTCTTCGTCTCAAGCGCCAAGACCGAGTGCTCCGTATCACCGTCCGCTTTCAGAGGTCACGTGCAACAAGTGCCAACAGAAGGGTCACTATGCCAACAAGTGTACCAACCAGAGGCGTCTTCCTCCTCCTCCTCCTGTCAGATCGGCAAGTACAGCTGTGGTCAAGCACAATCCCAAGCACGCCAAGGTCAATATGGTGAATGCAGCTCAGGCAGAGGATTCTTCAGATGTGATCATGGGTAACCTTCCTGTTAATGATATTCCTGCAAAAGTTCTTTTTGACACTGGTGCATCGCATTGTTTCATCTCGAGACCTTTTGCTTCCAAGCATGATTTTGTTACTCAAATGTTGTCGAGACCGTTGTCTATTGACTCTCCGGCCAGCCTCTTGACATCTCGAGTGTGTTCTCCGGATGTTACAATCACTTTCGGCGACTGCAAGTTTCTCTCTTCTCCGGTGGTTCTTGGCAATTCTGACATTGATCTTATTCTTGGGATGGACTGGCTCTCTAAGCATAAAGCTCAGCTTGATTGTGCAGCCAGGCAGATTCAACTGACTCATTCGTCTGAGGATGTAATTGTCTTTGCTGCTCGGGATAATACCATCCGGTTGTTTTCTCTCAATGAGAAGGGTGAATTGGATGCTATTTCGCAGATTCCTGTCGTTTGCGAATATCAAGACGTTTTTCCAGAAGAACTTCCAGGGATGCCTCCAAACCGGCCGGTTGAATTCGTTATTGAACTTGAGCCCGGTACGGAACCTGTGTGCAAACGTCCCTACAAGCTCGGCCCCGAAGAGTTGAAGGAGTTGAAGAAACAACTCGATGAGCAAGAAAGATTGGGTCTCATTCGGCCTAGTACTTCTCCGTGGGGTTGTGGTGTTCTTTTTGTGAAGAAGAAGGATGGATCGA
>NC_041386.1:257573575-257577593 GCF_002162155.2 Triticum dicoccoides | reverse complement strand
AAGCGACGAGTACCTTTCATAGGAGAGACGCGGAGGTAAACGTGATCTCCGATCTCGAAAGCCAGATCACGGTGCTTACTATCATAGTAGCTCTTCTGGCGGGACTGGGCTGCTTTGAGGTTATCACGGATGACTTTGCACATATCTTCTGCTTCTGTGATTAGGTCATTACCCAGCAGCTGACGTTCACCGGTTTCAGACCAGTTGAGAGGGGTACGGCACTTCCTGCCATATAGAATTTCAAAGGGGGCCTTGCCCGAACTTGCTTGAAAGCTGTTGTTGTATGAGAATTCAGCATAAGGAAGACAGTCCTCCCACTTCATGCCGAAGGAGATCACACAAGCCCTGAGCATATCTTCAAGAATCTGGTTGACACGCTCGACTTGACCGCTCGTTTGAGGATGGAAAGCTGTGCTGAAGCGGATGTTGGTGCCCATGGCTTTCTGAAAAGAATCCCAAAACTTGGAGGTAAAGATGCTGCCACGGTCTGAAGATATCACTTGAGGAATACCATGCAGAGAGACAATGCGAGAGGTATAGAGTTCCGCCAATTGAGCTGCAGTGATTGACTCTTTGATAGGCAGAAAATGCGCCACTTTGGTGAGCTTGTCGATGACAACGAAGATAGCATCATTGCCACACTTGGACTTTGGAAACCCAGTCACGAAGTCCATTTCAATGTGGTCAAACTTCCATTCTGGAATGGCAAGAGGTTGGAGGAGACCTGCTGGCCTTTGGTGTTCTGATTTCACTCTTCTGCAGACATCACACTCGTTCATGAATTGAGCGATCCCGCGCTTCATTCGAGTCCACCAATAGGCTTGCTTGAGATCCTGATACATCTTCGTACTACCAGGGTGGATGGAGAGGAGAGAGTTGTGAGCCTCGTTCATGATCATCTTACGAAGTTCACCTTTGGGCACAACAATTCGATCCTCGAAGAAGAGAGTGTCCTTGTCATCAAGTCGGTAGCACTTGTACTTGGACTGACTCTTTGCAATACCAAACTTCACCTTTTTCACCATAGCATCAAGAAGTTGGGCTTGGCGAATCTGGTCTTCCAAGGTAGGAGAAACTTGAAGGTTGGCGAGGAAACCTTGAGGAACAACTTGCAGATTAAGCTTGCGGAAAGCTTCACAAAGCTCGGGTTGATAAGGCTTGAGAATCAGACTGTTGCAATATGCTTTCCTGCTCAAAGCGTCAGCAATCACATTGGCCTTGCCTGGAGTATACTCGATACTCGGATTGTACTCTTGAATCATTTCGACCCATCGAGTCTGCCTGAGGTTGAGATTAGGCTGAGTGAAGATGTACTTGAGACTCTTGTGATCAGTGAAAATGTCCACTTTCCTTCCCAATAGAAGATGTCTCCAAGTCAACAAAGCGTGCACAACTGCCGCCAACTCGAGATCATGAGTGGGGTAGTTCTTCTCATTAGGTTTCAACTGGCGAGAGGTATAAGCAACAACTTTCTTCTCTTGCATCAGTACAGCACCGAGACCTTGGAGAGAGGCATCACAAAAGACCTCGTACGGCTTGGTTTCATCAGGCGGAGTCAGAACTGGAGCAGTGATCAATTTCTCTTTCAAAGTGTTGAAAGCAATATCACACTCCGGAGACCAAACGTACTTGACGTGCTTCTGAAGAAGATTTTAGAGAGGCTTGGCGATCTTAGAAAAGTTTTCAACGAATCTTCTGCAATAGCTTGCGAGACCGAGGAAACTGCGGAGTTGCTTCACGTTCTGAGGAGGTTCCCAATTCACAATTGCAGACACCTTCTCAGGATTCACGGAAATGCCCTTGGCAGAGATGATATGACCAAGATAAAGAACCTCATCGAGCCAAAATTCACACTTGGAGAACTTGGCGTAGAACTGATGTTCTCTGAGCTTGTCAAGAACCAAACGCAAGTGCTTGGCATGATCTTCCTTGTTCTTGGAGAAAACCAGAATGTCGTCGAGATAGACCAAAACGAATTCATTGGTGTAGGGGTTGAAGATGAAGTTCATCATGCGAGAGAACGTCGGAGGAGCGTTGGCGAGGCCAAAAGACATGACGGTGTATTCATATGAACCAAAGCTTGTTCTGAACGCCGTCTTGGGAATATCTTGCTCACGGATACGAATCTGATGATAACCCATCCGGAGATCAAGCTTGGAGAATACTTGAGCACCCTTGAGTTGTTAGAACAGCTCATTGATGTTGGGAAGTGGGTATTTGTTCTTGATGGTCTTCTTGTTTACTGGACGGTAATCAACACAAAGTCGAATCGATCCATCCTTCTTCTTCACAAAAAGAACACCACAACCCCACGGAGAAGTACTAGGCCGAATGAGACCCAATCTTTCTTGCTCATCGAGTTGTTTCTTCAACTCCTTCAACTCTTCGGGGCCGAGCTTGTAGGGACGTTTGCACACAGGTTCCGTACCGGGCTCAAGTTCAATAACGAATTCAACCGGCCGGTTTGGAGGCATCCCTGGAAGTTCTTCTGGAAAAACGTCTTGATATTCGCAAACGACAGGAATCTGCGAAATAGCATCCAATTCACCCTTCTCATTGAGAGAAAACAACCGGATGGTATTATCCCGAGCAGCAAAGACAATTACATCCTCAGACGAATGAGTCAGTTGAATCTGCCTGGCTGCACAATCAAGCTGAGCTTTATGCTTAGAGAGCCAGTCCATCCCAAGAATAAGATCAATGTCAGAATTGCCAAGAACCACCGGAGAAGAGAGAAACTTGCAGTCGCCGAAAGTGATTGTAACATCCGAAGAACACACTCGAGATGTCAAGAGGCTGGCCGGAGAGTCAATAGACAACGGTCTCAACAACATTTGAGTAACAAAATCATGCTTGGAAGCAAAAGGTCTCGAGATGAAACAATGCGATGCACAAGTGTCAAAAAGAACTTTTGTAGGAATATCATTAACAGGAAGGTTACCCATGATCACATCTGAAGAATCCTCTGCCTGAGCTGCATTCACCATATTGACCTTGGCGTGCTTGGGATTGTGCTTGACCACAGCTGTACTTGCCGATCTGACAGGAGGAGGAGGAGGAAGACGCCTCTGGTTGGTACACTTGTTGGCATAGTGACCCTTCTGTTGGCACTTGTTGCACGTGACCTCTGAAAGCGGACGGTGATACGGAGCACTCGGTCTTGGCGCTTGAGACGAAGACTTGTTCTGAAAGCCTGGGTTGGGTGGGTGGGAGAAACCACTGCCACCTTTACTCTTCTGCTGATACGGCTGACGGAGTGGAGGAGGAGGAAGCCAATACTTCTGCTGCTTGACCACTTGAGTAGAGGAAGACGGAGTAACATCTCTGGCACGCTTCCTGGAAGCATCACACCTCATCTGAGCAGCCTCTTGCTTCAGTGCCATGTTGTAGAACTCATCGTATCTCAACGGCTCAAAGAGGACAAGAGCGAGCTGAATTTCCTCACGAAGACCACCCCTGAACTGATAGATCATGCTCTTCTCATCAGGAACATCCTGCTTGGAAAAACGGGCGAGCTTCTGGAACAACTTGTTGTAGTCATAGACAGACAAAGAGCCTTGCTTCAGATTGCGGAATTCCTGACGCTTACTCTCAACCACACTTTGAGGGATGTGATGAGCGCGGAAATCTTGACGGAAATCGTCCCAAGTGATCAGACGTCCACCTCTGGAATCCTTGTACTGCTGGAACCACTCTGCAGCCTGATCTTTGAGCTGGAAAGAAGCGAACTTGACGAAATCTTCAGGCCTGACGTTGCTGCATTCAAAATGCTTGCCCAGATCCACTAGCCAATCGTCAGCATCGGTAGCCTCAACACAACTGCTGAACGTCTTTGGGCCATTTGCGAGGAACTGGTTCAGTGTAGCAAAGTGGTGGTGATTATGGCCTTGATTCCCTTGACTGCCTTGATTGCGCTCTTGGAGAATTTGCATGATCAACTGTGTGTTTGCATTAGTAGCGGCCATCACAGCTTGCCATGCTTCCGGAGGAGGCGGAGGTGGAGGCGGATCAGGATTCG
>NC_041386.1:257570779-257573465 GCF_002162155.2 Triticum dicoccoides | reverse complement strand
TCAACACTTTGAAAGAGAAATTGATCACTGCTCCAGTTCTGACTCCGCCTGATGAAACCAAGCCGTACGAGGTCTTTTGTGATGCCTCTCTCCAAGGTCTCGGTGCTGTACTGATGCAAGAGAAGAAAGTTGTTGCTTATACCTCTCGCCAGTTGAAACCTAATGAGAAGAACTACCCCACTCATGATCTCGAGTTGGCGGCAGTTGTGCACGCTTTGTTGACTTGGAGACATCTTCTATTGGGAAGGAAAGTGGACATTTTCACTGATCACAAGAGTCTCAAGTACATCTTCACTCAGCCTAATCTCAACCTCAGGCAGACTCGATGGGTCGAAATGATTCAAGAGTACAATCCGAGTATCGAGTATACTCCAGGCAAGGCCAATGTGATTGCTGACGCTTTGAGCAGGAAAGCATATTGCAACAGTCTGATTCTCAAGCCTTATCAACCCGAGCTTTGTGAAGCTTTCCGCAAGCTTAATCTGCAAGTTGTTCCTCAAGGTTTCCTCGCCAACCTTCAAGTTTCTCCTACCTTGGAAGACCAGATTCGCCAAGCCCAACTTCTTGATGCTATGGTGAAAAAGGTGAAGTTTGGTATTGCAAAGAGTCAGTCCAAGTACAAGTGCTACCGACTTGATGACAAGGACACTCTCTTCTTCGAGGATCGAATTGTTGTGCCCAAAGGTGAACTTCGTAAGATGATCATGAACGAGGCTCACAACTCTCTCCTCTCCATCCACCCTGGTAGTACGAAGATGTATCAGGATCTCAAGCAAGCTTATTGGTGGACTCGAATGAAGCGCGGGATCGCTCAATTCGTGAATGAGTGTGATGTCTGCAGAAGAGTGAAGGCAGAACACCAAAGGCCAGCAGGTCTCCTCCAACCTCTTGCCATTCCAGAATGGAAGTTTGACCACATTGAAATGGACTTCGTGACTGGGTTTCCAAAGTCCAAGCGTGGCAATGATGCTATCTTCGTTGTCATCGACAAGCTCACCAAAGTGGCGCATTTTCTGCCTATCAAAGAGTCAATCACTGCAGCTCAATTGGCGGAACTCTATACCTCTCGCATTGTCTCTATGCATGGTATTCCTCAAGTGATATCTTCAGACCGTGGCAGCATCTTTACCTCCAAGTTTTGGGATTCTTTTCAGAAAGCCATGGGCACCAACATCCGCTTCAGCACAGCTTTCCATCCTCAAACGAGCGGTCAAGTCGAGCGTGTCAACCAGATTCTTGAAGATATGCTCAGGGCTTGTGTGATCTCCTTCGGCATGAAGTGGGAGGACTGTCTTCCTTATGCTGAATTCTCATACAACAACAGCTTTCAAGCAAGTTCGGGCAAGGCCCCCTTTGAAATTCTATATGGCAGGAAGTGCCGTACCCCTCTCAACTGGTCTGAAACCGGTGAACGTCAGCTGCTGGGTAATGACCTAATCACAGAAGCAGAAGATATGTGCAAAGTCATCCGTGATAACCTCAAAGCAGCCCAGTCCCGCCAGAAGAGCTACTATGATAGTAAGCACCGTGATCTGGCTTTCGAGATCGGAGATCACGTTTACCTCCGCGTCTCTCCTATGAAAGGTACTCGTCGCTTTGGTATCAAAGGGAAGCTTGCCCCTAGATACGTGGGACCTTTCAAGATTGTCAGCAAGAGAGGCGACCTCGCCTATCAACTCGAGCTTCCTTCAAACTTTGCAAATGTTCATGATGTGTTCCATGTCTCTCAGCTTCGAAAGTGCTTCAAGACTCCTGACCGCACCGTCAACTTCGAGGACATTGAGCTCCAAGAAGATCTCTCTTATCGTGAGCACCCAGTTGCTATTCTTGAAGAGACTGAACACAAGACTCGCAACAAGTCAATCAAATTTCTCAAAGTTAAGTGGTCACACCATTCCGACCGTGAAGCTACCTGGGAACGCGAGGATCACCTCCGTTCGGAGTACCCGGAGTTCTTTCAGTCCTAGATCTCGGGACGAGATCTTTTCGTAGTGGTGGAGTGTTGTAACGCCCCAGATGTAACTTTCCCCATTTGTACTCCAACTCTTGCCGTCTCCGGCGCTAAGTTATATTTGTTTCTCGGGTTTGGGTCTTTGTCTCCGTGTGTTGTTTTTTTTTTCGTGCATCTCTTATCATGTCATCTCGTGCATTGCATTTGCATACATGTTCATCGCATGCATTCGAGCATTTTCCCCGTTGTCCGTTTTGCATTCCGGCGCTTCGTTCTCCTCCGGTGGTCATTTCTAGTCTTCTTTCGTGTGTGGGGTTTAAACATTTCCGGATTGGACCGAGACTTGCCAAGCGACCTTGGGTTACTACCGGTAGACCACCTGTCAAGTTTCGTATCATTTGGACTTCGTTTGATACTCCAACGGTTAACCGAGGGACCGAAAAGGCCTCGTGTGTGTTGCAGCCCAACACCCCCCAAATTTGGCCCAAAACCCACCAAACTCTGCTCCATGTCCTAGAGCGTTCGATCACGATCGTGTGGGCGAAAACCGCACCTCATTTGGACTCTCCTAGCTCCACTTATGCCTATAAATACCCCCTCCATTCGGATCTCTTCTTCCCCGTCCGAAACCCTAAAAATCCCCGCACCGAGCCGGACATGTCCGTCCCGGCCCGGACAACCGCCGCCGCCGCCCGCAGCCACTGAGGGCTCACCACGTGGCAGCCGCGCCTCCAC
>NC_041386.1:257568762-257570538 GCF_002162155.2 Triticum dicoccoides | reverse complement strand
TCACCACGTGGCAGCCGCGCCTTCACCGCCGCCGCGGCCCGCCAGGCCCGGGGACGGCCCCCGCGAGCCCGCGCCCCCGCGCCTCCTCCTTTCCCCGAGCGCCGCCGCCTTCCGCGCCTCCGGCGACCGGCGCCGCCGCGGGACGCCATCGCCGCCGCCGCACCGCCGTGCGCGCCCTTGCCGGCCGGCGCCCGTAGCGCCGCCGGACCACCGCCGCCTCCGCCCGCGGGCCTCCGCGCCACCGCGCCGAGCGCCACCGCCCCGGCGACCACCGGATCCGCCCCGGCCGGCCTCCTCCCGCATCTCCGGCGGCCAAGTTCCGGCCAGCTACAGTGTTCCCCGACGTTCCTCGATCCGCGTGCCGATCTGATCTGGATCTGGGCTAGGTTGACCTCTCCCCGAAACCCTAATCTCCCAGATTTTTATGCATTCTTTGACTGCTTGTATCTCCGCAACCGTAGCTTCGTTTTGGGCATATGATATATCAAAATCTTCGTCTCGACATGTACATCATTTCATTCCATTGCATCATTTGCATTTGAGTTCATCTTGATACCCAAAATGCTGTTAGAAGGAGGCTTCGTGAGTTAGATTGCAGATCCGTTAGTTCATCATGCACTTTTGTCATTTTTGCTATGTTTAATTCGTGCATGATATGCCTGTGCCCCTTTGGGATGAATTGTTAAGCATTTTGTCTTCTTTCCAGAGGTGCATGATGACATGATAAGAGATGCACGAAAAAAACAACAACACACGGAGACAAAGACCCAAACCCGAGAAACAAATATAACTTAGCGCCGGAGACGGCAAGAGTTGGAGTACAAATGGGGAAAGTTACATCTGGGGCGTTACAACACTCCACCACTACGAAAAGATCTCGTCCCGAGATCTAGGACTGAAAGAACTCCGGGTACTCCAAACGGAGGTGATCCTCGCGTTCCCAGGTAGCTTCACGGTCGGAATGGTGTGACCACTTAACTTTGAGAAATTTGATTGACTTGTTGCGAGTCTTGCGTTCAGTCTCTTCAAGAATAGCAACTGGGTGCTCACGATAAGAGAGATCTTCTTGGAGCTCAATGTCCTCGAAGTTGACGGTGCGGTCAGGAGTCTTGAAGCACTTTCGAAGCTGAGAGACATGGAACACATCATGAACATTTGCAAAGTTTGAAGGAAGCTCGAGTTGATAGGCGAGGTCGCCTCTCTTGCTGACAATCTTGAAAGGTCCCACGTATCTAGGGGCAAGCTTCCCTTTGATACTGAAGCGACGAGTACCTTTCATAGGAGAGACGCGGAGGTAAACGTGATCTCCGATCTCGAAAGCCAGATCACGGTGCTTACTATCATAGTAGCTCTTCTGGCGGGACTGGGCTGCTTTGAGGTTATCACGGATGACTTTGCACATATCTTCTGCTTCTGTGATTAGGTCATTACCCAGCAGCTGACGTTCACCGGTTTCAGACCAGTTGAGAGGGGTACGGCACTTCCTGCCATATAGAATTTCAAAGGGGGCCTTGCCCGAACTTGCTTGAAAGCTGTTGTTGTATGAGAATTCAGCATAAGGAAGACAGTCCTCCCACTTCATGCCGAAGGAGATCACACAAGCCCTGAGCATATCTTCAAGAATCTGGTTGACACGCTCGACTTGACCGCTCGTTTGAGGATGGAAAGCTGTGCTGAAGCGGATGTTGGTGCCCATGGCTTTCTGAAAAGAATCCCAAAACTTGGAGGTAAAGATGCTGCCACGGTCTGAAGATATCACTTGAGGAATACCATGCA
>NC_041386.1:257561331-257564070 GCF_002162155.2 Triticum dicoccoides | reverse complement strand
TTTTAGTGAAATTTGAGAAGAGAAGAGTCAAAACTCTACGTCAGGATGCCTTACCAGAGCGATGTGGAGACTGGGAAGTAAAAAGAATTCCTAACTCTCCGATATATAATTCCTAAATGACTCAAAACATTTTTCTAGACACAACTCGGCTGCTAAAAACGATCAAGCAATGGGGGCTCCTAAGGTCGGGGAAGGCTCTGATTACCAACTTGTAACGCCCTCGATGCGGCTATAGCTCCCACGTGTCGAGGCACGACTTAGAGGCATAACCGCATTGAAAGCAATGTCGCAAGTCAGGCAGTCATTACAACATCCCATGTAATATATAATAAAAGGGGGAGATAACATAGTTGGCTTACACTCGCCACGTCACATCAGAGTACATAAATAACATCCATCAAACAAACACTCATGGCCCGACTACGACGCCAAAATAGAAAAGAACCCAACATGCGACAAGGTCCTGAATCGATAACCCCAACTAGGCACCACTACTGATCATCCGGAAAAGATACGTAGTATCGCTGAGAGTCCTCGTCGAACTCCCACTTGAGCTCGTAATCGTCAACTGGAGCAGAAACACCTGGACCTGCATCTGGAGTTGTAGTATCTGTGAGCCACAGGGACTCAGCAATCTCACACCCACGCGATCAAAACTATTTAAGCTCATGGGAATGGATAAGACAAATATATGTGGAGCTGCAGCAAGCGACTAGCATATGTGGTGGCTAACTTATACGCAAAAGAGAGCGAGAAGAGAAGGCGAAGCACGAGCGAGAAGCTAAAGGAACATCCTGCGCAAGCATAACTCGAACACCGTGTCCACTTCCCGGACTCCGCCGAGAAGGGGCCATCACGGTAACACACACGGTTGATTCATTTTAATTAAGTTTAGTTCAAGTCATCTACAACCAGACATTAACAAATTCCCATCCGCCCATAACCGCGGGCACGGCTTTCGAAAGATCAATCCCTGCAGGGGGGGTCCCAACTTAGCCCATAACAAGCTCTCACGGTCAACGAAGGAATAGACCTCCACCCAAGACACACCGATCAGACTCGGTATCTCGGTACAACAAGATGATTCGACAGGTTAAAACAAGTCCAGCAACACCGCCCGAATGTGCCGACAAATCCCGATAGGAGCTGCACATATCTCTTTCTCAGGGCACACTCAGATGAGCAATCCGTACAACTAAAACCAAACCTCAAGTTTCCCCGAGGTGGCGCTGCACAGGGCTCTAGTTCGGACCAACACTCAGAGGAGCACTGGCCCGTGGGGGGCTAAAATAAAGATGACCTCCGGGCTCCGGAAACCCAGGGGAAAAAGAGGCTAGGTGGCAAATGGTAAAACCAATGTTGGGCATTGCTGGAAAAGCTTTAATCAAGGCGAACTATCAAGGGGTTCCCATTATAGCCCAACCGCGTAAGGGACGCACAATCCGGGAACATAACACCGATATGACGGAAACTAGGGCGGCAAGAGTGGAACAAAACACTAGGCGAGGGGCCGAGCCTTCCACCCTTTACCAAGTATGTAGATGTATTAAGATAACATAGCAATATAATGATATCCCAACAAGTAAATAAATGTTCCAACAAGGAACGGCTCCAATCTTCACCTGCAGCTAACAACGCTATAAGAAGACTGAGCAAAGCGGTAACATAGCCAATCAACGGTTTGCTAGGACAATGGTGGGTTAGAGGTTCAACATGGCAATTGGGAGGCTGACAAGCAAATGGTAGGCATCGTAGCAGTGGCAAAGCAAAAGAGCGAGCAAACTAGCATAGCAAAGATAGTAGTGATTTCGAGGGTATGATCATCTTGCCTGCACAGTTGTCAGAGTTGACTGGATCCTCACAAGTAAACTCAAAGGGCTCCTCGGTAGCAAACTCGTCTCCCGGCTCTACCCAACAAGACAAACAAGCAACAAGGATACAATCAACCACGGGCAAGACCAAGCAATATGATGAAATGACGATATGCTATGCGGGATGCGATG
This sequence comes from Triticum dicoccoides, assembly GCF_002162155.2. Taxonomy (NCBI): domain Eukaryota; kingdom Viridiplantae; phylum Streptophyta; class Magnoliopsida; order Poales; family Poaceae; genus Triticum; species Triticum dicoccoides. Next base: position 257,562,067 of record NC_041386.1, on the reverse strand, counting down.
CGGGATGCAAAATGCAAGATATGACAGGAAATGCATGAACCTGGTATCAACTTGGAAAACCAAGTGTTCCACTGGATAGAGGGGATGAAATCGCTTGAAAACGATATAAAGATCATAGAAATCGGAGTTACGGTTTGGAAATGGCGAGCGTTTTAAGATATGACACCGGTCTGTGATTTACAGCAAGTAGGCATCTAAATGCAACGAAATGAACATGCTACAGCCACCAAACATGAAAACAAAATACATGGCAGTGAAGTACACAAGATGGTTGACAAAACACTAGCACTGAGCCATAGGCAAATTCATCCATTAAGAGGTTCAAACAAGCATGGCTAAAACGCAAATGCAAAACAGATTTCCAGACTTAGTGAAATTAACACTAGTCTGAAATTTCAGATCACGATGCTCTCTTCGGAGCAGCAAAACAACATGATAGAAAACCTGAACATGACAAGTAAGAACATGGCATGGAGCTACTCAACAAGCTTAACAAAACACCCAAAGTGACCTGGGGCCAAAAGGGTTCACAAATTACTCTACCGAGCTCACGAACATCGCTCGAACACAATCAGTTTTTCAGACAGTGAAAACTGAGACATGCTGAAATTTAACCCACGAAGGCATGTAAACAAGCTCGATGCACTCACTACGGTGCAAGTCATGGCAAGGAAAGCATATAACCAGCAAGAAGGCACAAAGTGCTAGCTACACATGGCAAGAACGAAGGCATAGC
>NC_041386.1:257546675-257560673 GCF_002162155.2 Triticum dicoccoides | reverse complement strand
GCGGCGGCGGCGATGGCGTCCCGCGGCGGCGCCGGTCGCCGGAGGCGCGGAAGGCGGCGGCGCTCGGGGAAAGGAGGAGGCGCGGGGGCGCGGGCTCGCGGGGGCCGTCCCCGGGCCTGGCGGGCCGCGGCGGCGGTGGAGGCGCGGCTGCCACGTGGTGAGCCCTCAGTGGCTGCGGGCGGCGGCGGCGGTTGTCCGGGCCGGGACGGACATGTCCGGCTCGGTGCGGGGATTTTTAGGGTTTCGGACGGGGAAGAAGAGATCCGAATGGAGGGGGTATTTATAGGCATAAGTGGAGCTAGGAGAGTCCAAATGAGGTGCGGTTTTCGCCCACACGATCGTGATCGAACGCTCTAGGACATGGAGCAGAGTTTGGTGGGTTTTGGGCCAAATTTGGGGGGTGTTGGGCTGCAACACTCACGAGGCCTTTTCGGTCCCTCGGTTAACCGTTGGAGTATCAAACGAAGTCCAAATGATACGAAACTTGACAGGTGGTCTACCGGTAGTAACCCAAGGCCGCTTGGCAAGTCTCGGTCCAATCCGGAAATGTTTAAACCCCACACACGAAAGAAGACTAGAAATGACCACCGGAGGAGAACGAAGCGCCAGAATGCAAAACGGACAACGGGGAAAATGCTCGAATGCATGAGATGAACATGTATGCAAATGCAATGCACGAGATGACATGATAAGAGATGCACGAAAAAAAAGAAAACAACACACGGAGACAAAGACCCAAACCCGAGAAACAAATATAACTTAGCGCCGGAGACGGCAAGAGATGGAGTACAAATGGGGAAAGTTACATCTGGGGCGTTACAGCGGGGGAAACACACAACACAGACGGAGCGCGTAAAATACTCGTGTGCGAGAAAATAGAAAATTGGCAGATCTCGTCTCCAAAAAAGTGTACACGTGTAGTTGATTTTTTCGGTCAATGGTACGCTTGCTTTATTAGGAAACATCACAGAGGTAACTGACTTAAGGATCATTAACGCAAAAACGCACACGGGTACACCATAGAAATCGTGTGTTTTGTGATCTTCTAATAATTCTTATATATCTATCAGCATCTCCAACTGCACCTAATTTCAAAATTCTCTTTCATTGTATCACGATTATTTAATGTACATGAAGGAGGCAAGGTGACACCCGCTGAACAATCATCGGTTTATGAAATGCAATCAAGTATCAACGTGCCTCGCTCGCATAGCCAGGTTTGTTCCTAAGCAACAAGAGAGATGCTTGCTGCCATCCGCCGTCGCGACAATTTAAGCCGATGTGTGGCCAACTCGCGCAGGGAGGTGGGACTAAAAACCAGCCGCGGCCAGCTCTAGTCTCCGGTGGCTGCGGGCCGACATTTCGGCAGTATTTAGGGTCAGGGTGCGGCTACAAAACTTTAGTGAACCCATGCTAATCAACGCTCAAAGCCCTCAAAGGACACGCTTACCGACATTGTACGTTAATAATAGATAGTACCAACTTAAAGTACTACTGGTAATTTGCTCTAAAACTAGTATGTATGTAGTACTGGACTATTGGTAGATGCTCGTAATTAATTATACAAACTTACGGGTGACACATGCACTAAATACTTCTCACATGATGGCATCAGGGCATGCTGGCCAGACATCGTCGTTCTCCTTCTCAGCCTTGTAAGCGGCAGCCGACCGTTCTTCGTTCTCCCCCAAGCTCTCCTCGGCATGACATGCGGCCTCTTCTTTCTTGCTGTGGTGGGACTCTCTTTTCTTGACTGATTTCTGCTTTTTCCGCGCCTTCTGTGCGGCTTTGGCCGCCTTTAGATCCACGACCCATTCAGCCATGGCAGCACCAAAGTCTGCCCACGTACTTGTGCAGCCGCCGGCGGCGATAACTTGGCGCGGGGGATGCCATCACTTTCTTACCATGTGTACGGTCACGAGCAGCGTGGAACGCGGTGCGGCGGGATGCAATCGCTTCCTTACTAGTTACTGTGCGCCGCAGTGCCATGAACGACTCTTAGAGAGAGCTCTAGGACGGAGTGGCCAGACAGCCTTACATTGTGGTGGTTTTAACAGCTCAACGATAAACAATGAAGGAAGTCTTGCTCATTCATTCTCGCACATGGTTCATCTCCATTGCCTCCAGAAACAGTGTGCAATGAGCCTATTGTGTACTGTGTTATGATTGGCCTGAACTCCAGTCACACGGATCACACGTGCGCATCGTAGGATGCGTCGCGATCCAACAGGAATACACGTCCCTCACATCACACCCGTGTAGTTGTAGCTGGATTGGATTTATATGTGCTAAATGTCTAGAAATGCACATAATCCCCTAAATATGGTAAATGAGCCTGGAAAAGTGCCAAATTTGAACACCCTGATTTGCAGGGTGCATGTTCATCATAGAAAAAACTCAAGGGCAAAGAACGAAGAAAATTTGGATTCCCCTTCAATCTTGTTGATTTCCCTCTCGAAAGCATGGAACTTCCTTGGTGATGGTTCGATTTATGAAGGGTGTGCATGATGACATAAGCCAAAACCTTTTCAAATTTTTACCAGGGCATGGTGAGCCATACCATGACACCATGCCAGGCTTCATGTTTTTCAAGCATTTATTTCATTTTTCTATAGATGAAAACCCAATAAACAAACGTTTGTGGTTGACTATTGCCAGACATTTCATCGAAATATCTGCCCATTACTTGTAGAAGGCATAATAATTTACTAAATAGCACGATAATGGTTTTCCATACTGTTCTTGTGCACCCTTTGATGCATCGATTGTCTGAATTGAATTATGTGCATTAATGCTTAAAAAATGCACATAACCCCCAAAATATGGTAAACGAATCCGGAAAAGTGCCAAATTTGAACAGGGTGATTTGCAGGGTGTATGTTCATCGTAGAAAAAACTCATGGACAAAGGACAAAGGAAATTTGGATTGCCCTTCAATCATGGTGATTTCCCCCTCGAAACTGTCAGGACCCCGATCCTAAGTCACACCGATCTAGCATGTAACACATCATATCACTTTGCGGCCTCACGCACGGTATTCCAACGGGTGCCACCTTACTTGGCCCGAGACCGTTTGCGCCTTTTGGCTCACGTATATGATAGTGTCTCTAGCATCCATATGACAGAGAACCCGGGCCGACATGACTAGTCGTGAATTCAAAGTGGCACTAACTTACAGGGACATGCATACATGACCCAGCAACGAACGTGTCGGTCATCAACGTATGAACCCAAGTCGTAGCAAGATAAAAGGACTTAAAGGAACAATGCGTGACATTTCCCCGAAGGGACATACACATGAACGAAGAAGGACACATCCCGGCTAGCCTAAGTGTTCTGGAGCAGTAGCAAGCTACCATAGCTCAGTGGAAGCACTAGGAGACATTTCCCAGTAAGAGAGGCTACCAAGAATAAACAACTAGGTTGTCGGATCCTACACATACCAAGCATTTCAATAACATACACACAATATGCTCGATATGTGCAAATACAACATGGCATCACAACAAAACTGTATGACTCAAAGTATTTATTCATTAGGCTCCGAGGAGCCAGATATTACAAACATGGGTCTGAGGACCCAACATTCAGAGCATACAAGTCAATAGCACATGCGGAAGATTAACATGTCCGAGTACAGACATCTACAAATGAAAGGGGCTGAGAAGCCTGACTATCTATAAGATCCTGTCGAGGACACAAGTTGTAGCTGAGGTAACAAGCTAAACGTTGAAGTCCACCAGGAACTACTAGCGGGACTGAAGTCTCTCCGCAAAAACATAAATTAAGCAAACATGAGTACAAATGTACCCAGCAAGACTTACATCAACTACCGCAACATGTAACAGTTGAATCATTGTTGTCCTAATGCAGTAAAATAGAGAAGGAGCGAGAGAGTGGGATTGTATCGGAATGGACAAGGGGGTTTTGCTTGCCTGGCACTTCTGAAGATAGTATAGTTCTTCATCGGTGTCATCGATCACATTGTCGGTAGGTCGTCTACTGAGAGGGGACAAACACCGGCAACAGAGAAGGAAACACAATCAATGCAATGCACAATATGATGCATGATCATGACATGGTAAAACGAGTGTGTTGGGCTAATGAAGCTACAACCAAATGTGTTTGAGTTATTTTGAACCAAAGGTTCAACTACAAACTTAAACTATGAATTCAAATAGTGCATTATCATGTTTTGATCTAAACGGCAAGGTTAAGTTGCTTTATCATGCATGAAACCAGTACAGATGGATAGATTGGATTTTTTGATCATTTTTCATATATAAATCTTTGCATTTGTAGTTACAGATTAATTTCTATGATTTTTAGAAGTTTTGGGCATTTTCAGGAATTTCCTGAATTATTAAAAACCAGAAAATGATTAACTGCGTTAGCACTACATCGCTATACGTCAGCAGGGTCAACAGGGCCGGCCAAGGTCAAACCTGACGCTGGGGCCCACATGTCAGTGTCTAGCTAACTAACCTAAGTTAATTAGTACTAATCTAATTCTAAACTAGATTAGTTAAGGCCCTGGGCCCACACGTCAGTGATCCAGTGGGGTCAAACTGTGGTCAAACCTGGGTCAACTCGCAGGAGTTGACCCATGGCTCATCGCTGGCGGAGCCAGAGACGGCGAATGGCGTCGGGTTTCGCCCTCCGGCGACCAAAAGGGTGGCGGAGGGGCTCTACGAGACGCCCAGGCTCGCGCGCATCCATTGTGGCCAGCGGCAGCAGCTGGGGTGCACAACAATGACGGCGGCGATGGCAAGTGCGGAGGGTTACGGGTCACTAGCGAACGACCTGAGGCGTGCTGCGGCTTCCTGGGTATGCCCGGAGCACGACTACGTCCTTGGTTTGGCCAGGCGGGGCTCTGTGACGCCTCGAGACCGATGTGCCAAGTGTCGTCCAGTTATTCGCTGTTGTTGCCTTGTCATGTGCTTGCATGTCATGCATTTCATATCATGTCATCATGTGCATCGCATTTGCATACATGTTCGTCTCATGCATCCGAGCATTTTCCCCGTTGTCCGTTTTGCATTACGGCGCTCCTATGTCATCCGCTGTTCCCTTTTACCTCTTTTTGTGTGCGGGTGTTAAACGTTCTCGGATTGGACCGAGACTTGCCTAGCGGCCTTGGTATACTAATGGTAGATTGTCTGTCAAGTTTCATGCCATTTGGACTTCGTTTGATACTCCAACGATTAACCGAGGGACTGTAAAGGTCTCGTGTGTATTGCAGCCCAGCACCCCTCCAAAGTGGCCCAAAACCCACCTAAACCCCCTCCATCTTCTCGGTCGTTCGATCACTATCATGTGGCCGAAAACCGCACCTCATTTGCACTCTCCTAGCTCCCCCTACCTATAAATAGGTGCCTCCCCCTCCATTTTCGCGGATGAACCCTAAATTTTCCCTCCGCGCCGCGCCAGACATGTCCGACCCCGCACCAGACGCGTACAGCCGCCGCCCTGTCCAATCATGTCGCGCCACGTGGCACGCCCCCATCCCACCGCCGCCGCGGCCTGCGGAGCCCATCCGGGGCCCGCACGAGCCTGGATCTCGCCGTAGCCCGGCCCGCGTCGTCCCGCCTTCTTCTCCAACGCCGGCCGGCCCGGCCGCTCGCCGGACTCCACCACCATCGCCGGCGCAGTCGCCCGCCGCCGCCGCAGTGCGCCACCACCGCGCCCGCGCCGCCACCGCCCTTGCGCCGCCGCTCGCCCTCCATGCCGCACCGCCACGGCACCGCGCCGCCCGACGCCGAGCCGCCGAGCTCCGGCGACCTCGCCATCGCCGGAGAGCTCCCGTGCCGCCGCCTCCTTGACGGAATCCGCTCCGTGGCAGATCTGGGCGGGTGGATGAGATCAACCCGTCCCCAGTATTTTTGGGCATTTTCATCGCATCATAACTTTGCACCCATGGCTCCGTTTTGGGCTTGTAGCATATCAAATTGTTCGTCCCGACGAGTACTTCATTTCATTCCATTGCACCATGTTCATTTGAGTTCGTCTGGATGACCTAAATGTTGTTGCAGGAGTGCTATGCAATGTTAGTTTTAGATTCTTATCAGTATTTGGACTTTTGTCATTTTTTCCATGATTAATGTGTGCCTCCTATGAACTTGAGCCCTACATGTGTTTTGAAGTATGTCATGCCATCTTTACAGGGGTGTATGCCATGTATTTTTGTGATCTCTGTGGTGACTAGCACAAGCATGCAAAGTAGCTCTCGTAATGTTGCTGTTTTCAGGGACTTAGAAATCTTCTAAGTCTTTGTCCTGTTAATATTTTTATGCCATGTAATCATGTTGCTACAAAGTGATCCATGACTCTCTTGAGCATGATCAGTAAGGATGTTTTGTAGATATTGTGGTGCTCTATCCATCCATGTCTTTGTTTGCAATTATGGAGCACCCTAGCTTGAGTCAATCGAGCTCTACTTTTGCTATAAAATATTCCTGGCAGAATGTTTACGTGTTAAGCATTTGTGCCGAGGTTGTTGTAATTGGTCCATGCATGCTATGAGGTTGTTCTTACCATTTTTAGCTTCTATGCCATGTCTACTTTCTTGGTGTATGCTTAGTTTGTCATGCAATGCCTTGTGGTGAGTGCATCGAGCTCGTAAACATGCCTACTTAATATCTGTTTTGCCATGCTCCAGTTTTTCTACTAAGTCTGAATCTGTTAACGATAATTGCTATGTTCACATGGTTGCCATTGTATTTTCTGATCCCTTTTGGCTTATGGTCAGTAAGGGACTTTTGTTGTATGCTTTGAGTAGCTTCATGCCATGCCTTGCTTTGCCATGATATGTTCCTGTAGCATGTTGTTATCTTTCTCTAAACAATGCTTCCTGATGTTAAATTCCTGGCATGTTGTTATTTTCACCAAGTCTGTAACCTGATATCTTTTGCACTTTTGCCATGCTTGTTTGAACCTGCTATTTAGTGAATTAGCCGTAGCTGAGTGTTCATCTTTTGTCAAGCATCTTGAGTGGATCCCTTCCATGTGATTTGTTGTCAAGTTAGAGTGATGTAACTTATTTTCCTTGATGCATTTAGATGGCCTCGTGCTGTTAATCGCAGACCGGTGCCATATTTGTTTTGCTTGCCATTTGCAAACCATGCATCCGATTCTGGTGATCTTTATATCGATTTCGACCGAAATCAACTCCTCTTTCCAGTGGCACTCTTGGTTTTCCAAGTTGAGGCCAGGTTCAATCTTTCCTTTCCGAAGCATGCTTATGCATTGCATATCACATCCCGCATATCATGCCATGTTTTGCAGGATGTTGCTTGTGCATTGCACGTGGTTGATTGTGTCTCCCTTTGCTTGTGTTCTTGCTTTTGGGTAGAGCCGGGAGACGAGTACGTGATCGTGGAACCCGTTGAGTACGTTTTTGAGGATCAAGCTTTCGTCTTCTCGGAGGACTTTGCAGGCAAGATGACCATACCCTCGAAATCACTTCTATCTTTGCTTGCTAGTTGCTCGCTCTTTTGCTATGCCTATGCTGCGATACCTACCACTTGCTATATCATGCCTCCCATATTGCTAAGCCAAGCCTCTAACCCACCTTGTCCTAGCAAACCGTTGTTTGGCCACGTTACCGCTTTGCTCAGCCCCTCTTAGAGCGTTGCTAGTTGCAGGTGAAGATTGGAGTTTGTTCCATGTTGGAACATGAATATTTGTTGGGATATCACAATATCTCTTATTCTAATTAATGGATCTATACACTTGGTAAAGGGTGGAAGGCTCGGCCTTTTGCCTGGTGTTTTGTTCCACTCTTGCCGCCCTAGTTTCCGTCATACCGGTGATATGTTCCATGATTTTGCGTTCCTTACACGGTTGGGTTATAATGGGAACCCCTTGACAGTTCGCCTTGAATAAAACTCCTCCAGCAAGGCCCAACTTTGGTTTTACCATTTGCCACCTAGCCCTTTTAACTTGGGTCGGCCAACCCAGGGTCATCTTTATTTTAAACCCCCGGGCCAGTGCTCCTCTGAGTGTTGGTCCAACCTGTCAGCTGCCGGTGGCCACCTGGGGCAACTCTGGGCTGGCCTATCGGAACCTTGGACAATCCGGTGTGCCCTGAGAACGAGATATGTGCAGCCCCTATCGGGATTTGTCTGCACAATCGGGTGGCTTTTCTGGTCTTGTTTTACCATTGTCGAAATGTCTTGTAATCGGGATTCCGAGCCTGATCGGGTCTTCCTGGGAGAAGGAATATCCTTCGTTGACTGTGAGAGCTTGTGATGGGCTAAGTTGGGACACCCCTGCAGGGTTTTGAACTTTCGAAAGCCATGCCCGCGGTTCTGGGCAGATGGGAATTTGTTAATGTCCGCTTGTAGAAAACTTGACACTTAACTTAATTAAAATGCATCAACCGCGTGTGTAGCCGTGATGGTATCTTTCTGGTGGGTCTGGGAAGTAAACATAGTGTTGGAGTTATGCTTGAACGTAGGTTGTTCTAGGATCACTTCTTGATCAGCAGAACGTGCTTTGCCTTCTCTTCTCGCTCTCTTTTGCGTAAGATAGCCACCATATATGCTAGTGCTTGCTGCAGCTCCACCTCATACCTTTTCCCTACCTATAAGCTTAAATAGTCTTGATTGCGAGGGTGTGAGATTGTTGAGTCCCCGTGACTCACAGATTACTTCCAAAACCAGTTGCAGGTGCCGATGTAACCATGCAGGTGACGCAACCTAGCTCAAGGAGGAGCTCGATGAAGATCTCGTTCTTTGTGTTGTTTCGTTTTCCAGTTGATCAGTAGTGGAGCCCAGTTGGGGCGATCAGGGATCTGTAGCATTAGGGGTAGTCTTCTTTTATTTGGTTCTATTGTCAGACCTTGTTTGTATCTGTTGATGTAATGCTATATTCATGTATTGTGTGAAGTGGCGATTGTAAGCCAACTCTGCACCTCTTTCTTATTTAGTACATGGGATGTGTAAAGATTACCCCTCTTGCGACATTTCCTACAATGCGGTTATGCTCTAAGTCGTGCTCCGACACGTGGGGGATATAGCCGCATCGTGGGTATTGCAGGCTCCTAGCGACGGCGAGCTTTGTGGCGGCGGCGGCGGACTCCCGCCGAGGTGGAAACCACGGCTAGAGGTTGCAAGAGACGACGGGGAGAGGGGCGGAGGAAAGAGGGGCTCATAGGGAACTCGCGGAGCAAGCTAGTGAGCTCGGGGGAGGCCGGACGGCGATGTATGGGCGGCGGCGATCTCGGACAACCGAGGGGGAAAATGGCGGCGTTGGAGATGCCACAGGGCTTCTGACACCGCATGGCTCGATGGAGAGGACGACGACGTATGGGCAGAGCTTGGGGACACGTCGGTGAGGCGATAGGTGGAAGGTGGCCGTGGCTACGGCGACCGGTGGCAACGGCTGCACTCGGGAAGAGAGCAAAGAGGGGAGTGGAGAGAGCTGCGAGGAGGGAGGTGCGTGGCACCCTCTGCTGAGTCCAGCGGCGAGCAGGCAAGCACGAGGTGGCCGGCACGTGCACGCGCGCATCGGGCACACGCCCTCCTGCCTATTGGCAGGAGGTTGAAGACGGTGGCGGCTGCGGCGGGATGGGCTGCTGCTGGGCCAGCCAGGTAAGTTTCCTTTCTCTCCCTCTTTCTATTGGTTTTAGCTTTCTATTTCTTCTGTAGCTTCAGGGCTTTATTAAAAATACCTAGACATTCTCAAAAATCATGAAACTACTCATGGCTACTTTTTAGAGTATATCCAACAGTAAACATTTTAGTTTATGATTATTTGGACATTTAAAATATTTTATAGCATTTAAATGTCCAAATGCAAATAACATATGATTTAATCCAGTGAACTTATTATGTCCTAGAAAAGTGTGCACCATTTTTGTCAAAGGTTCGGGACCAAGGCAAAGATGATGAACATTTTATAAGGGCATTTCAGGTTCATTGAAAAAGATTTTAGTAAACCCTAGTTGGATTAAGAGGGTGATGGGGATTTCTGTCATCCCGATTTCAACTTTCTGAGTAAAGTAGACATGATGCATCAACTCTAATGCATATACTGACTAGGGTTGTGACAACTCACCCTCACTAAACAAGAATCTCGTCCCGAGATTCAAGCGTATGGTGAGATGAAGGGGGGAAGCAGACTAACACAATCTTCATGATCTAGATTGCACTTCATAATTACGTTGATTCGATCACCGTCTTTGTCTCGATGTCTTGCTCAAAGAACTCCAACCAACATGACAATGAGAGGAAAGGAAAAACTCTAGAAGGATCAATCTCCACGAAGATCGAACAACTCAGGATCAAATCATGAAATGAGACATAGCAACATCTCTCAAGCTGAGACACGAAGCATAAATCTAGAGGGATGGAGTGAAACAAATGACTGAGGTTCACTAGGTAGACAACAATTCCACACTTAAGAAGGTGGTGAACGGTTGTCAACGTAGCGAGCAGTTGAGTTGCCATGATACCATAACAGGACACCTCAGGAAAAATGACTTGTGGAATTATTACCTTAAGTGGCAAAAAGAATTACTTTTGATATAGAGATCACGGAGACTCTCTATACCAGCCTAAGGCAAATCTCGAGCGATCGTTTGGAGGAGTTCGGTAGAATGGCATACTTGGACTAGTATGGATGATGTGGATTACCTTGTTGAAGACAACGCAAGGGATGATTTTGCTTATCATCGGAAATGGGTGGAATCCGTGGTAGGACCAGTTTTGAAGATGATCCTGATCAATAATTACTGAGAAGGGTAATCCAGAGTAGGATGGCACAATGACGATGCAAGCTGGGAACGAAATGCAAATGATGGGAATGATTCTAGTTACTGGGAAATGAATCAACAGATGAGAGTGATTCCATTGTATGGAAGGTTATAGCATAACCGAGGAAACTGGGAGCAATCCCAGTTACTGCCGAAGATAACACCTGGTGCTTGCACGTGCTCTCAAGGAATCGAGCATTTCCATATTCATCATGGTTTTACCAATATCCATGTCAAGAATCCTGGCAACACAATATACTATCATGATGAGTAGTGATGGACGATGCACATGCAAAGGAAGATAACACCTTCTCAGATTTCACCTATGGATGATCGACTGAGAAACATTTAGCGCTCTACTTCTAATGTTCTCCTTGATGTGCTAGCGTAACCCATTCATTGAAATGGTTTGGTATCTAGAACATCAAGTAACAGGTTGGACTTCGGGAGCTCAAGAATCCATAAGGAATAACTACAGAAGTAAATCCTGTGAGACCCTTATGGGGAGGTGGCCAATGAGGGAGTCCTGGACTAAGGGGTCCTCGGGCGTCCGACCTGTTAGCCATGGGCCGGACAGTTGGGCTGTGAAGATACAAAGACCGAAGATTCTACCCGTGTCCGGATAGGGGCTTTCCTTGCCGTGGAAGGCAAGCTTGGCGACCAAATATGAATATTTTCTTTATCGGTAACCGACCTTATGTAACCCTAGATCCCTCCCGTGTCTATATAAACTGGAGGGCTAGGTCCGTAGACACATCCTCATAATCATAGTCAGACAGGCTAGACTTTTAGTGGTTAGCCATCAGATCTCGTGGTAGATCAACTCTTGTAACACTCCTATTCATCAAGATCAATCAAGCAGGAAGTAGGGTATTACCTCTGTAGAGAGGGACCGAACCTGGGTAAACATTGTGTCCCCTGTCTCCTGTTACAATCGACCTTAGATGCACAATTTTGAGACCAACATAGGTGCTTTCATTGAGAGTTCCACTATGTCGTCGTCAAAAGGATTGATGGCTCACCTTGTCATAAAGGAAAATATCACCTATGGAGGAGCCCTGGCCTCAGGCTAAACCCTTCGGCTGGGCGGCTTCATCATGACTGCCCGTTCGGCCCTTGAGCCGACAAAGACCTCTCGAGTCATCGAAAATCGTCTCTGCGTTGATTCTGAATACACCAAACGGATGGATCCGATGGAGTTATCGTCTTTAAATGAACTACTAGATCGCATTGCTGCCTTGGGGGTCGCTACAGACTACGATCGGATTGGGCATAAACCCGACCAGAGAGAAATTAAAACTCCGTCGATCACCCACCAGATAGAGGTAGTCAAGGAGCAAGATAACTCTTCCTCTATATTGAGGACAAAGTATGTTCGGATCTCCGATCTCGACGAGCCGGACACCTACCGGCAGAAAGACACGCCTCGTCCTCCGTACACATAATCGGACGATAAGCTCAGAAAATCAGTTGATATCCCAGAGCTCGAACTTCTAAGTCTGGAAGCTCTTCAGACTCTGGATCCAAAACTGGGTCTTGGTCCGGATTTAAATCCACCCACCCACCCAGACATAAGCGCTCTCTTGAGCATACAACAGCAGTCTTAGGAAACGGTCCACCACTTCTGGGCTAGATTCCTCCTTGTCAAAAACAAGATCAAAGATTGCCGTGACGAAGACGCGATCTTAGCGTTTCGCAACAATTGCATGGACAAGGGAATCCTCAAGGCCATCAACCGCTGTCACATATTACACTTTGCTGACTTGGCAACTATCGTACAGAAGTACAACGCAATGGAAAGCGCCTGGAAAACTCAGGCAGCCCGTTGGAAACCATCGGTCCCCACTCAACCCCTCGTTCAGGCGAAAAGGGCGCACCCTCATGGCACGCCTAGACCAATAGTAAAGAAATATAAGCCTGTTACGTGGCGCGGAACCGTTCTGGAAAGATGGCTTGATGGGCCATGCAAAATACACACAACACCAGATAATATACCAACCCACAGCCTTAGAGCATGTTGGATACTCCGGCAAGTGGCCAAGAGCGGTGAGGATATCCTCACCAGTAATACCCCAGAACAACACCCCCCAAAAGACGACGACCTCAAAGTATTGACGGTCTTCGAGACATTCGCTTCAGACAACAGGCGCAAAAGGGCACTATGCGAACTCGCCGAAGTCTGCCAAATTGTAGCAATAAACCCCTGGAATGACACGGCTATAACTTTTAATGCCAGCGATGAGCCAAGATACAGGACAATCCAAGCACCAACCGCCTTGGTCCTCAGCCCGATCATGGACAACTTTCGGCTGACCAAGGTTCTCATGGACGGCGGCAGCGGACTAAACCTCATCTATGGAGATACACTCCACAAAATGGAAATAGATAGGAGCCGCATTGAGCAAAGTAACAAGACCTTCCTAGGAATCATTCCCAGTCGGGAGGCACAGTGTGCGCGAAAAATCACACTTGACGTGGTATTCGGCACGCCGGAGAATTACCGATCCGAAGAGATAACCTTCCAAGTGGACCCTTTCAACTGCGGATATCACGCCCTCTTGGGGTGAGATGCATTTACATGCTTCCAAGGTGTAACTCATTACGGATACATGAAGCTTAACATGCCTGGGCCCAATGGCATAATCACTCTCGCCAGTGAAATGGACATAGCACTCTGCGCCGAAAATAAAACCGCATCTCTGGCCCTCGAGGCATTATCTGAAGCCATCGTGGCTGAAGGATTAACAACACTACACTCCCCTGTGGACATGGAGATTTGATCCTAGACCAACGACCCAAATTCACCTCCTTCAAACCGGCAGAAGAAATAGTCAAATTCCAAGTCCATCTAACGGACCCCCAAGAAGACAACATCCATTGGAGCACAACTAGAACCCACGGTCGACGCCGCGCTACGAGAGTTCCTACGCGAGAATTGTGATATACTCGCCTAGCACCCTTCTGATATGCCAGGAATCCCACGCAAGTTGGCTGAACATAGCCTCAATATATTACAGGGATACTAACAAGTAAGCAGACACTGCGGTGCTTTTTGAACACAAACGTCAAGCTATGGGGGAGGAGCTAGCCAAACTAATCGAGGCCGAATTCATTAGAGAAATAAAACACCCAGACTGGCTGGCAAACCTGGTGATGGTGCCAAAGTAAGAAAAATCCTGGCGCCTGTGCGTCGATTTCAAAGACCTCAATAAGGCTTGCTCCAAGGATCCCTCCCCCCCCCC
>NC_041386.1:257517299-257546448 GCF_002162155.2 Triticum dicoccoides | reverse complement strand
GCATCGACCAGATCATTGATGCTACCACAGGACACGACTCATTGTGCTTCATCGACGCATATTCCGGATACCATCAAATTAGAATGAAGGAGTCCAATCAAGCCGCAACAACATTCATTACCCCATATGAGCCATTCTGCTCCAACACCATGCCTTTGGGCTCAAAAATGCTAGCGCCACCTACCAACGCATGATTCAAACATGCCTAGAGAAACAGATCGGCAAGACAGTAGAAGCATATGTGGATGATGTCGTCACCCCAACTAGGAACGTTGAAACACTCATAGACGATTTACGTCTCACATTCGACAACCTCCGCGCATATGACATCAATCTCAACCCAAAAAAGTGTGTTTTCGGTGTCACCGCGGGAAAACTGATGGGCTTCATCGTGTCCAATAGAGGAATTGAGGAAAATCCAGCCAAAATCTGAGCTTTGTCACAATTGGCTATGCCAACGGACCTTAAAAAGTCCAAAAACTTGTTGGTTGCGTGGCAGATTTAAGTCGCTTTATCTCTAGATTGGGAGAAAAGGCGTTGCCACTCTATCGCCTTCTGTGGCGCATAGATCACTTCGAGTGGACAGATGTGGCAACGGCCGGAATAGGAAATAAAAACTCTTCTAGCAAGAAACCCAATCCTGGCCGCGCCTAACATTGGCGAACCTATGTTATTATACATATCGGCAACACACCAGGTGGTGAGCGCCGTGCTCGTCGTTGAGCGGAAGCAGGACAGACACAAATTTCCGCTTTAGAAGCCGGTACACTATGTATCCACTATCCTCGCACCATGCAAATCCCGGTACCCTCATTATCAAAAGATAGCATACGCGGTCTTCATGGCATCCCGAAAGCTACGACACTACTTCCAGGAGTGTTCGATCACGATGGCCTCTGAAGTACCACTCAATGACATAATAAACAACTGCGATGCCACGGGATGGATTGCCAAATGGGCCATTGAGCTCCTTCCATTTGACATAACATAGAAACCGTGTCGAACCATTAAATCCCAAGTATTGGCTGACTTCGTTGCCGAATGGACAGATGCCGAACTCCGTAAAGAGTACGACACATATTCCAACTGGGTTATGTATTTTGATGGTTCCAAAATGCTGGTAGGGCTAGGAGCGAGCATCGTTTTAACGTCCCCCACTGGAGACACCGTCCAATACGTACTCCAAATATTATACACAGACTCCAACAATGCAGCCGAATATGAAGCCTTATTGCATGGCCTTCGGATGGCTGTCTCCATGGGCATACAACGCCTAGAAGTGTGCGGGAACTCAAACCTCGCAATATCACAAAAAATGGTGACTTCGATGCAAAAGATCTGAAGATGGCAGCATATCGTAACACCGTCCTAAAAATATCGGCCCGGTTCGAGGGGCTCGAGTTTCATCACGTGGCCCGAGAAAGCGATCAAGCGGCCGACGTCCTCGCTCGCATCGGTGCTAAGTGCGACCCCGTCCCACCCAAAATCTTTCTAGAAAAGCTTTTTAAGCCATCTGTGGTGTGGCAAGGGGAGAGCGGCAACACCAGTCCGGATCCGCACACAACACCAGATTCCAAACACACCGATATCGGCGGGGTCTTGGCCACCGAAATAACACCGTCGACCCATCTCATTATGGCAGTCATTGCCCCATGGACCAAACCCTTCTCGGCCTACCTCAATAGGAAGGAACTCCCTAAGGATCAGAATGAGGCCCGCCGCATTATCTGGCGTTCGAAGGCCTACAAGGTCCACGACGGAGAACTCTACAAGAAAAGCGCTACCGGAGTACTTCAAAGTTGTATCTCCGAGGAAGAGGGGCGGCAACTCTTGGCTGGAATTCACGCCGGTCTCGGCGGGCACCACGCCGTAGCTCGGGCCCTTGTTAGCAAGGCCTTCCGAACAGGTTTTTATTGGCCGACGGCCCGAGCAGATGCACAAGACCTTGTTCAGCATTGTGTCGGATGCCAACTCTTTGCCAACCAAAGCCATATGCTGCCCACCACCTTACAAACAATCCCAATCACTTGGCCTTTCGCGGTCTAGGGGCTCGATATGCTCGGACCCCTTAAAGGAGGAAGCCATAAGAAAAAGTATCTTGCTGGTCATGGTGGATAAATTCACCAAGTGGATAGAGGCCAAACCAGTTAAAATGGTCGAGTATGGGACAGTGATAGAATTTATATCCTGTGTTGTACACCATTATGGTGTTCCACATAGCATCGTCACCGATAACAGGTCCAATTTCACAGCCGATGAGATGAAAACCTGGTGCACTAATCAGGGCATCAAACTCGATTACGGCTCTGTCTATCATCCACAAACAAATGGTCAAGTCGAATGAGCCAATGGTCTTATTATGAGCGGCATCAAGCCTAGACTAGTGCGGTCTTTGAAAGAATCGGACAAGCACTAGGTTGAGGAGCTCAACTCCGTACTCTGGGGGCTGCGGACCATGCCCAATCGTACTACCGGATATACACCTTTCTTCATGGTGTATGGCATAGAGGCAGTGTTACCCTGCGACATTATTCAGGACTCACCTTGAGTGCGCATTTATGAAGAGAGGGAGGTCGAGCTTGATCGGCAGGACAACTTAGATGCCTAGGAGGAGGAGCACGACATTGCAAAAGCTCGTTCCGCATTTTATCAACAGCAGGCTCATAGGTATCAAAGCAGAGAAAGGCGGGCCAAGGCTTATAATGTTGGCGAACTCGTTCTACACCTGTGAGAGAAGAAAAGGACAAACTCAAGCCCAAGTGGGTGGGTCCCTTCATCATTGACGAAGTTCGCACCGGAGGATCGTACCACCTGCGTGATGCGTCAGACAATCGCTTAGAGCCGAACCCCTGGAATGCGGCTAGACTCCGACGATTTTATGCCTAGCAACAAACACTATGTTCATCTCCTTCCTCCCGTTGTTTCCATTATTATTTTTATCTTTTCATTTTCCCCTTTAGCTTTACAGCTTTCGTGCGGCTAGACCGTGCACCCCTGACGCATACATCTTCAAATATGTACGTCCATTATACCTGGGGGCTTCTTGGACAGAAGCTTGCTATTATTATTTTTCGAGCATTAAGGTGAACACATATGCGTCTTTTATCATATGTACCTTTTCTTCGCCATTATATGCATCGATATGACTTAAGTTTTGGCCAAGCTGGGTTTCCTGGCTCCTGTGCTTATGACGTATGTTCCCGTTAATTCGTCTAGGGCATAAATGGAGCACCTCATACTGGGTGAATCCTAAAGCTAGTGTTCTTAAGGGAATATTCGATCGGTGAATTAAAGATGTTTCCGCATTCACTCCCTCGTGAACCCCCAGATGTTACATATACTGCGATTTTTTCAATCACAGTTCGGACATGCACATTAAATGCATGCACACCCAGGGAAAGGAACCCTTAACGGAACTATTCTCTCTGGAAGATGTTTCTTACATAATGTAATATAACATAACTAGCCGGATACAACTTGTCTGTTCAAGCAACTATGACCCCTACGCCTGGTTTCCATGCGTACCCCGGTCCATTTTACCGCTCAGGTATTCGGAAACACTCCGCACCTTCAGGTCCAGAGATCGAAGCAAAAAGGTCTGCCATGACAATCGTTTTACAATTCAGCTAGAGTTACATACGTCAAGAAAGGTACATAGTCATTTGGACTCAAAAATTTCCTCCTCTCTACCGTCCAGCAGGCTGTCCAGCTTACAATCCTGCTGGGAATACTTGGCGGCTATTTCCACTTGGTCATATACCAAATTAATTGGAAATTCTTTTCCATCTAACCCTAGAGGTCCGACCCGAGCCATATGATTTGGATTAAGCTTGGTATACCGTGTTTTCACCATGGCCCAGGCTTCTTGTGCACCTTCCCGGCAAGCCGATATCTTCCACAATCGAAAGCGCCGTCACGCTCCCTTGAACAACTGTATAAGCTCCTCCATCTTTCCTAGAGGGGAGGCGGATGGCCATAACACCTTCGCAACACTTCTCATCGCCTGCAGAGCCTGCTCGTGCACTAGCGACAGGTCTTGTAGCAGATCGCCTGAAAATCCTGACATCTCCTCTACGGGACAACCGGTTAGCATACCTGCAGACATAACTCTGTCAGTCCCCTCCACCTCCGAGTTATTCGAAGGTAAGTTCAACCACATACTGAATGTACCGCCTCATAGCCTTTTATTCTCCTTCACAGAGTCAGCCAGCTGGGCCCATACATCTTTCAGATCTTCGCCCAATCGGGTATTCAAATCCTGGAGCTTGTTTTTCTCCATCACGACTTTTGTCAGCACATGCTCGCCTGCGGCTAGTAGTTTCTTGGCTTCTCGTTCTCCGCCTTGAGCAGCTTTCAGTTGTTCTTGCAGTAATCCTAATAAGAGGCAAGCAACCATGTTAGTATTCTTGGTATACCATTATGTTTTCTTGATGGAGGGGAACATTACCAGGAGACGCCTTCTTGGATTTCTCCAGTTTGGCACTAGCACCAGTTAGCTGCGTCTAACACCTTTCTAGCTCTTTGGCTAGCAGGTCGTTCTTCTCCGTAAGAACCTGGTTATACGGCAATACTTAAATCAGTTGTACCAACTGCTTCAAGTCTCGGGGGCTACTAGCACATGGTTATCCTATTCGGACAAAGTAAACTTACCCTCACATCTTTTAAATGCTGCTTTGTGGCTCTATTAAGCCCATCTCGAGCAGCTCGGATGTATGCATCAGTCGAGCTAAAGGCGTTAAAAGCCTCTTCTGAAAAGTCGAGATCTTGTAAAACGGCACTTCGGCGCCGATGATTCATGGCGCTCTCCACTTCCGAGTTAGTGAGGGATACATCATCCGAATCCTTGGCTGGAGGACAGTTTGGCGTTACCCCCGTATCAGCCCCCGTCTTTACGGCAGGATCTGGATCCTGGCTGTGGGAAGTATGACCGGCCGAACCCTCGGATACAGTCCGGCACACTTTTTTCCTGATACAGGATAAACAAAAAGGTCACAGTTGGATGTGACTGCCAAGGTGCATATTTGCAAATCCATACCTCTTTGATGAAGGCTCGGTCATATCTTCATTTGCCTTCCTCTTCGAAGGCTTGCCCGGTGTGTTGGCCGCTCTCTTCGGAGATACCCCTGGGGCAGCATGGCGCGCCAAACGCCTCCCCTTTTGAGCACAGGATAGTGCAGTGGGTGAGGCAGAATGAGATAACTCTTTCGGATAAGATGTCTCCTGATTACTTACGTGTGAAGCAGGGAGAAGGCCGGGATAATCGGCAGTGATAGCCACCTCTGTGTCGTCATAGCTCTCCTAGTAAAACACCCCGTCCTCGAGCACCACGAATATATCCGGATCCTCCTCAAATCCGAGATCAAGGTCCCGATTGTGGCCCTTGGGCTGTGGGGCAGTGCTGTGAAGCCCTTCCAAAATCTTTCGCTAGTGGTATTATAAATGGACGGGTTAAAAATAAGTTTGTATGAGTAAATACAGTGATACAAGAGTAAAGCAGTATGCACTATAGCAATCATAGTTAAAAAAAGGCATGCCTAAGAGAGCGCTTAAGCGCGCCTAGGCTCTAGGCGTTGGCGAAACGCATTGCACATAACTACGCTTAATCTGTGCATAACTGCGCATAAGCATGCGCTTTGGTCAGTAAAGCGCAAGGCGCTGGCAAAACGCACAATTAATGCCTAGTGCTTTTTTGAACTATGATAGCAATGGAATCTTAAATTAGAAGAGTGGTTCTTCAGGTTTAGGCACTTGTTCTACATGAAGAGAGTACAATAAGACACAATAATATAGTACTTAAAAGTAGAAAATGAGCTCATAGACCTTACCACATTCTTTGTTCGGGACCAATACAGAACAAGGCGTTCCTAGTCATCGTCCAGTAAATGTGTCTCAGGAGAATGTAAGGGAATTTGATGAGTTTCTTTGCTGGTGAAGTACATTTTCTTCAGGTAATTCTGATACTACCACCAAGCATTCTTGAAGATAGGAGAGGTATTAGCACAGGTTACCTCATCCTGAGTTTCCAAATCGGTCCTTCTCTATAGAGAAAAATGGGAAAATTTGTTTTATTATAACCATCATGGAGGTAGGATGTATGGGACAAAGCAAAGTAATTGCCATGAATAACATTACTTACACATAACTCCTGGACAAACACCTGCAACTGGAATTTTCTTTCATCTTCAGTATAATATTTCCAAGATGGGAAGATACACACATACGATTTAACAACATCAAATGCGATAGATGCTAAACTACGACTAGCTGGTTGTGCTTCCTCCATAGGAATAGGCGTACTAACTTTTGGAGTTGGGGTTCGCCGTGGTAGTACTGGCCCTTTGGGCATTGGAGCTTCCCTACTATCTGCTCTTGTTTGGGAGCTCTATGGTGGAGATGGTGCTGTGTCAATAGGAACTGGGTTACTATCTACAGGGGTGGGGGTTAGATTGGGTGAAGCTGGTTCTCTGTCCATCGCAGTAGGGTTACAATCTACGAGAGTTTGGGTTATGTGTGGTAGGGCTGGTTCTCGTGCATGTACAACCGGGGTGCTATCTCCACCAAGAGCTAGCACTGTTTTATTTGTAGACCGTGTTTTTAGTCTGCTAGATGCTGGCATCACCCGCTCCAATTCAAATGGCTGATAAATAGGAAACATAGTTGAATGTATAGACACTGTATGAGAGACAGATGCAATAGATAGTGTGGAAAAAATAGTTCATGAATTTAACTAAAATGGATAGCATGACATAATTTCACACCTATGATGTCTATCTAAACTGGATAGCATAGCATAACATAATTCAAAGATATGATGAATAACTAAACAGGATCGCATGACATAATTCACCTACTTGTTATCTAAGTAATCAGGATCGCATCATTTAATTCACATATGTGATTTATATGCTAAAAATAGGGCATTAGATATGATGTCTGAACTAAGAACATGGTGTTGAATATTGTGTATATGATGTCTAATCTATGTAATGCAAGACACCATATGCATGATATGAGCAGTATAACCGTGCCAAGTTAGAGCATACACCTCGGTGGGGGAATAGGACTGGTCATCTATCTCTAAATCCATCTTTGAGGAGCTATCGGGACCCAACAAGGGATCTGCTTCGACAGGTAGCACTGTCTGCTCTAAAGGCCTTGTTTACACTCCAGATTTTTCAATCTCCCACCCAAATGGCTGATTCACAGGAAGAGTAGTTTAATGTACAAACATTGTCGACAAATGGAAATGTAATGAAGAAAAGGATGGGCAAGATATCATTCAAATATATGATGCCTGGTAAAACAGGATGGCATTGCACATTTCACGTATATTTTGGCTGGCTAAAAGACATGAGACTGCACAATTCCCATATATGATATAGAAACTAAATAGGTGGCATTACAGAACATGTCTAAACTAAGCAGATGACATATATGATGTCAAAAGTAGGCACTGCAAGGCAACATATGCATGATATGACTAACATCATCATGTCAAGGTAGAGCAAACACCTTGGGCGGTAAATAGGAGTGGTCAGCGGTGTCTGAATCCGCCACAGAACAGATATCTTCCAATGGATTACAATCTGGAGAGGGGTGGGGACGGTTTGCCATTGAACCGACCATGGAGCGATGTCTGCATGACATTGTATTGCCGTGAAAAACTCTTCTCTTTTTCTCTACATGTTCAACATGACTGTCTACAATATCTGACATGCATATGAAAAAATATGGTGAGATTATGTAGGGAGAGCATGCAGAAATTAAGAGTGATGGTAACAACCAGTGGATGGATCCAAAAATAATGATAGCAGGCTGGTGATTGCTTTAATTTAATAAAAAGACAGATGATGATTGCTTTACTATTTGTTTCCCACCCAAGATGAACAACATAGGCATACCCTAGGTGAACCAGATATTAGACAGAGATACTATTCATTGCTTCCTCGATATGTGCCCCACAACTAATTTAGAACTCAAGTTTGAACATTACTTTGGACCTGACTTGGAGTTTAAGAGGCGAACAGGATGATAAAGTAGCAGGTAGTTTTAAGCAATGCATAACATACGCAGAATCAAAAGAGTGCGACCTTTCTTGTGGACCCGTGTACTCCTCAGGTTCATCTGCTGAGTCGATGATGGTGATGCTATTGTGGTGGGTGCCGGCGGCAGGGAAGGAGATCCGAGGCAGCGAAAGACGGTCAGGAGTCGTGATGTCTGGTATGGTGGGTATTTCTGTCGTTGGAGCACCTCAGGTGAGGTGGACGATGTCGTGGCAGGAGTAGGACAAACCACACAAAGTTCCCTTCGACACCTACCTGTAACTGAAGTAATTCTAAAAACGCAGGGATAGGAAAAACACCGGAATAGGATAGGAATGCACATGGTAGACAGATCATTTGTAAACACAGGATTTATGTCAACTTGGTTGCTTGGTTTACAGGAATTGGAAGATCAGAGGAATGCAAAGAAACATGGCCAAAATAAAGTGAAACCATATGAAAGCGTGTACAGTTAGAATGTTATTCTGCCACTAATGCACTTGGTCTTGTTTTCATGCATAGGATTTTGAAAAGTAGGTCCAGGTGGATGTTTTGCTTCATTCCTTTCAACAAAATGCATGAATAATTGAATAGTAGAGTGCCATTGAAAAATTCCCTATTGCTATGTTTTTCCGTCGAACCAAAATAGCCCTAATGGATCGACATGAATGTATAGTAATAAGTGATGCAACAAGTGTACAACCTCTTTGCCGTGGCCGTGTCGACCTCAGCATCATTGGGTTGGTCACTGAAGCAGTTGAGGCAGAGGTGGCTGTCGGAGGTGTGGAGGAAGATCTGAGGAATCTGTAGACGGCGTCCAGGGCACTGTTTTGTTGTGATGGATCGTTCTGTCATTGGAGCAGCCCCGCTGAGCCATAAGACGACAAGGCTGAAGCAGCACAAGACAGACATCGTCAATCTCAAGTGGGATTCTAATGTAAAATAGATGTAAAATTTACATCACCAAAAACCACCTGACTACAACAGATGAGGTAAAAACTGTTGACTCTGAACTTAACTGTCGAAATTGAAATTTACTCTGGAATCTGAATGTTACTATCGAAACTGAACGCAATGGTAGCAGAGAGGCACTTGACATGTAGTTTAGGGAGGGCCTGCAGTTCATCTTCAACCTGCACCCCCTGAGTCGCCAGCCACCACCGGCCGAACCGCCAGCCCCAGCGCCACCTCGCTGCCCCAAAACAACTCCCCACCGCCGGTCTGCCGCCGCCCCGGCCAGCCCTATAGGGCCCCTACCCCCACCCTGTACCCTAAGATAGATAGTGGGGTACCTCTCCGGCGAGCCCCCATCCCCGCTGCGGGTGGTTCTTCCTTAACTTCGGCGAGCCCCCCCCTGAAAATAGACTGACCCAAAAGTTGATTCAGTCGATTGAAGTGTAGCTAAATCGGAGCAGTGCAGCAGCACAAGCGAGGGGGAGAGCAGTAGTAGCAGTGTGAGCGAGCGAGCGAGAGCCGGAGCAGCAACAGCGCGAGTGAGCAAGCGAGAGCCGGAGCAGCAGCAGTAGATCCGGCTGGTATGGACGGCGCCACCGAAGGGGCCTCGCACGAGGGGAGAGCCATCGTGTAGATGTTGCCCGCGGCGTCGGCTTCAAGGTAGCCGCTCCATGGGGGTGCGGGATGGAGCACCCTCGGTGCCAGGAGGTCGAGCTAAGGAGAAGGTGCGATGCGATGAGTGTACAACCTCTTTGGTGGTGCTGAGTAGGCCTCAGCTTCGTCCGAGGAGTCAGTGAGGATGATGCGGTTCTGGTGGAGCAAGTTAAGGCGGCGCTGTGGGGATGGAGCAGCCGCGATAGATGAGGCGTTCGTCGGAGTAGCTCCTTGGAGGTGGAGGACGGGGCGGCTGAACCGGCGGGACGACAAGATGGACGACGGATCCTCATCCAAGGAGGTGGACAACGGACGTCGAGCTGTTGCAGTGGACGACATCATCGGGGACGAGGCTCCGGCTCGGCAGCGGTGAGGTGGCGGACGGAGGAGGGTGGGGTTTCGCGGCTGGAGGAGAGAGGTTATGGCGGCCTGGGATTTCGAATGGCGAAAAGGAGGCGATGGGAGGGGTGAACCATGACTTAGGGACGCGCTTGTCCAAAATGTAGGGTGTGTTACAAAAGTACCCCCCACCGATTTGAACTAGTGGCCCTTTCGGCTCAGGGTTAGAAGGAGGATTTTGTGTGTCGGGATTTGGCAGCTGGAGGGAGTTTTCGTGCGCGTTGTAATTTCGGGATAGCAAGGCGCGGGTTTTGAAGGTGCCAATTTTGGGACACGATATCTGAATTTTCGGGATATAACAAGGCGCGGGATGAATTTTAGGGACAAGACTAACGTGTAATATTGTACTTGTACGTACCAAATCAATTTGCACTTCCCTCAGCCAAAAAGAAAACGAAAAAAATAAAACTATTCACACCACACAAAGAGAGAGTCTTGCCCTGTTTTACTATAAAATGCTATTTAAAGCTACTCATACCAACAATTTAGTGCAATTAAATGCTATTCGGTAGTATGAATCCATGTTATGTCCAATTAAATTTTTTCGCTTGCTTTATAATGCATGTAAACTACTCATACCAACATTTTAGTGCATTCCAAATGTCTATACTACCGCTGCAATTCGAACTAAATTTGAATTCGTTTCTCTATTTCAATAAGAATCTACAATTATGATTGTTGCCAACTTCAACCATCATTCGTGTATTACCTTAACAACACACCACGTGATTACTATAGACATAGATATGAACTATGTGTACTACATGAACTCGAATTCTATTTTTTGAATACACTTGATGTTGATTCCAAATAATAGTACATTTGATGTACTAACTATATATTCATAATCTAAACCATATTCCATACGTGTACACCATGTTTATCACAGATAGTATAGTGCCCCGCCCCCTACATTATGACAAGTATTTAGACCTGAGCTGCAAAAGCCACACATTAGCCCAAATTATGATCAATGTTCTATATGTTGTATGTAGTACTAGCAAGATGCCCATGCATTCCACAAAACACCAACATGATCAAGGGGAGGCCTAATTTGCAAATATGGAGAGGGGTGTGGGTATCTTTTTTCAAAATTGCCATAGTTTCCTTCCTATCCGTCAGATATAAATCGGACGGCCTATATTGCAGGATGGCACCATCATCAACAACTCCGTTTTTTATAGGAGTAGAGATAAAATATATTATATGTAGTATAACATGTTCATAACCACACCATGTGTATCACTGTTATATATATTCACACTTGCATCGGTTTAAAACACTATGATAAATTCATCAAATATCTGAATTCGTAGTTTATAATGAAGTATGATCTCTATTCGTCTTTTACACCCACACAATCCTCTTATCTTTGTAGCTAGCTAGTGCTAACTTTCTCTCGTGCAAGCAGACGCCCGCATTCCACTCACCCTCCCTCAGCATTCTCTAGCTCCATCGCGCAAATTCGTCTTTTCGCTTTGGGTCATTCGCCAACGGTGTGTGTAGCCCCCCCAGCTCTTTCTTTACGGCACACATTGATTGATATGCCTCTCTAGCCAGGTGTGCCTAGCACAAACACAAGCTTCCCCTCTTCTCTTATCACCGTCCATGCCTCACTCCCACCACTCTTTTCATCGATCTCGTACTCGCACACTCCTTCCCCCTCGATATAGTATGACTCCCTCACCACCTCCTAGATGCATCCCTCTCTCTATCCTTCTCCCCGTCCCTCATTTGCTTCTAACACACACATGCATGCATGTATACCAATTGATCTCCCAACATATACCTAGGTCGAATTTAACTATTCCCCCCATCGATCAACGTACCTCACAAGTTATGTCTCTCCTTTCTCTGACAAAGGACGATTGATCTTCCTATGTAGTTATGTCTGCTTACCACAGCCATATCTTTCCCCCCTCATCATTCATGCATGCCTCCTGACCCGTCTCTCACACACACGTGCACAGACAGGCAGCCATCCCCTCTCTTATTGATATTGCGGGCGTGCCCTCCGGTTGTCTAGCAAGCCTATCCCACCATTTGTTAGAAGCAACTCCACTACCATCCCCTCCAACACTCTAGCCCCGTCTCTCTCCTAACCTTATTCCTCTCCTACACATATGCATGGATACCGATCGATCTCCCTTAATACATGAGGTAGATCGATCTCCCTTAACACATGAGGTAGGCCTCCCTTAACACATATACCAGCCATTGTACCTCTATAGTTAATTAGGCCTCCCTCCCCCCCACACACCGATAGTCGAGCGATGTAGGTAGGTATCCATGCCACAGAGACAAACCGCACCTGTCCCCTATCTCGTTCTAGTAGGCCAGCCACTCTATATCTTTGACGTGGGCACACACAAATTCGATGGCACTCTTTATTGACCATGCACGCACACACACACATCATCCCTCTCTTCAATTCTATGGACACCTCAAGTCGATGATACTTCCACTCTCTTCTCGTGGATCGCCCCCTCTATATATATGATATATCCAGGACTCTATTTCACACACATTGCATATGTTACATTTTTTGATTGACCCCCCTCCCCTAAAAAAACTCTCATGAACCCACACACTATATCTCTCTACGTTTGTATCTCTCTCACATAACCCCACGTAGGTGGTGTACATATACAAGAAGAGAATAGGTGCACCGTGCACATGTACTCATGCTTCGTGCCCAGCCACACCTGCGCGGGTACACGGTGGAGCTCATTTCTGTACGAAATGGCAGCCCACGTGCTAATTTGAACACGTGTCGCGGTTGTTTATCTACAGAGGTCGTGTACCACGCGTGCACGAAACAAAGTTTGACTTGACGCGTTGGCGTGTTATTTTTAAATAAAGTTATATCACTCAAATGGCACATACGCAGAATATAAAACAATTTTTATGGAGAAAAAGGTAGTTCGCTCCACTATATACAATGGAGCCTCCCTACCTGGTTTGTCTCTCTTCAGAGTATCTCACACAAGGCTGCGGTGGCCTCTCTCTCTCTCTCACTGTTGGTCACTGATCCAGCCGCATCCCGTCCGCCGTCGGAAAGGGCGGACATGCATCGTTTCTCTGTTCAATGGCGCCGAGGCAGGACGTCCCGATCTGCGGTACACACCGTTCTCTCTGACCAAGCTTCGGCATGGTAGGGCCTACGCCACCTGCGACATGGGCAGATTCCGCCCGCCGCCGCTCACCTAGTTACATCCCGACGACCTCCAGGTATCCCCTTTGGCCTTGCTCCACTGCCCGTCTTCCCACGTTGCTGCATGTGGATCTTCCATAGTTCTTTGCACAAAACGTAGCTTGTCCGGCGTACTTTCCATATTGCAATCTTGTCCTCACAACTTTTTAGACAAACACAACCGTGTTGTTATCTTCCCTTAGGACAAGGAATATGCTTCTTTTTGTCATCGCAATTGTCATCAACAATATTTGTCTTTTTACAAATTTCAAATGGGCATATTTTAGAGTGTAGATTCACTCATTTTGCTTCGTATGTGTACTCCCTCCATTCCTAAATATTTTTCTTTCTAGAGATTCAACAAGTCACTACATACGGAGCAAAATGAGTGAATCTACACTCTAAAATATGTCTATATACATCCGTATGTAATAGTCCATTTGAATATCTAAAAGACAAATATTTGAGTAGTCACCCGTTGAAATCTTTAGAAAGACAAATACTCCGGAGTATATTTAAGAACCGAGGGGGTAGTGCACAACCGCATGGGAGACTTAGACCGGTCGTTGCGCCGCATTAATAGTGAGTAATGAGCAGTCAAATCATAAGCCCCACCTTTCCCACTGTAAGTTGCTCGGAAGAAGCAACCATCAATACGCTCTTCTTTGAATCCGCTCATACTACTCCATCCGTCACTGTTTATAGAGCGCGCTTCAGAAAAAAAATCTCTAGGACCAAGGCGACTAGCGATCGGCCTGAAAAATAGCATTGGTAGTTATAGCACGGCGTCTATTACTAGAGGAAATAATGCGTACACACATGCATGCAGTGCTTCCACCCCGGGTACACACATGCATGCATGTACTCCACTCTGTAGTACTACATTGAGAGAAAATTGCAGTTACCACACCCTAATTAATTGAGCATTAAACTAAGCGCGTCTAAATTCTCTCTGGTGGTGGAAATGCATTCAGAGAAATGCATCATAATGAAGCGCGCCCTGTAAACTGTGACAGAGTGAGGAGGAGTATGAAGGTGCAAAACCAAGTACGCGTATGGCCAGTCGGTCAACGCACCTCCTCTTGGCATATCACTGACATGTGGGACCGGAGTGTGAGCAAACCGATCTCAATTGACAATAAAATGGCCAACCCGCCGTTCCTTGAGAGAGACGAGGAGCCAGAACACACAGACGGGCTCGCACGGAGGCCAAAATATATTCGAGCATGGTTGATCGATATCATCATTACATGTTGGGCTGCCGTTTTCCGCCCTTCTCCGGAATAAATGTGTACTTTATCAGATATTTAAAAAATAAGAGTACAGAGGCTCCACCATGTGGTTCTAGTAGTAGTACTACTTGTACTGCTAAACCTCACGCTTGGCTCTTCGCCTCTTCATGAAGTCGAACAATGATGGTACTCCGCATGTTCGGTACTACAGTGTATGCCTCTGGCAATCTGACACCGAATGAACTGATGCATGTCCACCGCCTGGGCGAGGGTACGTTGCATTAGTCAAAAGGCGTAAGCGAGCTTCACCTCGTCCTACAAGCTTCTCCTCGTTCTGCGAGTTGACGGGACACACCAACAAGTAGTGCTAGTCCATACTCCATCATGTGCAGCGAGGTACCCTGCAAAAAAGAAGTAGGAAGCGAGGTGTTTCATCAAGCCAGCTCTCGGCCACATTCAAAGTGCAGCAAGCACGGTTTGCACAAACATGCGCCGCAAGGTTTGCTGACCTGTTTACATGTTGAAGAACAAAAAAAGAGGAAATATTACCGAGCGCTCCTATTTGTAACAAGATATGAGCTAGAATTAAGCGAGAATTGAGGCGAGTGTTCCATGCAATCAACTTCCATTATCACATGCGAGAACCCTCGAAGAGAACCAAATGTGTTGAAGATTGCTTTATCACATTTTAAAAATATAATAAGAGTGCAGACGCTCCTCCATCCGGTTCCTAGTACTACCTCTATAGACTATAGTAGTAGTACTAGTACTAGTAAACTTTGCGCTTGGCTGTTCGCCTCTTAGGGAAGTGCAAAAATAATAGTACTACTAGTTTAGTATATGCTTCTGGCAATCTGACACCGAATTAACTGTTGCACGTCCACCGCCTGAGCGAAGGACAACTTGCATTAGTCAAAAGTTTCTCCTTGTCCTGCGAGCCACCGCGCGCAAGCTTCTCCCGTCCTGCAAGCTTCTCCTCGTTCGGCAAGTTGACGGGACACAACAAAGTAATGCTAGTCCATACTGCCTCCTCTCCGGTTAATATGGCTTAATTTCAAACGAGATAAATACACTGTCTGTCACTGTATATTTGTAAAAATACAGTCAGTGGACTTCATTAATACGCTCATTGCGCTCAATATATACATTTTCCGGTGTTTATACGGTCACTAGCTCACCCTGGCCGAGTATGTGTGTGCATGCACGTGTAGGTTGAGCACTTGAGCATGACCGTGTGTGTTCCATCGTGTCCTCGGACATGCATGCATTAGGGCGTCACGCGCGTTTTTGCATCCATGTGTACATGTGACTGTTGCATGCACATAGGGGAGTACGTGTAGGGGACACTAAAGGAGCAGTCAAATCACACAGTAAGTTAGTCGGAAGAAGCAACCATCATTTCACTCTTCAATGACACGTACGCAATACAAAATGGTTGATATGGAGAGAAAAAGAAAACCACTATATATAAACTAGCAGGACCCTAAACTACAAGCCTCCTTGTTTGGGTTGCTCTCTTCACAAGCATAGGACGATGTTGGCCACACCGCTGGTCACATATTCGGCCTGATCCCGCAGCTGGGGGAAGGGAACAATGGTGTGCGTAGACACGATTGACATCGGCGAGGGAGACAATCCACAGTCAGTGTGTCCCAATCGGGGGTCACCGTGGCATGGGCCGATGCCGCGTCCCAACCGCCCTTCTAGCTACAGCCCGACGTCTATTTCGAAAATATTAGTGCATGTCAACAAAATTTTTGTTCCATTTCGAAAAAAACATATAAGCTATTACTTCTTACCCAAAGGATCTTTATGTCCAACAGACACAAAATATCCATTCGACTGTTCGAAATTACTTTCACTACTGATCTGATGTCGAGGTAATTGCTGCATCGCCACCAAAACCCACCATCTCTTAAGCTAAAGTAGACCGAGCTAACCCCTATATTGGCATATAACTAAGATAAACAGAAGGCACTGTAGAATCATTTAGGACTTGAGCTTGTCAATCAGAATGTGGAGGGACACCAGCTTAGCCCTGGCAAGCAGCTTGGGCGGAACTGTGAAGAAGGTTAGCTCCTGCACAGTGACGTCGCCGGGATCCCTGTTGCTTGTCACCTCCATTTTCACCTTGACGGCGTCGGTCCTGCCTTTGGGCTCCCCCGACGGGCCATTCGCCCACAGCTTGGCCATGCAGTGCGGCAGTGGGGACGCCCCCGCTTTGATGCAGACGACCGACACGATGATAGGCGTGCCGTTGTCTAGCACATTGCCGACCAAGAAAAACGTGCGGCCGTCCTCCTCAGCTAATAGCAAGAGTCGTGGCTCCGGCAGTGGAACTTGCAGCTGGAGCACCTTGCCGTACTGGATCCTGTGCATGGGCATGGGATGCGTAGTGATGATGTGGTGGGAGAGCACCGGTGGCGGGCCTTCGTAGCCGCAGAGGGGCACGGGGCATTTGCAGGGCGCGAGCGGACAAATGCTTTGGTGATCAGCGAGCTTGTGGTAAGTGACGTAGAGCCCACAACCTTCGTGCGAGCACTCCACCCTCACCGAGGAGAGGACGGTGTCCACCACCGTGTTCTGCACGTCAAAGCCACTGCCGCGCTCACACTTCTGGCACCGCCGCTGGTTCCCAGGGCGCTCGACGCAGTAGTCCACGCAAGCCAGGTGCCCTCCCTTTGTCGGGGAAACTGATCCTCGAACACCTATGGGGCCGGCGGACCGGGCCCCTTTCGGTTCGGCGGGGGGCGGAGATCGCACGAAGAGCAGATCGAGGCGAGGCACACAAGCAGTTTACCCAGCTTCAGAGCTCTCCGGAGAGATAACACTCCTACTGCTGCTTGTCTGGTTGTATTATCTGGTGTTCTTGCTCTCCAAAGCGAGAGTGTGATGTTCTCTGGGCTACGGATGGATCGAAGCAAACTGTCTGAGGCTTCGAACCTATGAGCCGAACCCCCTCTACGTTGCGCATGGGCCTCCTTTTATACGCTAAAGGGGTCACCGACAGGTGGCAACGCAGAGGAGGGTAAAAACGTAAAAAGCGAGGTTGTTGATACAGTTGCTTGTACAGTGCATCCTACCTAACCCTGACGGCAGGGGACAAGGGCATTAAATGCCCGTCTGAGTCGCCCGAACAGTGCAGAAAAGGACCGTTAGGGGCGCCACCGTTCGCCACGATGGCGATCTTGTCAGCTTCGCATGCCACTGCGCACCGCTGGCTGCACAGCCTCCCGCCACGCACGTCCGAAGAGGCCCCCAGAGCGACACGTTGGTGGATGTGCTGGAGCGTGCACGCAGAGTGGCCGCCTGCCGCGGCAAGCGCCTTGCCGCTGTTGTTATCTTGTTGGGTCCGGAAGCTTGTCGCTCGCTGGGCTTCGAGGTACCTTGGTTTGTCTTCCCGGCAAGCTCCTCTTGCCGGGGCCTTGTTGCCTTGCCGGAGCGCGTGGCGCGTCGCGGCAAGTTCATTGGAGCGTCTTGGTTGGCCTTCCCGGCAAGCTCCTCTTGCCGGGGTCTTGTCTCCTTAGCCTAAATACTTTGTTCTTGGATGGCTCCAAGGGAACCTTGGGGGGATCTTGGCGATCACCCGGCAAGCCTTTGCCGCGGGGTGCTGCAACTGCCCGTGCACAAGTTCGGGGTACTAGGGTACCCCTATTCTAGTACACCGACACCCTTGCACTGCATAAATCAATCGAACAACACATCAATCAAGAAACCTGCAGCTTGCTCGATCACTCGAACGGACAAGGTGTATTCGAACCTCATACACTGGAGGCTTCAAGGGGCGGAGGCACAAGGGCAGTGGAGCAAGGTGAGGTCCATCGAGACCATAGAGATCTCCATCGTCGGCCTCTCTCTCGCCCATGCGCCCTCCTCGTGCATGATCTCGCCCTCCTCGTGCACAACCATATCTCGCTTTATTAGGGCTGGGGCATTACAAAGCTTTACCGTCACATATTCATACTACTTCAAGGTGCATTAAATCAACACATGCAAGTATCAAAAGGATAGTCACGGCATGCATGCATGCATGCATTGTAATTAATGCATTAGTAAACGCAAATTATTGAAATATATCGAGTGCAGTGCTTTGATGTGTTGTGTCAACTCGTACAAGACAGAGAAGTTTGATTACTACAATGCCCTCTCGCCTGAACCACAGCTGTCTTTGGCTGCATGACAGGTGGGCCACCGACCTGTTGGGCCCACCTGTCATGGACACAAAGGCAGGAGCAGTAAGTCAATGAAGCTGCATCCCTCCCTCGCCCATGAGCGTGGTGGCTGGCAGGACTAGGAGAAGCTTTCGTTCACTACACGCTCTGCCTCCTGTATGCGGTGGACATGCAACAGTTCAATCGGTGTCAGATGGCCAGAAGCATACTGTAGTACTCCTCCACTGCAGTAGTACTCCATCATTGGCCCTGTTTGAATCCATGGTTAGAGTTAGTTTGGGTTAGTTTGGACTCAACTAACCCAAAAATATCCAAAAAGGAGGGTTAGTTTGGGTTAGATGCATCTAACTCATCCAAAAAATCTGACCCACCCAAGAGGTGCTTATTTGGGTTAGTTCTTCTCAGGACCACTAAAAAACACCTTTTTCTCTCGCTCTTCCCGAGGCAGATCCCTCCTCACTTCCTCGAAGCTTCTTGTCCTCTCCCTCCCTCCCTCCCTCTCGCACCGCCCGTGAAGGCGCCTCGCCGTATCTGCGCTCCATCTAACCCTGCTATCCAAACACCTTTTTGGTTAGAGTTAGTTCAGGGTTGGTTCTGGGTTAGAATCTAACTCTAACCTGTAACTGAGTTAGAGTATCCAAACAGGGCCATTATTCAACTTCTCGAAGAGGAGAAGATCCAAGCATGGCCCAGACGCTCATGTGGAAGTTTCATGTGTAGAGTATTCTAGGATAGCGTGTACCATGCCTGTAAGCTTAAGGGCCTGTTTGGTTCCATATAAGTCGAAAAGTGAGAAAAGTGACTTATTTTGCCAAACAGACCCAACTTATAAGTCACCCCCTTTTGCATGGGTCCCATCACCTTTACATAAAAAACAAGGTGAGAAGGTGTGGTCAGGAGACTTATAAGTCACATGACAACCAAACAGGCGTGACTTATAAGTCACTGGTTTTAAGTCACCTGACTTATAAGTCAGGTGACTTATTGGAACCAAACAGGCCCTAAAATCATTGGGGTTGTCTCCATGCTATATTTTTTGGTTAAAGTAATCTTCTAGCCCTACCTGTCATCCTGGTGATTCTAGTTTGCACGCTCATCTGGTCAAGACAGGAATATATATTTTAATTTGTGGTGGGGTAAATGTTAAAGGTTGCAGCAAATGGAGTATTGTACACTGTGGGTCTTTCAGCCTAGTATAGAGGCAACCATGTGGGGCCAGTGCTATGATGTGTCGCTCAACTCATACAACGAGGAGAAGCTTGATCTTACTACTACTACTACACGCCTGCTCCCTCGCCCATGCGCGCGGTGGCTCGCAGACAAGGACAGGCTTTTGCTTATCCCTCCCGCTCGCGGTGGACGGACATGCAGCAGTGGATTAAATACTGTAGAAGCAGTAGTAGTAACATCATTGTTCGTCTTCTCGAAGAGGCGAAGAGCCAAGTGAAACCCGAACGTGGCAGTTGCGAACCTTGGAGCACGCATATAGCCAGGCTCTTCCATGAGACAAAATTGCAATGTGAGCCCACTATTGTAGTACTACTTGATAGTATAGCCCTGTAATCCAGAAAGGAGTATTTGCCTTTCTAGAAATTTCAACAAGTGACTAGACTGCACCGAGATGGAGTACATATCGAGCAAAATGAGTGAATCTACACCGTAAATAAATACTATGTAGTTCTCTCATTTTCCTCTCGGCCTTGGTTGCGGTGCACAATATTGAGTATACTAGTACTATCATCTTGAAATTTATGAAGTTACCATAGGCACCTCGTCATCGACGGGAACGTCTCCTGACATGAGATAGACGCGAGCGGCAGTCGCCTCACCTCCATAGGTGCTTGAATGCCAATGAGGGAGAGGGTAGCGGTTCCTGAGACGTTGAACGGTCAATGATGCATCCTCAAATTACTCTACATGCAGAGGGAATTAATTGGAGAAGCAGAATAGAGCCACCACGATGTGAATGCAACCGAGTTTGGATTCTCATATAACGGCGCCCCACCACTCCAATCCATCTACTCCTTAGTCTCTGTGCAACACTGATCACTCCAATCCAAGACCAAGTGACCAAGAGCCAGAAGCACCTATGCAGGCGATGGTCACGAGCGGCAGTCGGCTGTGCCAAAGCATCCAAGGTGCCAGCCTGCGGCCCCGCACAGTGCAGTCTTTCCAGACGGTGCTGGCGACCGCCGGCGTCGTAGCCCTCACCGACGCCAGCTTCACCTCTCGCATGGATGACATGATGGTCAACTCCATGTGCAAGTTCGCCGCCGTCAAGAAGCGTGTAGCGTAAGCTCCTAATAGTCCTGCTAGCCACCACGCTCATGCGCGAGGGAGGGATGCAGCTTCTTTGACTTATTGCTCCTACCTTTGCATCTATGACAGGTGGGCCCAACAGGTGGTTGGCCCACCTGTCATGCAGCCAAAGGTAGGTGCAGTTAAGGCACCGGAGCTCAGTCCGCGAGGGAGAGGGTGTTGTAGTAATCAAACTTCTCGGTCTTGTACGAGTTGACGCGACACATCAAAGCAGTACACTTGATATAAGTCTTTTTACACATTTCAAATGGACTACTACATACGGATATATGTAGACATATTTTGCTTCATATGTAGTCACTTGTTGCAATCTCTAAAAAGAGTTATATTTGGAAACGCAGGGAGTACAACGCATGCATGTATGCCATGACTTCCCTTTTGATACTTGCATGTGTTGATTTGATGCACCTTGCCAAATTTTGACTATAAATTTAACTAACCAAATTTCCATGCATGTCACAAAAAATTAGGGCTGTTTGGAATGTGACTATGTTTGTCTTATGTTGCCACATTATTTTTCACACACTTGCTACACTTGCCTAACTTGAGTTGCTCAAATTGTTAGACACACTTTGGCTTGCCTCAAGGAATCTTGCCACACTTTTTGTGTCTATGACATATGCGGTTCACTGCTAATAAAAAAATTCTTGTCTTAGGTGTGGCTAATAAAAAGGACTTATATTTAGGAATGGAGGGGGGGGGAATATAAATAATAATGCATGTTGGGGCAACCCACATTTCTGATAATTTAAGCCATGGGCTTGTTCACAAGTTTGATGAGGGGGTGGTTGTTCATTTAATGGACGGACTTGTACCAGACTTGAACGATACAAAGTGTGACCTGGCACACCGTAACACCACTTGGAACAAGTGGGTAGCTATCTCAAAAAACAATGAACAACTAAAAACCGGCGACCTGGCACGTACTACACAATTTTAAACGATTGTTTTGATGGAATGAAAAAGGAAAACTACCCCACTACGTATATATAGGCCAGAGCCTCCGCGCTTGCTTGCTAGGGTTGCTCTATTCACACACTCTCATCCTCTCCAGATCTAAACAAGATAGGGGTGGTAACACTGTCTTTCTCCCTTCAAAAAACACTGTCTTTCTCCCATAAAAAAACACTGTCTTTCTCCCTTCAAAAAACACTGTCTTTCTATCCTCACCGCTGGTTACAGATCCGGACGTATCCCCCTCCGCCGGTGAAGGGGAGGAGGGGCAGCGTTTAGGCCGTCGTCGACAGTGAGGGAGAAGACCCATTGCCGGCCGCACCGTTATCTCTGGCCGAGCACCGGCGCGAGAGGTCCTCTGATCCCTTCATCATTGCCCAAGTGTGGGCGGATCCGGCGTCCTGCCCACACCTATCCACATCCCGACGACCTTCAGGTATATCTTCCTTCGAAACCGCCTTAGCTCTACTTCCCCAGCTCGCTATGTTGCTGCATGTACATCATTTTCTACCTCTCAGCCATCTCAAACGGATGGTCCAACGTCACCTATTTTTTTCTTCTATTGTTAGAGGTAAAGCTACTTCATGGAATCGAACCTTGTACTTGGTCCAAACAAGAAATAAAGTGGGGGTGGGGGAATTTAGTATGTAGTACATCGTACTTGGTACAAGCAAGAAGGAAAGGGGTGAAAGTAGTATAGACTGGTCATCCAACCGGTCTCTTGGTCGAAAAGGGAAATATAGGGGTAACGTTGTACACAGTGTATGACCAGGACTAGATTTGCTATCCACACATAGGAGTAGGTGGCTAGAGTGAACAAAAATGGGACCAACATAGATATGTTTCTTGGATGTTTGTTTATCGGGGCAACAAACTATGAATCACCACTTTATGCCCCTATTTAGGTACATGGTGCTGGACTACTGGTGTACCCAGTGTCCCATGCCCTTATACCAAATATTTAGCTATTCTTAATCTAATGCCCCTGGTAAAAATGAAGCCATGCCATCGTTATAAGCCATAACAAGTTTACCAAAATGTTTCTGCCTGTAATTGTTTGAGACTCTGACTGTTCCCTCTGTAGCTTTTTGTGCAAACAGGGATATCCATTTCACCTGGTTGCTGCTGTGACCTTTTGGTGCACTGCACAAAACTCTTCTTAAAAGAAGTGACTTTTGTGTTGTTTAACTGGAATGTCAGAATGGAACAGTTGGTTCATTTCGGTGGAACTACACAAAGGGAGATCTGTGTTCCAATCCTCATCATCCATATTGGCACGATAACCCTCCTTTAGGTAAGAATGATATTTAATGCATGTGTTCATCTCTATTTTGCGACTGCCATGAGAAAATAATGCTATTTTTTACTAGTACACTTGTACTCCCTCACTGACAAAACCAATTCTAAAATAGAAGGTCAATCATGTACTTGGTTTCACCAACTAGTGAGGAGACTGAGAAACAGAGCAACAAGAAGAAGAAGAAGAAGAAGAAGAAGAAGAGTAAACAGTGCTAGGGCGATCTTGCTGAGGCCAGAGGCCTCAGTCGAGGCAATTCAAGGGCTCCACCAATGACTACCTTACATGTGAGACGATCCTATAGGGAGCCCTTCCACTTCTGCTGTCTCACTTAATTAATTAGGAGTACATAAGTACCACTAATTTATTGCTGCCTAATTTTCCTGTCGGAGTTAAAGAAATCTTTAGTAGCACCCTATGCTGAATCATGTACGTGTGTATGTTTGTCTATGAGGTGAATCATGTGGTGGAGCAGAGAGGGAATGCTAACTTTACCCATCAAGATAATGAGGGTGCTTCTATTTGTTAGTGTATGTTTCATCAACTAGTCCCACTATTACAGTAATCTTACTCTCTCAATATATGTACCAACAGGGATGCTCAATTTTGGTGGAACTGCACAAAATCTTTGGGTGCTTCATTGCCTCGACAGCTTCCTTCCTTTCCGGTTAGTCGCTAATCTCGGTTGCATTCTTCCTTTGCTGTCAGTCGCTTGGCTTATTTCGGCTTCCAGTCAAAGGAAATAGTAATTGATATGCTACCTCACACAGGTTGGTACTGGTCTTTATCCTGATTATTGTGCTTTTCATATGTATTGGTAATTTGGTATTGTGCTACTGTTAGCCGATTTCATAAAGGAGTAACTTGGAGCCTCAAGTCCTAGGAAAATCATTACATCGGGTGATTTCAGTAGAACTGCACAAAATAGTCAGATGGACAGGTACTTATGTTGCTGCTATGTACTCCAAAGTTCACTCAGACAAGCATCGATGTTGACTAGAAGAAGTGCCTATATTCATTCGAGTATCAACCCGCGTCAACCAATTGTGAAACTCCAAGTATTAGGAGAGTGAAGCCAAAAATATTACTTGGCGCATAGCCCAGGAAAACGCAATCCAGTCTTTGGTCCCAACTTGTGCCTTTTGGTTATCTGCACATATGGTAGCGAACTGTATGGCATGGAGTCTAAAGATTCCAGAGAAGTTGGTTGACGCATATATTCATCTGGCACTTAATCAGTCTGCACGCCAGGGATGCTCCATTTCAGTTGAACTGCACAAAAAATTTGGGTGGTTCATTTTCTCAACCGCCTCCTTTCTCGTCTGCTATGTAGAATTTTGGCGAGATACAGGACCAAGATGAGCCAGTAAACTAGTTGGATGAAAGTAGTGGCCAAGTTTCTCAAACCTCCCTCGGCACGAGGCCACTATTTGAGGATAAACCTACAAGCAATGTTCAGATTGTCTGTGCTGCCTCTTATGTACTCGAAAGTTTACTCGTAGAAGCATTAATTTTAGCAAGAAGTACCTCCGACTGAACACCATTTACCAGTCTGCAATGTAGAATTTTGGCGAGCTACAGGACCAAGATGAGCTAGTAAACTAGTTGGATGAAAGTAGTGGCCAAGTTGCTCAAACCTCCCTCAGCACGAGGCCACTATTTGAGGATAAACCTACAAGCAAAGTTCAGATTGTCTGTGCTGCCTCTTATGTACTCGAAAGTTCACTCGTACAAGCATTAATTTTAGCAAGAAGTACCTCCGACTGAACACCATTTACCAGTCTGTACCCTAGGTAATTAAAGTTCGTCCATGGATCATATTGGCTGTGATCTCAATCATTTGGATGCATAAACATACTGAACATGTGTATATCTTAATCTTTTTGTGAATTATCTATGAATATTGTTGTGTGATCTATCAATCATTTGGATCCATAGACATGCTGAACTTGTGTATATATGAATATTTTGAGTTGTTGAGAGTGAATGTTGGCTATGAATATGAACGTGTCCTGTGAATCTGAGTTTGATACGAATGTTTACCTTTTCTGTTGTGCTTGTGTGTGAACTTGTTAGTATGCCTACTGTGGGGTATGTGACGTGTGGGTGTCAACGACACACCTTCTTCCCGAGAAGAATTGCACCTGCTTTGTTAGGGTAGCAACGACGCCTCAGCTCTTTTAATCTTTTTGCTCTGTCTTGCCCCCTCCCCCGCTCAAACCGTGCCGTAATGTTTTCGTCCTCAAAACAAACATAGTGCTGCATTGTTTTGGGGGCTTGATGAAAAATCGAGTGCTGGTTTCTATAGGTTCGGCCGCCCGCAAATGGGCTGCTGGTCCACCACGGACTGGGAGGCTAAAAATACAAGTTGTATGGTGAAGAGGCAAGTAAAAAAACGCCATCGAGAGCCACCCATTGAAGAAAAAAAATCTCTCCTGATGTGCTTCTTCAGTCGTGCCGTCGGCCCCCTCTATAATCCAGTTTGCTTGAGGATCTGGTATCATTTTTTTCCAGAGGGCGAACAAGTATCAGCTAGGCCTAGGTTTTGTATTTTAACATGCGTAGCCCACGACATACGGGTGACAGTGGTTTCAACTTTTTTTGAGGTCCATACCGGCCTATGGGGTTTTTCGTAAAGATCGTCAGCCCAATGTATTTTTTAACCGCATTATATATATTTATATTATTACTATTATCGTACAATATATAGAGACTTATATATACATTTTGAAAACATCCCACGTGTTATTAACTTATAAAAGTAAATGTTTAACAGAAGTTGGCAAGGAAAATCCTGGTTGTTTTTGACTCACAGGCAAGGAAAAATCCTTGTGATTGCATACAAAAGCTTGCGAAGATTTTAAGGACCAATGTAATAATAACGCGCACATTTTTATTTTGAGCAATAACTCGCTAATTTGTTAATTATGTATATAAAAGATGTGCCTCACCGGTTTATTTTTGATATTAATTGCTCCTTCTAACATAACATTATATATAACGAGCCCAGCTAATTCATGTATTTGAAGGAAGTGCAAATGGGCTGGGATTTCTTAGATAATATAAATGGGCCGCATTGACACGAAATTATTTGTTCACCCAGCCCAGCAAATGGACTGTACATTCTAGAAAACATGGGTTAAATATATGCCACATTTTTGCAGGCTGACATGTGGGCCAATAGGTCGAAGCCTATGGAGGGCGTTGTCAACTTGGTCGGCTTGCACCTTCAATCTCTCGTCTTCTTCATCCAGCGTCACCGGGACCGCCTGGTCCGACCTCCGGCGGCTAGCGGCTCTGCTTAGCACGCATCACTGCAAAGCGCTACCCCACCGCCAGCCATGCTATCCCTCTACCCGTCCACACCTCCTGTTATTCTCCACCGACTACAGCGCCACGCCGCACCAGAACCAGTTATAACCCTTCTCCTCCACTCAATCTGCGACTCCACTACCGCATATTCCCATCTCCGAGTCATTCCCGTCCGGGGCCTCACCGTCGTCCACCGCCTCGCTGCGCTCGGTGCGGCGTGGTCAACAAAC
This sequence comes from Triticum dicoccoides, assembly GCF_002162155.2. Taxonomy (NCBI): domain Eukaryota; kingdom Viridiplantae; phylum Streptophyta; class Magnoliopsida; order Poales; family Poaceae; genus Triticum; species Triticum dicoccoides. Next base: position 257,519,690 of record NC_041386.1, on the reverse strand, counting down.
AAGAGTAATCGGAAGAGGATTGTACGTGGAGAGCCTGATGACTGGGACCCATGGGGTCCATGGTCGCACGCAAGGAAAGTTCCTCCTTATTAAGCTGAAAAAATGTTTCCTCCACCTGATAGCTGGGACCGACCGGTTGTATCTTCGCACGGAAGGAAGTGCCTCCTTATTATGCAAAAAAATTTATTCCTCCCGTTGACAGCTGGGACCCGTCAGATTTTGTGGCTGACTTGTGGTCCTACTAAGCGGACGTGTACGCAGGGCTTTGTCAACTTAATCAACAAATGATTCTAGCAGCAGGACTATTGGATGTTAATACAACAGCCGTGCTCCTTCTTCAACCTTTGTTCTTGCTCCTGTCTCCCGTGGGCGGCACCGCGTCTGTGCTGCCGTGCACCCGAACCAGGCAAGTTTCCCACTCCTATCCATCTGCGACTCCACTGCCCCATCTTCCCCATCTCCGGGCCGTTCCAGTCTGGGGTCTCGCCGTCATCCACCGACCATTGGTGCGCTCGCACGGTGTGGTCAACGTGGTCAACAACCGAGAGTCATCGGAACATGACTGTACGTGAGAGGCTAACAGTGGGGATGCACCACGCCCATGGACGCATCCATGCAACGGAATGCGGTGTGGTCAACGTGGTCAAGGAACGACTTTCATAGGAAGTGTACTGTACATGGAGAGGCTGACAGCTGGGTCCACAGTCGCAGCAAGGAAGTGCCTCCTTATTACGCAGAAAATAATGAGTCCTCCACCTAATAGCAAGGACCCACTGGACGGGCCACCATATTTTTTGGAAAAAACATTTCCCCCTGACTGCTAGGACCCACCGGACGGGTCACCGTATTTCATGAAAAAAACATTCCCCCTACTGTCAGCTCGGACCGACCGGAAGTGCTTCCTTATTATGCACAAAAAAATGAATACTCCCCCTGCTAGTTGGGACCCACCTTGGTGGGTGGCTGACTTGTGGGTCTACTAAGTTGACGGGGACGGAGTGCTTTGTCAACTTAGTCAATATGAACAATTCTAGCTCCAGTAACCGTACGATGTCCATCCAACGTCCGTTGTGCTTCTTCAACCTCTGGTCTTCTTGCTCCAGCCGCCCAAAGTAGTGCCGGTCGTGCCGCATGCTCCTGCCTCCCGTGGCCGGCTGTGCTTCTGCGGAGACCTAACCGCCCCTACTATTCCCACCGCTGGCCAGGCCCTGCGGCGATGGCAGCCTCACACCATAGCAGAACCAGTGAACCCTCGTACTCCTCTCCGCGTGGGCTTCCACTACCGCATCTTCCCCTTCCTAGGCCTCACCGTCGTCCACCGCCCTGGTGCTCTCGGCGCGGCGTGGTCAACATGGTCAAGGAACGACTTCCATCAGAAGAGTACTATACGTGGAGAGGCTGTCAGCTGGGTCCACGGCCGCAGCAAGGAAGTGGCTCCTTATTACACGCAAAATAATTATTCCTCCACCTGATAGCGGGGACCCACCGGATGGGCCACCATATTTCGCAAAAAAACATTTCCCTGTGACTGCTGGGACCCACCAGCTACATCTTCGCACGCAAGGAAGTGCGTCCGGGCAAAAAAAACGATTCGCCCCCTGACTGCTGGGACCCACCAGCTACATCTTCGCACGCAAGGAAGTGCATCTGGGCAAAAAAAAAGTGATTCGCCCCGTGACTGCCGGGACCCACCAGCTACATCTCCGCACGCAAGGAAGTGCCTGACAGTCGGGACCCACCTGGTCGAAGCGTATGTAGTGTTGTCATTCTGGTCGCGAACGTGTACGTACATACTAGTCATTGTAGAGGTGCACACGTGTCGTAGTAGAGCCGCGCATGTAGCATGTACACGTACGTATGGCGGCCAGGGTGCAATAAAGTAAATACGGCCACGTATTTACATACGCGCGGGGTCTCGAAGGCCTACTCGCGCGTACGTATGGCCAGGTCTTGTGTACATATGTGACGCCCGGATAATCAAGCTACAGTAACCTCTGCTAATGATGCCTCATCACCACTCTTACTGTTGTAAACCTCGCGATGATTCAATCCCGTTCGAATTCAAATTTCAAAATCAAAGCAAACAATAAAAGTTTTTCAAAATTTAAAACAAAAGTGTTCGGGGGATGCCATATTTTACATAAGTCAATATGGTGTAATAAACACAATTTTATAAATTGCCTAAGTATTTTAAAATAAATAAAAACAGAAAAGGAAAATAAATAAAAGAAAGAAACTAACAAAAAAAAGAGGGAACCCCCTCCCTCGGCCTACTGGCCTCGTTGGCCGGCCCATTCGGGCGCAGGCCCAACCGGCCACCCCCCTCCCCTTATCCATTCCCCCCCCCCGAAACCCTAACCACCCCGTCACCCAGTTCCCCTCCCCACGACG